>NC_043960.1:13609948-14209948 GCF_902148855.1 Sphaeramia orbicularis
CCCCTCCCTCATTCTCCCTACCCCTCTTGAATTCAGCTTCCCAGTTTTGCACAGTTGATAAAGCTGGAGCAACATCCCCTATAGCAACCATGTCAGCATGAATGTCCTTGGGGGCTAACCCCTTTTTCTGCAGACATTTGATAAGACCACGGAGCCACGGATGGTTCACAAAATGTCTCTGGTACTACTTTTCAAAGTCCTAAATTATTTATCCAATGTGGGTTTATCTGGAAGGAAACCATCCAATTAATCAGGAGAGGTTGAATTTAATGTATGCCAAGTTTCATTGCTGTGGAATAACTCCTTCTTAGTCAGGCTATGAACTTTTCAGCCCCCCCTCGTATATTTATTTAAGCTCCATTTATACACAACTTTAATTAACTGACAACAGTTGTAGCCTATACTTGCTTGTCTCATTTTGTCTTTATTTTGTTTTATTTTATTCTATTTACAGCTTAATTTCTTTTACAGGATCACCAAACTTCATTTCATCTAATTTTTTGTATTAAGTACACTGTTGCCATGACATTGGAATAAAACATTTTTTACCTAGTCTCATGAAACATGTAACTGGGACTTAGTATGTAATCATTTCACCTGTTCAAGGGTGATTACTGATGTATATGAACAGGAATAAAAAGAGGAATGTGTCTGAAACCACAATTATTCCAACTTTATGGGTAACAGTAAATATAGTTTTGAAATGGGTGATTCTGTACTTTAACTTTTGTGGTTTTACTTTAGAAAAGTTTTGAATTCAGGACCTTACTTGTATTTTTATTGTATACTCTAGTGTTTTACATGGTGCTATCGGTGATTTTATTTAAGAAAAAAGAAATGTGTACATCCTTCACAACAGAGGAAGGATGGACAAGAGAAGACAGCATAACTGTCCTCTCTTAATCTCGTTTTGCTGCATTTAGTACTAGGAAGGCTCGTTCTACAAAGACTACAGGCATGGTGATGGAATGTACAGCTGGCCAACTGTCCATAAGTTTATTGGCCAAGTTCTACCTCAACAGGAAAGAAGGGTATGGACGACAGCTGTTCCCTAATGAGCTGACTTTCAGTAACCTGGAAGATGGATAGAATTTTCACTTTGCATATTTGGAAGTTCATGAAGTGAATGAATTTGATTTTAATCATTTGTACTCATGGCATTGTTGTAGTTTTATGTATTTATTTATTTATTGTTTTTAGTGTATTTCTTTTAATTATTAATTTTTTATGATGTGCAGCACGTCGGAAACAGTCTTGTTGTTTAAATGTGCTATATAAATAAAGTGGATGGATTGGATCGGATTGGATGGGATTGGATGAATCTGTCTAAATCCACTGACATCTGCTCTCCTTTGTAGGGTCTGTACCATGCAGACCAGAGGCTTGGGCCTGGGGTAGTTACGTATCCTGATGGGCGTCAAGATGTGGGTCTGTGGCACAGGGAGCACTAATAAAGCTCTGTACCACTGTTGAAGATGGTTTTAGCCTGGAGAATTTTCCTGAGTATGCTGCTTATGTGGACCCTGCTGCCAATGCAGATGATCTGACTCAGGTACATGAGGACCACTGTCTGAGGTCTTCATAAAACAATCCTTACTGTAAGCTACAGTAATGGTCATCACAGTTGTGTTGGATTAACAAGTGTACCTTTACTTACAGCATAAATCTTTGGGACATTGCTCAGACCTTAACAAATGTAGATTTACACAGATTAGTCATTCATACATCAATATATGACAAGGTTTGCATGTATGTTTTCCTGTCCTCCTTCCACATTTCCTTTCTATTCCAGCCTCCTTCCTATCCAAGTGGCCTACAGACTGTAAAATCCTCTGAGGTAAATTATTTCCATATAAACTAGTGAATCACAATATCTTACTGATCAAATGCCATGAAAAATCTAAGCAGAAAAATCCTCATTATTCATTTTCCAAACTGTTAATTCTCTGAAGGGTTATTTGGGAGGCTGGAGCCTATCCCAGCTACCATCAGGTGAAGGCAGGGTGGATGGGTTGACATATAAAGATGAATAACCATTTACTCTAACAGTTGCAGCTATGGCCAACAGTGACTAAAATGATCTAAAATGGATTTTTAAGAGACACTCAAATATACAGTGTCCTGGTAAAAATCAATCATTTCAGTATCAGATGTAAAGGTACATAGTGATAGCAGGTAATAAAAAATGAATAATATTTATTGTATTTACTTATTTCACTGTGTTACACCCTGGCCTAGGGGTTTATCAGGGCGAACATAATATGCTCTACTTTTGTCCCCTCCCAGCTCCCAAGCACACACGTCAGTCAAAAAAAATAAAGTTCACAGTATTTATTTTTTACAACTAAAGGAGGGTTAAGGGAAGGCGCGTCTAAAACAACAAACAAAATATCTTCTTCACTGTTCAAAACTAAACTACCTAATCCAAAATAAATTCAAGAAATAAAATACAGAAAACTAACCTAAACTCCCTAACCAAAAAAAGGAGAAAAGGTGAAAATAAAAGAGCCGACCTCCCCTACCAGAAAAAGGATAAAATTTACAAAAATACTATTTACAGCTATATACAATCTCGAATAAACACACGAAGACTGACAGTCACACACGCAGGAACACAGTTGGAAGCTGGCAGGAGGCAGGGAGAGTGAACAGCTGAATCCAGGGCCATTTAAAGGGGCCGGGCAATCACGCTCCACCAATCAGCTTCCTGCAAAAACAACAGACACAAAAAGGGCACAGCACACCTACAGGACGGGGGAGAACGCACACACTAAACAGAAGCATACATAAACACAAATAGCCAAATTATGACCCAGGTCATAACACTTATTTCACTGAGGATAGGATCTATCTATCATTGGCATTGGAAGTGTCAGTATTTCATTATTAATCTGTACATCACTAATAGGAGCTGATTTTACTCAAAACAGAGCATGTTTTAGTTTTGATGACTTGTATTCTCCTGTGTTATTCTCTGTGCTCATTGCTCACAGGTGGATACTGTCCTGTTGTCAGATGACAATTTTATCCTTCCCCCTGGAATTGAGGGTTACTCAACTGATGGCGACCACTTGCCGCTGCCTCCTGGACGAGAAAAGAATTGGATCGACTATTTTATGGCGATCTGTGGGAGCCAGATATTTCTCCTTACCAAGGGTTTGAGAGGGACCCATTGTCCACTCTGCCCCTACAGGCTCGCATGCAGGCTCTCATACACAAGCACAGGTCAGTCAGTAATCAAAAAATCTACTGTTTGCAAGTGAGACTCAATAATATGTATGTGCTAATATGCATGTTTTTACCTCTGTGTTACTTAGACTGCAGGTTTGCAGTGTGGGCTGGGATGTGGCAGCTGTTCTGTCTCTGAACCGCGACGGCTTCAGTCCTAAAGGGCCTTTGGAAATCAGCTCAGAGCTCTTGATCCAGCAGGCCTCTAGAGGAGAACAACCGGCTGTTTTGCAGATCTTACAGAGCGGTTTGGTGCACCCTGATGTAGCAGATTCCCAGGGACACACAACACTGATTGCTGCCACAGTAACTCAGTTTTTTTGTCTATTATTTGTTGATGTACATTCTTACTTTTTTGCATTTTTATGCAGCAAGCACTTTTTAAATCTACAGAGAGATGAAACATTGACCAATTGATCTAACATATGAGAAGGACAGGAAAATGGAAGGGGTTATCTTTTAGTTTTTAGTTTTCTTGATGATCGGTGCTTAATTGAATGTTCGTGTTTCACTGTCTTTTTGTGTTGCCTTTGCTTGTCAGGTTAATTGCCATGATGATGTAATCCAGCTGCTGTTGGATATGGGTGCAGACATTGACCAGCTGAACTGTGATGGCATGTCTGCCCTGGCTGTGTGCCACCTTCTTTACTACCCTTTTCAGTCTCTCACACCACTCTGGTTGAGCCACTAGCCAAACACAAGTAAGGTTCAAAAGTGTGTTTATTCGAAGACTATTGATATCATATATAGTACCATATGTTCATGTTTATGCGTCATGTGTTATCAGCTCTTGAGGTCACAGGTAATGTGTACGAGCAGTCCCCATATTGGCTCAATGGACTTCACTCCAGACACACCAAGACCTCAGACCAATGACACAGTCCTGAGCAGCCAGAACAACCACAACCACCTCTCTAATGGGTAGGAATCTAAACAATACTGTGCACTTAATGTGAAAAATGAAAATCTGAAAATACTGTGTAACATGTTCTGAAAGCTTGTCTTATATTTCGTATTTACTTAAAATTGTTTTCAACAAAGCAAACCCACCTCTAACAGTGATATAGTGATATATATGAGTAGTTTAGCATTTTTCAGTTTTTATTTCTAATTTGTTTTACCATTAACCATTTAGGCTTAAATGACTTTTAAAGCAGATTTAAAAACCTTTAAAAACTTAAAAGAACTAAAAACCTGGAAAAACAAATCTCTGTTTATTTGAATGTGTTGTTTTTGTTCTTAGATTCAGTTTTGTTTTTCTCGTCTTAATTTCAATTAATTTTTAAAGGTTTTTGTAATATGGGGTATTTGTCAGGGATGAGTTTGAAAAAAGGTTTGTTTAGTAATCCCAAAGGAGCATCTTACTTTTGCTATTATTATGAAAAGGCATAGACGAGCCATCTGCAGGTGAATAAGTGGCAACTCTGAAAAACTGAAAGGCCTGATATCCACCTAAAATGCTGAGCTCATGTTTGAAAAATTACAATAATGCAACTGGAGACATTTTCTTAAAATATAGTCTATTTTAGTTGTAAATACAACAAACAGTTTTGTTGTAAAGCCTTATTTTGTTTCTGTCTCCTGTTAATAAGAATGAATTTTCACACCTAGGTTTTGTTATGTCAATCTTGTTTAATACTATAATCATATTAGCTACAGATTTGCCAAATGCAGATTACGTGAAGTGGATATCTACAAGAAGCCGGTGAATTTCATTTAGTTTCCTTGGGGTGTCCTGTTTGCACTTTTTCAGGACAACAGAAGATCTTACAGAACAAAGGTCACATCACAGCGGTAAAGTGTCCCGTAACAGTGAGCTCATTACTGAGCAGCAGGGCACCGACCTGAATGACCTGAGACCCCAGTGGACACTAACACCTTAAACAGCAGGAAACTGAGGAGAAAGGACGAGAAGACGAAGCGAGAGGCTGCAAGAAAAGTGGATAGCAATGGAAACATTGGAAAGAATGAAGAAAGTAGCTGTAAGAAGAATATGGAGAACAAAGGGGAGGGATTACAGATGAAAGAGGGGTTTCAGTTTAGTGAAGAAGCTGAGAAAGATGTAGAGGAGATACCTGAAGATTTCATGAGAGGGATGTAGGGCAGAAAGAGGAGGGCAGTAGGAGACAGAAAATTGGTGGGGTTGAGCGCTCCATTCAGGTGATGGATGGTCACATTCCATTGGGCAGCGTGCAGTGGAAGGAGTATGGTGTTAAGGTATGATAGTAAGGACTGAGAAATAAAAAGCACAGAGGAACCATAGTTTAAGTGGTTTGAGTAACACTTTTTATGTTTCTTTCAGGTAAAAAACAAAGAATCTCAAAAGGCAGGCTTTGGCTCTGCACGGTCCATCAACAGTTACAATATTCATGTCACAGAGGAAGTGCTGCAGCGCTCAGCAGAAGCCTTGAGTCACACAGGGATTCTTCAGCACTCCGACACACAAGAGACTGCACCAAAATGGCTGCCATGAAAATTGAGTCAGTTTTGATTGTCCTACCTTTTGTTCCAGTTCTGCTTGGACAATATTGATGCTGTTTGTGTACATATATTGCTCTGTGTCTGTGTGTATTTGATGTGTGTGGGTGTGTGGACAGGCATCGTATTCGGTTGACAACGCTGCATCTCTTATTATCACGGGAGCTGACCCTAACGTATCCAGGATCCCAATGCCTGTGATCTTTTTGGCCATCATGGCTGCCGACGCTGAGGCCGTCTGCAGGCTTCTGCTGTGTGGAGCACGCACTGACATCCCTCTTCTGCACAAGGTATAAATTCAGTTTGGACCATAGTTTTACATTTATTAAAGCCTTTTTTCTGTACATATTGATTAGTAGGCCTTGTATCACTGTATTGTAGGATTTACAGATAATTAAGAATATTTGAACAACAACAAACATGCAGTTACTTAGTCTGTATTCAGTGACGTGGCATCCTCCATTTACATCATCCTACATGCACCATAGACCATTTTCAATAAAGACAGATGTATGGCAACATAGATGTAAATTAACACATCCTGTAAGCCATTTAAATGAAAAAAATATAATAATGATAATAGCTATTAACAAAAATGGTGAGGTCAAGAAACATTTTCCTTATGTAATAAAATGTGTTACAGATTAAAAAAAAACTGAATGGATGGATGGGATGATGGTCATTATTTTCATGGATGGATGGATATTCTTTTTTTTTTTTTAACATAATTTTATATTTTACATATACTGTACAGGGTGGGGAAGCAAAATTTACAATATTTTGAGGCAGGGATTGAAAGACAGTGTATGACCAATTAGTTTATTGAAAGTCATGAGAATTTATTTGCCACAAGAAAATTGACATAATAGAAAATGTTTTTATTCTACAGTATGTGTCCTCATTCTTTCTCAGTAACTGCCTTCACACGCTTCCTGAAACTTGCGCAAGTGTTCCTCAAATATTCAGGTGACAACTTCTCCCATTCTTCTTTAATTATATCTTCCAGACTTTCTTGTAATAGTTTTGCTCATAGTCATTCTCTTCTTTCCATTATAAACAGTCTTTATGGACACTCCAACTATTTTTGAAATCTCCTTTGGTGTGACGAGTGCATTCAGCAAATCACACACTCTTTGACGTTTGCTTTCCTGATTACTCATATGGGCAAAAGTTTCTGAAAAGGTATGGATAATAGTGTTAGGTATGATTATGACATCAATATATGTTTAGTTTCAAAACAATTGACGTAGTGCCTGCTGAGAAAAAAACAACTAAATGTTCATTGTAAATTTTGCTTCCCCACCCTGTATATCCATACATATATATCAGCCAAAGACCTATTAATTTAACTCCATAAAATGGTGCTATTGTGACCTTATTTTTTTATATGGTTGTGTAAAATAATCACAATGACCAGCGAATAATTGTTTCATTTAGTTTTGATGAATGTCACACAAGAGTCCAGGCTGTAATTCTTTCTTTCAGAGGGTGAACTTTCTGCTGAGAGCCTTTGTTAAGAGTATTATGAACTTGCCAAAAGATTATTGAAGGAGGTCTAAATGTTTGAATTTTTGTGTAGTTACCATATGGGGATCGTTGTAGTGATCCTAACCCCATTGCTACAAATGTCATCAAAAGTCAATTTACTGAAAACTGGGCCTTCTGTATGAAAGCCGGTGGTGGTCTGCCTTAATAAATAGTTTTGTTGTTTTGCCAACACATCCGTCCACCAAACACCTGTCCACTGCTGATGCAGCCATTGTATCTGTGTGACGTTTTTGCAGATGAAAGGTGTGTATCCTTTGCATGTAGCTGCAGCTCTTCCAGGTCCAGTAGGTCCCAGAATCACAGAGCTGCTGCTGCACGCGCTCGCTGATCCAGATGCACGGGCATGTGACCAGGATGAGATCTATGAGCAGGATAAGGTGCATGTTTTCTCTGACAAATAATTACAGTTCATTTTAGTATTTGGAACTGGAAAGTCTGATTCTTTCACTGATTTTCCAGGAGGCCATTGAACTACAAAACACCAGTGGAAGATCAGATCCCAGAGAGGGAGGCAGAACAGCCCTGCATGTGGCCTCCCAGAGGGACGGCGACTACCTTGTCAGTACATAACATAGCCTAAGACTGTAGAAACTACTGTTTATTTCACAAAAAATACAAATCTGTGCAGACATATGTTTATAGATTTTGTCTGCATGTTGATGTTTCCAGAATGCAGGTAAAGTCACAGCCCTCCTTGTGTCACACAGAGCCAGGACAGATCTCCTCTGGAGTGGACACTCACCGCTCTCCCTGGCTATAGCAAGTGGAAATGAACTGGTAACTAGTTAATTAATCAAGTAGCTACTGAATTTTAAATTAATCAATAACTATTTAAATTAACAATAATCAGTTTAAGTGATTTTTAGGAAAAAATGTTCATATTTTCTGATTTGAGTAAATTACTTCTGGTTCAGTTTCTTCCTCTTTGACAATAAACTGAGTATCTTTGAGTTACACATCAAACAAGACATATGAAAACATCAGCTGGATTTTGGGAAACACTGATTAACTTTTTTTTTTAATTAAGATTTAATAAAGATTAATAACCAGATTAATGAACAATGAAAATAATCATTAGTAGCAGCCCCACTGGTGACCCAGTAGTCCATACATACTCCAAGATAGAGTGTGAAAACCTCTATTTATCCTTCATCTGTCATCGGTTCCTTTTCCCTCCTCAGGCAGTGGAGGAGCTGTTGAAAGGAGGTGCAGATCCCAACATCCTCCTGGGTAACACAGTGGGCTCCGCACTCTGTGCTCTTGCCAATATCAACTACCATTTATGTGGCGACAGAGTTAAACTGGTACAAACACACACATCCATAAAATGAAATATGTGTGTAAAGGATATCAAGTCTTCATAAAATGCTGGTTTTCATATGTATGAAACTGGTGTTCATGTGTGTGTCTTTGATAGTTGGACATGTTAGCCAAAGCTGGTGCCGATATCACGATGCCAGTTACTGTGGGAGATTTTGAGGGAACTGCAGTCGACTACGCACATTATTCCTTCAATCAGGTAACCAACAAAAGAGCACATGCATTCTATGTATTTACTGAATTAATGGTTTATTATTCTTCCTGTGCTCTTCATTGTGCAGTCTAAAATCCCTGAACAAAGTCATTATATTATTGAATTAGTTTGTTTTTCTGCACCATGTTGATCTGACCTTGGTGTTATATATTATATATTATATTTTGTACCTGACGTTTGCAAATATACGTGAATTCAATATACAACAACTTTAGACAAAATATGTTCATTATTCCCACATGCTCTTAATATTCTTGTCTTACAGTTCATTTACATTTTCATATATTTTTTGTTAAAATGCATTTCTTTGCGTCATTACTGCATACATTACTTTTAATTTTGTTGTACATATGTATAATGACAATAAAGGCATTCTATTCTATTCTATATATCTGTATGTTTTTACGTTGAAATGCAGGACTCACATATTGCCAACACGCCCTTCCATGCTCTGAACATGCGGGAGAGAGAAACATTCAAAACACGGCGCAAACTCCTTGGCATGATGGGAAATTTACTGAGACAAACAGCCATTCAGCGGGAGAGAGGAAAACACCTTACAGCTGATAGTCAGTGCAATGCTTGGGTTTGAGATTTAGTCTTTTCAAATGTTTGTCTTAATTCTATGATTTTTTTAAAAGTATTTTTATATATCAGAAAGAGGAACATGTTTCAATTGTGTTTTTTTCCAAGGTGCCAGTTCCCAAAAAGGACCCATACACAGTGATGAGAGGTACTAAACATGTAGACTGAACAAATATCCTGAAGATTAATCATGAGAAGAACAACAACGGGGGCACATTTTTAACCCTCCTTGATGTGCATCTCTTACCCAGGATGCACCAGTTTAAGTTCTGCTACCACTGTGGTCGTTCTGTATCTGTGAAGCTGACTGAATGCAGCCGCTGCCACAAGGTCTTCTTCTGCTCCAGGACTTGTAACTGAAGGCTTGGAATGGAGGACACAAAGAGGAGTGTTCCCAGGTGTCAGGTAGGACTCAGGACTTCTCGTTTGAACAGTTACTATCCAGCAAACCCAACAAGCACCAGCCCCCCCAAACCCCACCCCACGAACAAGGAAGGTCAGACCAGATGAAGCACTTCAGTGTTGTGAGTGCGTGTTGTTTACAGAATGAAGAGGAATAATGGATTCGATTTCATAGCGCTTTTCAAGGCACCCAAAGCGCTTTACATTATTGATCCATTATTCATGTCGCTCTCACATTTGGGGCAGGTCGGACAGAAGCGTGGCTGCCAGTCCATGGCAAACGGCCCCTTTGACCACCACCAAATATTCACACACATTCACACATTCATACACCAGTGTGAGTGACACCCTAGGCAAGGTGGGTGAAGTGGACACAACAGCACATGACTAGGACAGAGCAGGATTCAAACCGCCAACCCTTCAGTTATTGAACGACCCGCTCTACCTGCTGAGCCATGGCCGTCCTGAATGAAGTTAAGTTATAAGTGATGTTATATAAAGTAATAGGTAGTATTAATTAATTATTTTGCAAATAGTCAAATGGCAAAATTACAATTTACATCTATGTCCACACAAAAAAATGTTTTATTTTATACTATATATAATAATAATCATACATCACACTTATATAGCACTTTTTGGACACCCAAAGACATATATATATATATATATATATATATATATATATATATTGTACATCACTGTTGTCTCTACAGTGATGAGTGAATTAATCCACATCTGGATTCTCTGGAGTCTTCTAAACAGGAAATTGGGGTTTGATTTCCACATTTATTTTCAATCTTTTTTTTTTTTTTTTAATTTAAGGATCAGAACTATTTATTCTAGCTGTGTCTGCGTGGGTTCTTTCTGGATACCTTAATAGGTTACCTGTTCAATCTAAATCATCTATAGGTGTGAATATTCAGCTGGTGAAATGTCCAGAGTGAGTGTACCCTGTCTTCACCCTTTTTTTAGCCAAGGCAGGTTTCATCATACCTGCCACCCTCCTGAGGATAAAGCAGTTCAGAAAATAAATGCATATTTGTTCTGTAGTTGCTCTTTTTTGACAAGCCCATTATATAACTATAAGGATAACTGTAACATCCTCATCAAGCAGCCTAAATATTCTGATAAGCTGCGTTACGTGTTGAAATGTAATGTATTTTCTTTTTTCCATCACTTGCCGATTCACCTCATTTTGCATTTTAAATGTATAAGTGCTTTGGATGAACTGTTTTTATTTTCGTCATCTCTCTTTTTGTTGAATGTATTCAGATTTATATAAACCATGAGATATAGATTTCTACTGATGGATATTAACAGACCTGTTCAGTGATAGTCGGGTGGGAGGGGTTTACATGTCAGGTAGAAGGGTTTGTGTAGGGCTATATCTTTTTGTATGTATGCAAACCATGAAACATGAAAAATTATTTGTTCTGGTTGAGGCACCAAAACTACTTGGTTAGGTTTAGGTACCAAAATATCTTTGGTCTGGGGTAAGAGTTCGGTTAATATACCATGTTTAAATAGACCATTTCACAAGCTTAACTACGTTTCCACTCAAGTTCAAATATCAGCAGTAACCTCAGAGTGTACAGTAAAGACCAAGTTTGGCCACGAGCCTAAATTGGTACAACATTATTATCAGTTGAAGGTTTTGGCCAAATGTTATGAATAGACTATGAAAATACTTCTGAATCTGTTTCTCTCAATACAGACACTGCTGATGGCATCCAGAAGAGAGTTGTGTTTAAATCCCAAAAGCCCTTGGGTGTCCTGTTAAAACCCAAAACAGTCCCTGAGCTTCTGAGTGTCAAGATGAAACCTCATATGGATCCCAAGCTCTTAAACGTGGCAGAGAACGTCTTGGAGAGCCAAGTCAACACGAAGGAAAACTACAGCTTCATCTGACAGATCCTGATATATCGCATGTTTAATAATTACAACACCTGAAGTACAATTTACCTACCTAATACTAAAATGCACCTGTTTTTATCACTTCTGTCTGAGTCCGAGTCTTTATATACGCTATTTGTGCTTAATAATGGTGGTAATGTTTTTTGTGCCATAGTAACAAACTTTATAAACTGTAAAATCCTGATACATACTGTATGTAAGTTTCCAGTCTACATCAATTACTCATGAATGTCTTTGTCTTGCTGTGGTGCCAAGAAAACACAGCCAGTTAATCCTGAGGTGACATATAAAGTAACATATGACTTCTTTGATATCTAATATCATGACTGACACTGTTACTGTTGTTTATACTTATTATCAAATTACAGACTTTTTTAAAAAACCCAAATAAATTTTTCTTTTGCTTTTATCTTTCATAGAATTACTTAGAATGATGTCTTTCTGGCCTATAGTTACTGTTGTCCTGAGGATATACTATGAATTATGTCATAGAAAATAATATAAAGACTATTGGTCTAATTTACTTTGTTATTACTCTCGGTTTGTAAATAAACTCCTTATGACTGCAGTAACTTTGAGTTGCTCAACACATCAACTGAGCAGTGGTGGAATGTAACTAAGTACTTGTACTCAAAGACTGTACAAACTGACAACTGGATTTACTTTGCTGCTTTATTCTGTATTTCTACCCTTGACAAATGTTTCACATTATTCCACAACATTTACTGCAAGGAACGTATTACTCACCCTCAACTCTTAGCAGATTATATTAATATAGAATAAATATTAGCCACTAAATTATTATGTAATAGTACTGAATGATAATTCATAGTATATTAGATCACACTACATAAGAATATATAGACTATAGTAAGCTGTTAGTTGTTTTTTTTTGCAGAACTCTAGTTGCAGCCTTCACTTACCACATGAACACAAGTGGCTGAATGGGACAGAGCAGCACAGCCAACAACCTGGAGGAAGTGGGGTGTGAAGTGGCTCATTTGCATGTAAAGGGCCAGTGCTCAAAATGACCTTTCTGGTGTCATTAGAAGTATTGTTGAAGATGGATGTGTGGAGTTGAATTAATGACGAATTCAGACCCAAACATAGCATTTACAGTTTATGTAGACCACAGGGAAATGTTTTAAAATGCATAATTCCATTTATAAAAGCAAAATATCACTCCTTTAACAGGCACATTCGGCTGCTTTCATATTTTTATGTGTGTTTTATCATTAGTTTTAGACCTTTTTATTCACCTTGTGTTTTATGTCATGTTATTTTTAGGTTTTGTGACTATGGGATTTTCATTTCATTTGTTTTGTTCATGGTTGTGCATTTCATCAGCAAACATTCAATAATCATCAAGTAAACAAACATGTACACACCCATGCTCGAAAAGGAGCAGGATGAAGAAAATCTTATAATTTTCTGCCCCCTTCTAAATAATAATAACCTTAATGGTAAGCCATACACAACTAGCTATAAAATCATACTGTATAAAGTCAGATAAACCAAACTAAAAACATCCAAAACCAAGTGCAAAACCACATGTCCAGAAAGTACAAAACATAGGTAAATATATACCTGATGAAATGATGCAAAAACATTATACCAGACTAAAATAAGTAAATAAATATGTCACAAGATGCAGTACAAATACAAAGCAAAATGTAAGTGAGGTTAACACCCACCACTGATACACACATTTGCTTCAAAGTTGTCCGTGCACACTGGTGTTTGAAATGACCTTTCCTTCTATGCTCTTCATTCTCTGAAGTGAAGACAAACATTTCTTGTAATTTAGCTGGTAGTACTTTACTTTTGACCTTGAACATAACAAGTAATGTCTGTATCTTAACTAACTCCTGCCATTTCAATAATCCAAAATTAATAAATAATGTATTAGTGTATTCCTGATAATCTCCTTTATGGATAATCCTGATAGCTCTCTTCTGTAGGAGATACAATGGCTTTGTGTTACGTTTATATGTATTACCCCAGACTTCTACACAGTAGCTGATATATGGCAATATAAGTGCGCAATACAGTGTTTGCATTGCCCTGTAATCTAACAAATACTTTACCTTATTTAGAATGAAAATACTTTTAGACATCTTTTTCCTCACATGTGCAATATGGGATTTCCATGTCAGACCTTCATCCAGTATTACTCCCAAAAAGCGAAGTTCAGAGACCCTTTCAGTATTAATTACATCTATAGACAGTACTACATTTTCCTCCCTTCTTTTCTTACAAAAATCATAAACTTCTACTGCATAGACTTATGGGGCAATAGCTATAAAACTACTCTACACCCTCTCTTCATATTACAAAAACGTGCAATCAGAGTCTTACATAAAGTCGGCCATTTGGATTGTACTCCTTTATTATTCTTGCAGTCAAAACTATTAAAACTCAATGATTTGGTAAATTTGTACATAGCTCAACTTCTATATAAAGCCAATAAAAATCAACTACCAGCCAACATACAAAAACTATTTGCCCATAGAGAGAGGGGCTATAACCTGAGGGGATGTGGGAATTTCAAAGTCCCAGCAGTCAGGACATCCAGGAAAAGTTTGTGTGTATCTGTGTGTGGGGTCAAGCTTTGGAATGGGTTGGGGGTGGACCTCAAGCAGTGTCCAAATATTCAAAAATTCAAGAAAATGTACAAAGAAATGTTATTTTCACAATATCTGGCTCAAGGAAGGGTATGATCCTTATTTGGATTGTCAGGTTTATCTATTGTATGGTGTGTGTGTATATAAACATGGGGGTGCAGACGTGTGTGTACAGCGGTAGACAATAAACTGGTGTGTATGTAGATGTGCATGTGACTGTACGAGTGTATGTAGAAGTGTATGTAGATAATCCCAATCTTATGTTGTATATCAAGTGATTTTGCACTAACAGTCTGAGGACTGGAATTAGGGGGTAGGACTGGATAAGCAGTGGCTTCTTCCTACTCCCTTTGAGGCACAACAGTTGTTCTTTTTTTTTCTATTATTTGATTTTTTGTGTATTGTTTATCATTATTATTATTATTATTATTATTATTATTATATTGTTTGATTTTTTTGTTTGTGTATTGTGTATTGTTTATTATTATTTTTATTTTTGTTGCATATGTTTTGTATTATGTCTGTGTCTGAAATAAACTAAGCTAAACCTAAAACCTAAACCTAAACTTTGTTTATTTACATTTAGTGATAATTTATTGGCATCAAATCATCTCTTAAGTTTAACCATATCTTCTTCAATAATATTAACTAAAGCTTTTAAGTCATATCCGAAACTGTAAAAATTGGTATCATCCGCAAATAATACAAATTTCAATAACTTTGACACTTCACAGATATCGTTAACATATATGATAAACAATTTAGGTCCCAGCACCAAACCTTGTGGAATTCCACATTCAGTCCACATGCGTTCAGATGTATTGCCCCAATAGTCCACAAACTGTTCTCTGTTATTCAAATAGAATTTCTTTAACGGTCCTAAACTACTGGTATGTCCTTTCTTCTGTTTTTTTGTTTTTTTTTTTGTTTTAATGATAGTCTTTTAATAATGTATAAATGACTCAGCAGACTAATGTCCAGCACTGTGCAGCCTTTACCTTTATTGTTTTTGCAGGATTATAATGGGTGTGTGTCTTTATCTGTAACACACGCCCTTTGCAGCCCTGTAAACACACCAAAGCTGGACTGTAGTTGTTCCTGTTCTGTTTATTGCTGCACTACTGTGAGCCTGTGGTTGCTGTTTGGATCTGACGTTTTGCATCAGTCACAGATGAGTCAACAGAGGGACGGACCTGCCACAGAGGAGGAGCACATAAACACACTTCAGTCTTTATTTACACTGACTGAGCAAAAGAAAAAACACTGTGGAAACTACAAAACCGGAGACTGAAACTGCAAGCGTTTACAAAAAATACAGAAATAAACCTTTAAGTCCTGAGCAGAGAGAGCCGGGAAGGAGTTTTCCAGGTATGAATTCAGATTCGGAGGAACAGGAAGACGAACTGTTGGCTCTGTGCAGTATCTACGATTCAGACGAGTTCATCCGGAATGAGTCGAAGGCTGCCGGAGAATTCCGAGTGTCTGTGGAGTTGAGGAAAGACTTCACAGTGACTCTGACAGAAGGTACAAGAAAATAAGATGAAACACTCATACTGTAATGTACAGTAAAGGAACTGTTAGGATAATAGATAATAATGACACAGACAAACTTTGTTTTAACCGTTATTTTCTTACTTTTTTTTTTTTTTTTTTTGCTAGTGTTTTTCCAGAGTGTTTTTGTATGCAACTGAGCTGTTGTGACCAAGTAATTTCCCCTGTGGATCAATAAAGTTTGTCTAAGTTTATTAATTTATTTATATTTAAGTGAAGCTAGTAATCCATACTGATGACAAACTAACTCAAGAATGACTAAAAATTAAATTAGCTAAAATTTCTGTTATTAATAAAACTAAATTAAGCTATCAACAAAAATTAACCAAATATTTAAAATTCACTAAAATAATTGTACTAATCTAAAAGGAAATATATGATCAAATATGCTGTATAAATAACCTAAGCAGTGACATATTAGAACTTTATGGTTAAATGAATACAGAATGGTATAAAATACTATTTTTCACATACATAATATAAGCTAACATAACATGATGTATTTTTCTTTTTGTTTTTGTGTGTATCATTATTTTATGCTTCCTTGGATTTTCATTTCTATGTTATGTTTTGCAAAGAAGTCAGTTGGTGGCAATCAGGAAGCTTGTATCATTTCTATATTCAAAATAAATCAATAAAAAATAATAATAACATAACATAAATTAACACAACACCGTATTCTGCTCATTCTATCTCCATTGTTTTTTCCTTCTCAGGTGAAACACTGACACAGTATGATCTGTCATTCCTACCGCCTCTACATCTGACCTTTGAACTCCCTGAGGACTATCCCTCCACCTCCCCGCCCTCTTTCACCCTCACCTGCTGCTGGCTAACACAAGCCCAGGTAGGCTATAAAAACCATGTGGCTCAGTTAAACACAGTGACATTTACAACGCTGCGACAGTGTGCTACATATGCTTGCACAGGCTGATTATAGATTACATCAGTCTCTGTGCTTCCTCATCTTTCAGCTTTCTGCACTGGGTACTCAGCTCATTGACCTGTACCAGAGCACAGGGGGCGCCGTGGTACTTTTCTCATGGGTGCAGTTTCTCAAAGAGGAGGCTCTCGGGTTCTTGGACATCCAAACTCGGCTGGAAATCCCTTCGATTGAACACAGTGCCCTATTCTCCAATAAGGAAAACCAAACTGCTGCACTCTCAGAACCAGAAACTAACCTGATGTCAGATTCCCCTGGTGTCCAAAATGAGGTGTCACATAAAAACAAGGACCTTACAATCAATGGGGATTATCAAAAGACTCCATGTTCAACAGAAACTGCACAAGTCTCAGGTGAAATCGATCAAATCCCAGAAAACAAAAATGACCTGGAGGCAAACAAAGCAGGATGTGTTCCCTCTGTCAACATGGATGAAACTGGTTTGGAAGGGTTCCCCAGTTCACCTCCCTCACAATCCTTGGGTCAAAGTGAAGAAGGAGCCACGTCTTTGGCAGAACAGCCCACAAACTCTGCCCAAAATAAAACCCAGAACCTCTCCACTCTTATCTTAACCCCAGCACAAGCCCTCCTGTCCCAGCTGTTGATTCATGACGCAACTCAGAAGGAGAAAGTATTTTCCACCACCGTGTTCGACTGCGGTGTGTGTTTCATGTGCTGGCTCGGTTCAGAGTGTGTGCAGATCCCCCAGTGTGGTCACGTCTTCTGCAGGTCCTGCCTCACTGAGTTCTGCAGGCTTCAGATAACAGAGGGGAATGTCCGAGACGTCACCTGTCCTCAGGCGGACTGCGACGCCACCCCGACACCTGCTCAGGTACGGGCCACATCTGGTCCTACTCAACTTCACTTGTTTTAAGGCTGTTGGATGCATAACAGAGCATCAGATACTGTTTTTAGTGGTACTCCTTATTTTATTCACATAGTTTATGGTATGTATGTTGCAAAATTTAATTATATTTTACTCTATTACTCTAATTTACAGAATGATTTTTATGGTTTTTAACATCCCTTGGTATCTGAAATATATACAGAGCTGTACTATTAAATTATAACTAGTGAATGATATAGTTAAGTCTATTTTATCTTATTTATTTCATAGTTTATATTTTTGAGAGCGATTAATGGGCTGTATTTTTAAAAATGCTCTTCCTCAGACATTAAATGCGCTAAATCTAGATAAAGTCTAAATAAAGTGCTATTACACACACACACACACACACACACACACACACACATATATATATATATATATATATATATATATATATATATATATATATATATATATATATATATATATATATATATGTATATTAGTTTTTGTTTTTTTTTTGTTTTTTTTTTTCTTTAATTGGGCTCAGCTGGCTGACAGGCAGCTGTCTGTACCGATAAGGCAGCAGCCGACACCAACTGTACTCCCAGTCATCATTGCCCATTTTTCTAACACCTTTGCTTGTGTATCCTCTTTATTTGGACATTTTACCAGGGAGTATCTCACACGACTTTTTTTTTTTTCCTACTTGTCTTGTCCAGCGTTCTAACAGTAGAATGGTAGTCTAGTTCCTTTTGGTGCTGAACAAATTTGCTTTGCTAAGGGTAACTTCCTAAAGTATATGAAGCGCCCTTTGATATTCTACTGTGTTTATTATGAGTTTTGTTGAACCACATTTCGATGCCGGACCTGACATGGGGGGTGGGGGTGGGGGGGTTGAAGAAGGGGAGAGAACAGTTTAGTTTATGTATATTTATACAATAGATTTAAAAATCTTCCAGTATAAAGAACCTGTAAAGTGAATGTATTGTGATGTGCAAACAATGTTTTGAAGTAGAACTGGTAGCTCTGAGACAATCAGTCCTTTTGAATAAAACCTATTCACTCAACAATTCTCAGAATTTCACATTTTGACCCAAGACTTTTGACTTTGGTAAGGTTTCACTCTTTTTATTCTTTAGGCATTTTACTTGTAGACCAGTGTTATCAGATCCAGTATTTAGCATTTTCACAGTTGTCAGTACTGTTCGTTTTTTGTTTTGTTTTATTGTTTTATAGTATATGATAAATCAATTTTAGAATGTATTTTGTCTCTGATGCTGCCACGTCTATTGATCTGTAACCTATAAACCTCAGAAAGGAACAGTTTTTGAGCTAATACTTGCTACTGTCATTCTCCCTATTTTTACTCACTTTGACCATATATATTATTATTAATTTCATTTAACATTCACCTTAACATCAGTATTTCAGCAGTTTTTTCTTCTGCAATTAATTTTTTATACAAAATTACTTTGGTTCCAATGTGTATTTGCTGATAATAATGTCTTGGTAATTTGTATCAGTATCAGTCCTGACAGAACCATATCAATTTAGTCCAAATTTTGGATCTACATTAGTTTATGTAACTTTTTTTTTCTAATTTCAACTCAACCTTATTATTGAACCAGATGCTCTACAAATAAAGTTTGATTGACTGTTGAAACCCTGATTGTTTACAGAAAATCTTACTGTTCTTACAATTGTTCCAGTCTCGTGTTGTTTACAGACTCTAGTAATCTGTTCTGGGGTTAAGGCAGACACATTTTCATTGGCCTCTTCCTACATTTTTCTTCATAGGTCAGGAGTCTGGTTGGTGAGGAACTGTTCAATCGCTTCGATCGACTCCTGCTCCAGTCCACTCTTGACTATATGTCTGGTGTGTTTTATTTCATTCATGTGTTCAGACCTGTTCCCCATAGAAATAACAGAGGATGTAGTAGCGTTAAAGGGAATGCATTTTTATTTTATTGTTTACATGTTTTAGTACATATTTATAGTAATAATAATATTTTTTTAATTCAAAACATATGCCACTTTATTTGATTAAATATACCAAAAGCATAGTTATTTTATATATTTCTATTTTTAGCTTATTTTACCTTGACTTCTATGGAAGCCTGTATGATTTTTTATTTTGTGAAATTCAATTTCTGTTTTATTGAGACTTTAAATATTGCTGTGTGTGGTACATGAAATGGCAAAACAGACATTATGTTTCTGATTCTGATATTTGCTGGATATTTCCATTGCTGATGCTTATGTCTCTGCTCCGTCCTCCTCTCAGATGTGAGTTACTGTCCACGGCGTTCCTGTGGTTCAGTTGTCATTGTGGAGAAGAGCGGCAGCATGGCGATGTGTTCGGTGTGCAGCTACGCCTTCTGCGTTCTCTGCAAAAAGACCTACCATGGAACAGAAGACTGTCAGAAAATGAAGCCCCCAAGACAGAAGACAAACAAAGATGATGAACAAGGTTTTGCAGACTTTCCACAAACAAAAGGTACATGGTTTTTTATTTGTCTATAGCAGGGGTCTCAAACTCATTTTCTTTCAGGGGCCACATTCAGCCCAACTTGATCTCCAGTGGGCCCGACCAGTAAAATAATAGCGTAATAACCTATAAATAATGACAACTCCAAATTTTCGTCTTTCATTCATTCATTCATTTTCTGAACCCGCTTTATCCTCACTGGGGTCACGGGGGTTGCTTGGAGCCTATCCCAGCTACACAGGGGCGAAGGCGGGGTACACTCTGGACAAGTTGCCAGTTCATCGCAGGGCAATTTTCGTCTTTGTTTTAGTGCAAAAAACCCCCCATTAAATAATGAAAATACTTACTTTTATAAACTATCCAAACAAAAAAGATGTGAATAACCTGAAAAAACTGAAATTTCTTAAGAAAAATAAGTGCAATTTTAACAATATTATGCCTCAACTTACCATTTATACATGTGCATTATGGACTGGATCTACAAAGACACCAAACACTTAGCAACAGACAGAAAATAGTTACAATTGTGCTTAATTTTATTCAGTGATTTCAGGTTGTTCATATTTGTTCAGGTTATTCACATTTCATTGTTACAGGATATTTTCTTAATGTAAATATTTTCATAATTTAATGTTATTTTTTGCACTAAAACAAAGACAAAAATTTGAAGTTGTCACTATTTATAGGCATAGTGTAATATTTTTTTCACATCACACCAAGAAGAAAATATGAAGTCATTATTTTTTGTCGGTTATTATGCTATTATTTTACTGTAGATCATATTGGTCTGTATGTGGAACCTGAACTAAAATGAGTTCGACAGCCTTGACTGTGGAATTTTTGCACTTTGCAAATTCATCCCACGGGCAGATTGGAACCATTGGCGGGCCGCATGTTTGAGACCCCTGGTCTATAGTTCATAAACTCTATAAACTATAGGGGTTATTTAAAGTATTGATATTCATAACTATCAGCAGGGTGAAGGCTGTTTCAGTCACTGAATACAGTTCGCTCACTGTTCACACATAATAATAATAATAATGGATTAGATTTCTATAGCGCTTTTCAAGGCACCCAAAGCACTTTACATTATTGATCCATTATTCATTCACTCTCACATTCTCACTCTGGTGGTGGTAAACTACATTTGTAGCTACAGCTGCCCTGAGGCAGGCTGAGGGAAGTGTGCCAAACTGCGCCAAATGGCCCCTCCAACCACCACAGAACATTCATATGCATTTATACACCAGTGTGAGTGACACTAGAGGCAAGGTGGGGGAAGTGCCTTGGTTTTGTGGACAGTGATGTGTCAGTGTGAACATTAATCACTGCTGTGTGTATCTCAGAGGGAATGAATGCTCTGTGGGATGACTACTCCAGCGGCAGTAAGGACAGACGGCGCCTCCTGGAGAGCAGGTACGGCCGCTGTAACCTGGTGGTTACCATGGAGAGCCGCCTCAGTCAGGAATGGATTGCCGTCACCTGCAAGAACTGTCCTTACTGTTTCTCCAGGATAGAGGTATTTTCTATTTATTTGCATTCATCTGATCATATGTGCAGCACCTCATGAGTACAAACAATTATTATACAGACAAAATGACAAGTTTACTGTGAAACAACAGAAAAAAACAAAGCAGAGACAGGTCCTGACAAGTACACACTGAGTGGCCACAGTTCAGTCATAAAGAAACGACAACATATGAACAGAGGAAAGAGGAAGACAATTGCACTAAATTGCCATAAATTTAATAATATCAGAGTGGAAATCTGGTACTTTAACTAGTGTTAATCCCAAAGATCACACAGCTACATGACAATGAACAATATACATTCAATAGTGGAATTTAAATACTTCACTTTATTGTTTTCTGTAACATCCACTTCCACTCCACCACATCTCAGACTGTACTTTTACTTTTTACTCGACTACATTCAGTTACATTCTGGTAGGTTTAGTTACTTTTCAGATTGAGACTTTCCCTCCAGTTCCTGTCCACAATAATTTCGCCAAATGAGTTGATTTTTAAAGTTGTACACAAAAAGATGAAGTACTCCTTTACGGCTTTAGGTTAAAATTCTCCTTTTTCTTAAGCTAAATAAACTCTTAAAAAGTGACTTTTAACTGGGAAATGCCATCACAAAGCTAAAAACAGTATAGCTTTTCTGACTTTTTTGATCTACATAGTTTTCATAGAACACCAATACTACTGATGAAGGCAAGGCAAGTTTATTTCTATTGCACTATTCATACACAGGGTAACTCAAAGTGCTTTACAAAGGCATAAAAAAAAATCAGGACAAAAGCCAAAGCTAGACATTTAAATTACATTAAAATCAAAAAAAGGGAAAAAAAAAAAAAAAAAAAAAGACATTAAAATCATCAGAGATAAAATGTGATTTTAAAATGCATTCAGAGAATAAAAGAAATACATTAATTATGTTAAAATTATGCATTAAAATTAACATTAAAATAAGAATAGAGTAAAGTAAGACATAAAAAAAGTGCATTTAAAAGACAAGATTGAAAAGAGTTTACTCATAAGCACATGAAAAGAGGAAGGTTTTTAACCTGGATTTAAAAATGTTCACATTTAGGGTTGATCTGCTGAATGATGATCTCATAGAATGTGATGTATTCCTGCTGTGAAACTACCAAGGCAAATAGAGTAGTTTATGCACATGAGTAAAATGTAACACACACATTAATACAGCAGTAAATTGAATTAAAAAAGAGACTATATTGTGTTTGTGTTTTCCCCTCTCTTCTAACTTCATTATTGAACTGTATCGTCCTTGACACAATAGACAACTGTTTATCACACATTTTTTCCAACATATTGTACTTCAGTGAGGAAAACATAAATAAATTGTGCTAGAAATGAGAAAGTATTAAGGTTTAGTGTAAACTACTGTTGTTTTCTGACAGAAATATGCCCCACTAGCTCATTTATAGCACATGTTTCTGTTTTGTGTTGCAGAAAAATGGTGGATGCAACCGAATGACATGCTCTCGGTGTAGCCGGCAATTCTGCTGGGCCTGTCTCACCAAACTAACCTATGAGAATAATCATCAACACTTCAGTCATGACAGTCCCTGCACTATATGGGCATGGAGCTAGAAAAATTTTGGTATAATGTTTTATTTTGCCTGTTGTGTTGTATTCCAAACAGTTCAAATATATCATCAACGCTAATTTCATCAGAAGTTTACAAACTTGAGAAGTGCCTGAAAGTTCGGTGTGTGGTATTTAGTGACATCTAGTGGTGAAGCTGCAGAATGCAATCAACTGAACACCCCCTCCATCCTCACCTTCAGTGGCTGCAAACATCCAGGGTTCATCTGAAACCCCAAACTATGTATGATATCACACAGCATCATTACTAACATTTTACATACTTTCATATTAAAAAAATAAAGAAGAAAACAGTAGAATGTATATCTCCAGCTCCTCAGGGTGGAATAAATGTCACTTCCTGAAAGCTTCCTTACCGGTTCAGAACACGTAACCACGGTAACCATCAAATCTTACTTCTACTATGATGTGTGCAATACTACAGACTGTATTAAGAATTTCTATTTATTTGTATATTATACATGTGGACATGCATGACACCTAAATTGACCCTCTGCATTTAACCTATTACAAGCTTAACATGATAGATAGATAGATAGATAGATAGATAGATAGATAGATAGATAGATAGATAGATAGATAGATAGATAGATAGATAGATAGATAGATAGATAGATATTATATTCCATTATTGCACTTAGATCCCCCTAAACCCTCATAAATCTCACACATTGAACCTTTTATTTGTGTGTTTTTTATTTTTTTATTTTAGATTTACTCTCTGGAAGCGTCTTTTATTTGAACCTCTGCTGTGCTCTTTTAGTCATGCAACAAAACACACCCTCTGTCTTAATGGGAATGGCCAGTAGAGGGTGATATATGACTAAACTCAGAGTTTTAGAGCGATATCTTTACAAGATTTTTTTTAAAATTTTAAGATAAGTGTGGGGTTTTTTTGTTTTGTTTTTTTTTTTAATAAAAAATACTTTTGGCCTGCACTATTAAATTTTTATGCTGCAGAAAGCTTTCAATGACAAGTGCACTGTAAAATTATTATATTTACAATAAACTAAGAAAATTACTTTGCAGTGTTTGCAGTGTTTTTATCCTTTGCATCAGTTTTTGACTTTTATTTATCAGGATAAGTTAATTAATTTGTGTAACCTTTGTCACAAACAGCAAACCCTGTTACCTCGTCTGCACTTTAACATGTTATGAGTCCATATTTAGCCCCTATTTTGCTCAACTATGTCTTATAAACACATTTTCATTCTTTTCAGAGGGGAGCTGTTAGGTGTTTTGCGTTCGCTTTCCAACTGGTGTTTTGTTTTTGAATGGCCCCTCTTCCTTCCTTCACTGTACTGTCATAACAGTGGAACAAAGACCACAGTTGCATGTCCCCAGGCTGCCTGAAATCAGACTGGAAACCTACAGCTGCCTCTTATATGAAGCCAAGAAATACTGGCTCTCTGTCTTGTTCTCTATCTGTGTCTCTCCCTGGAAAAATTGAGTTTCCCCACAAGGGTCATCATTTCCTCATAAATGCCTAAACAACTGTTTGCCTTACTAAGCTGAAGCCCTCTATCAGGGCTCGGAGGACTAGTGTTAGTAGCTGTCAAACCTAATGTAAAACACAAAATAATAATTAAATAATGCATCGATATCAGGTCATTTTAAAATCTTTAAAATAAAAAGGGCTGTTTACTGTGTTTATGTTATTACAAAGCAGGATAAGAACACAAAGCAGAGTTGTCTCAAATGTGGATGCAGCGCTGTTGGCTTTCCTCGACTGTTTCTCCTGCCTTTTGGTGCCTCATTCCAGATGTTTGGATGTGGATCTACCTCCGTTCTTGGCTTCCTCTCTACCAGTGTACATGTCTTTGCCTTTTCATTCACCTTTTGTTTGTTTTTCTCTCTTTTCTGTGTGAATGTTGTATATGCAGACGTATTCGCAGCCATTAGATTAGATTAGATTAGATTAGATTAGATTAGATTAGATTAGATTAGGTTAGATTCGATTTGATTTGATTCGATTCGATTCTTCCCTTGGAACACTGAGGTTCCAAAAGTAGCATAACACAGAATACACACAAGAAATACCACAAGAAAAAAGCAATACAATAACTATATAAAAAATTTAAAAAAAAAAACAGTAGTGAAAAATTGTGGTAGTTATGATAAAATAAGGTTAGTTACCAATAAAACAAGTTATATTAATGTATTATTATTATATTTAAACTGCATTATCTACTTTAATTCAGCCACACTACATTAGTGCATCAGTGAACTGTTTCATAGATATATAAATATATTTTATATTACTGGTGACACATGTACTGCACCATCTTTGTGGTATAGTGGCGTAATTTTGACCTGTAAATAATATGCAGTTCACATACTATGGTGCTACACATAGTAAAGAAAACTTACATATTGCTTTAGTTTAATAATTATTAGGACGGTGTGGAGTTTCAGTCATCACACAGTGTTTGTTTTGCCCATTCAGGTGTTGCAGCTCTTGTTCACATTCAGATATAGTAGGTCACAGTAAAGCACCTTAACACTGGAAAAAACACTGGAAAAATTGCAGTTGCACATTGGAAAGTACTTGGAGAAACAAGTGGTAAAGTAGTAGTAGTAATAATAATAATAATTAAAGCCACAAGCGGCATCTAAAGGCCCTCGCCAAGGGCACGTCCAGTAGAAGTATGGCCATCGTTCAGCAGGTGGCGCTCTAGCACCAAATTTCAATGTCTTCTGATGAATGGCTGTAGGCCTGGGAGATTGACAATTGACTCAAATTTGAGACAAATCAGTGTTCGTATGTCCGAACTGAACAAATTTTTGTATAAATAAATCTGTAGGGGGCGTTATGGAGCCAAAATTCAATTTGTTCCATTGAATGGGTGTAGGCCTGCGAGATGTACCACTGAGTCAAATTTGAGCCAAATTGGTATTTGTATGTCTGAAGTAAAGTAATTTTCGTAAAGGTAAAATTGTAGGGGGCGCTATAGCGCCAAATTACAATTTTTTCTGATATATGGGTGTAGGCCTGAGAGATCGACATCTGAGTCAAATTTGAGCCAAATTGGTGTTCGTATGTCCAAACTGAAGCAATGTTACTAAAAAACTTTTTTTAAAAACTTGTAGGGGGCGCTGTATTGCGAAATTTCAGTTTCTTTTGACAAATAGGTGTAGGCCTGGGAGACAGATGTCTGAGTCAAATGTGAGCCAAATTGGTGTTCGTATCTCTGAACTGATGTCATTTTTTTAAATGTACACTTGTAGGAGGCGCTATAGTGCGAAATTTCAATTTTTTTAATAAAATGGGTGTAGGCCTTGGAGATGGACGTCTGAGTCAAATTTGAGCCAAATCGGTGTTTGTATGTCTGAGCTGAAGCAATTTTTGTAATGGTAAATTCGCGAAGAAACTTTGCAAAGTTTGCGACGTCGTCACACAAAAACGGTGACACCAATCCAAAAAATAACTTTTGATGCCCCACTTCTCTAGATACTGATTCTGATGAATGGGCGTAGGCCTGGAAGATTGACAATTGATTCAAATTTGAGACAAATCAGTGTTCGTATGTCCAAACTAGAGAAATTGTTGAATAAGTAAATCTGTAGGGGGCGCTATGCAGCTAAAATTAAATTTCTTCCATTGAATGGTTGTAGGCCTGCGAGATGTACCACTGAGTCAAATTTGAGCCAAATCGGTGTTCATATGTCTGAATTAATGCAATTTTCGTGAAGGTAAATTTGTAGGGGGCGCTACTGAGCGACATGGCAACTTCTTCTGATAAATGGGTTTAGGCCTGGGAGATTGACAACTGATTCAAATTTGAGCCAAATTGGTGTTCGTATATCTGAAGTGAAGTAATTTTCGTAAAGGTAAATTTGTAGGGGGCGCTATGGCACCAAATTTAAAATTTTTCTGATAAATGGGTGTAGGCCTGGGAGATAGACATCTGAGTCAAATCTGAGCCAAATCGGTGTTCGTATGTCCGAACTGAAGCAATTTTAATAAAAAAATATAAAAAATTTTTGTAGGGGGCGCTGTAGTGCAAAATTTCAGTTTCTTTTGACAAATAGGTGTAGGCCTGGGAGACAGATGTCTGAGTCAAATTTCAGCCAAATCAGTGTTCGTATGTCCGAACTGATGTCATTTTTGTAAATGTACATTTGTAGGGGGCGCTATAGTGTGAAATTTCAATTTCTTTTAATAAATGGGTGTAGGCCTGGGAGATGGACGTCTGAGTCAAATTTCAGCCAAATCGGTGTTTGTATGTCTGAGCTGAAGCAATTTTTGTGATGGTAAATTTTTGAAAAAACTTCGCAAAGTTTGCAACCTTGTTGCACAAAAACGGTGACACCGATTCAAAAAATTCAGCTAACTTTTGATGCCCCACTTGTCTAGATACTGCACACCGATTTTGAGCTCATTTGGCCAAACAGCTTAGTAGGAGATAGTTAAAATACAACGTCAGCGAAAACGCTGACTCAGCATTTTGGAAATTTCAATCCAATATGGCCGACTAAGGGTGGGTTTAGGGGTGTGGCCATAATAATATTTTTTGTTTGTCTCCTCATGCTGAATCTGTGTACCGATTTTCGTGGCTCTATGACAAACTTTATGTTGGACATGCTCCCATTGGCGCAATGCATTTTCACTTTTCAAGGGGGTGCTGCAGCAACATTTCTTTACCGACATCTACGAAACCTATATGTAAATTCAATTTCTCGCACTCCTGAATTTTCGGCAAAATTTGGTGAGTTTTCATAAATGTTCAGGGGGTCAAAATTGAGCTCAAAGAGCAGGAGAAGAAAAATAAATAAAATAAATAAATAAATAAAGAAAGAAAGAAAGAAAAATAATAAGAATCTGAGCAAGAACAATATAGCCGTTTCTATGGCAACCACGTATTTGGCCTTATGTCAAAGCTCTCGAGGTCCCCCACATGTCTGTGGGGTCAGATGTCACGTGTCGTGCACTTACACCCACATGACTGACCGCGACTGGGCGTGTCCCATTGACTCCCATTCATTCTGAGCAGGTGTAAACATGCGATTTGTGCACATGTCATGTACATCGTCGGAAAGGTCTCAGTGCTGTGAATGTGAATATGTGTGAGAGTGGCGACAGTGGCGAAAGGCGACCGCGTCACTGGCGATTTCGTCCCCATGCGCCCACTGCAGTCTCAATAGGCCCTGTGCCGGCTTTACTCGGCTCGGGCCTAATAACAACAACAATACTACTACTACTACTACTACTACTAATAATAATAATAATAATAATAATAATGATAATAATAAGTATCTTAAATGTTATAATATATTATTGTAGTCCCTTGCCCATGTTTCTGATTACAGATTTTGGATTTCAGACTCTGCAAATATTACTTTTGATCTATATCCTGAGTCATGCATCTTGAGTCCAGTTCTCAAAACCCTTGACAGCCTTTTTATATCACATGTCTGTTACAGTGGTCTTCAGGAAATTACCAATCACTGGCTTTGACTACAAATCCCACATGTTTCTAACTGGCTTGGAAAAAACTGCTTTTATAGTTTTTGTGCTTCTACTAAATGAAACTTTTTACAGAGCAATTTAAACTCTTTGATCCCATTGATCACAATCATTCATCTTCTGTCTGCAAGTGCTTCACATGATTGGTGTTTCTCCTTTATCTTTTTACATGTTTTATGTACTTTTAATTTATTTTAGTCTGTATCTCTTACTTGTGTTTTAAGTCATCATCACTCAGTCATTGGAAGTGAGGATCAACCTTGAAAGATTTTTGAGTTTCAATAAAGTATACTATTATTAGTAGTAATTGCAGTAGTATGCCTTTGTTATTCTAAATAGCCATAGTGTGCTTTAAATGTCTGTGTTTCTGTTGAGAATGTGAAGGCTTTGTTTTATTTGGTTTCTTTCATATTTTTTTTCTTTGAGGAGCCTAGATTCTACTGCTGCTTCAGGCGCATTTGTGATCTGTGATAGTGAGCTATTTAAATGTAACTGGGATAAGTAGGATTAGAAGAATAGCTTATTAATGGCCAAACTTTGCATTTACATGAACCAGCGCTCCCTACTCATATTGCATCAAAGAGTAATGGTGTTCAGTGCTTTGCAGGGATTTAAAATCTTGTCAGCATATTATAAGCTGCTACACCACCATAAAACCCTCCTATTATTTTATACAAAACTGCACTTCAAGAGAAAACAATACAGAAAGTACAACTTGAAGCTAACACACCATATTTCTGGCAGTGTGTTTGTAAGATATCCTGCTGACAGCCAAACAAACTACCAGGGGCAAAAAAACTGCCTTCTTGGCAGAAGTAATAACAGGAATAATGAGTAAAGCTTCATTATCAGTGCAGTGGAAAGTAGGCTATGGAGAGCATCTTCCTCCTGTGAGCCAATAACAGCATCCACTAACAGAATGGATATTCTCCCTGCAGCGGTAAGAGCTGAGAAGACCAAGAAAAGACTTTGACTGTAATAATCATCAACTCAGCCTGGTTATTAATATCATCTGAACGTTTATTCATCTGCCAGAAAACACACACACAACCTCAGAATATATCAGTATCGTCATCCAGACATCCATTCAGTAAGTCAGTGGTTTGTTGGCAACATAGTCCAGAGGCACTGAAAGTGTGCTGAGGTCATCACAGAGTGTACAGGAGTATATATTTATCTATATGTGTTTGTGTGTGTCAGTGGGGCCGATGCTAGGAGGTTTGAAGCCCCTGATAGCAGATGGAGGTGGAGGGATCCTGAATTGTGTCAGTGTTCATGACTGACTCTGTCTGCAGACCGAAGCCTTGTTTACACTAATACGGACATTTTCCCTTTCCATTCAAAAAGAAAAATACGTCAAAAAAATAACTACAAATAGAGAAGATACAGAAGTGTATGATGAAAAAGACACAATAAATAATATGAAAAAGATCAAGAGACAAATACTCTGGCCACATGAAGACATGAAGTGATTTAATTCCCCTGTAGCAAATAGAAGTCAATGATTTATTCATTTATATATATTTAACGTCTGTCTCTTCACTTTTAATTCTAACACTTGGCCCAATGTGCTATGGATAAAACAAAATGGTATTCAAATGTGTGCGTGGATGATGAAGTGGCATTGCTATTGAGAACAATAGACAGATATTTTTTTAAATCTACATTTTGCTTTTGTGTGAAGTTAAATGCTGATTTGTGTATGAATGCAGTATTGTCAGATATACAGTAACTATCCTATGTGTACAGTGTTGTTGACCACCGTACAAAGTATAATAAATAAAGCCAAATGCACAGTCATTAGTTCTTTTCAACACTTATGTCAGTCATCTATTTTGGCAGTGTCACTTTAATTCATTTTTGGACATAATCAGGACTTTCATTGAGTTTATGTATATTAGTGTGGATGTATGGCTGTGATTTCCATTTTGTGTAACTTCTGCTGCTCCTGCTGTCTTGGCCAGGACACTCTTGAAAAAGAGATTTTTAATTTCATTGAGTTTTTTTTTTTCCTGGTTAAATAAAGGTTATAATAAAAAATAAATAAATAAATAAAAATAATAATAATAAAATAAACCACTGTCTCTTTTCATGTGGCATCTTTTCCACCACATTTTGCTTGCTGTGATCTTAACATTAATTAAAACCTCATAAAAAATGAACAAATTAGGTGTTTATATCACAATAGTTACAGACCAGGACTACATTTGCTCAGTGTATATCTCAGTTAATGATAATTTCCTTCAAGATGCAGTAGTTTTAAGCCTTTGATAAAATATGTTTCCCATGCTGTGATGTTATGTGGCTGAGAGGCCATGAAGAAGAGGATGTTCATTATGTAAAATATCCGTATTCGTGTCGACAAGGTGAGATAGGTAGGCTTTACGTGAGGTAAGCATCACCACATTAGACACCCAGTGTTCAGGCAAATGCAGAAATCCAGACAGTTGAGAAACCAAGGCCATACTTACTTAGCCTAAAACATCTACAGTTGCGGAAAATATTATTAGACCATCAAAAGTCATCAAAAACAATGGTTATGCAATCAAGTACTAACTCCTGTGTGTATCATGTGACTAAAACAGACAGAAAGAAAACATAGAATGTCTAAAAGCACTGTTTTTGGCAGTACAATGTCATAGCAATTGATGTAAAAACTGAAGTGATTTTGGTTATTATCAAGAAAAGCATGGAAAATGGTTAGATATCAGCTCTTATACTGCAAAAATCAAAATCTTACCAAGTGGATTTTTCCTCATTTCTAGTCAAAATATCTCATCACACTTAAAATAAGACAAAATCACCTAAAGAGTAACTTACAAGTGAGATATAAGAACTTATTTTTAGACAATAGATCTTGAAAATCTTATTTCAAGAAATCTTACCAAGATAATTTTCACTTGCTCCATTGGCAGATATATATATATTTTTTTTTTGCTTAATTCAAGATTTTTTTTGCTTAATTCAAGCAAAAAAATCTGCCAATGGAGCAAGCGAAAATTATCTTGGTAATATTTCTTGAAATAAGATTTTCAAGATCTATTGTCTAAAAATAAGTTCTTATATCTCACTTGTAAGTTACTCTTTAGGGTGATTTTGTCTTATTTTAATTGTGATGAGATATTCTGACTAGAAATGAGAAAAATACACTTGGTAAGATTTTGATTTTTGCAGTGTAAATTAAACTCTCATGAGCTATTTTTGTTGTTATCATTATATTTGTCCAAAAACAACAAAACAAGGGTGATCTAATAATTTTTTCCATGACTGTCGCTTGGTTCTCTATATGTAAAGAATATCTCACTGTTTTTACTGCTTGACCACACTTTGTGCTCACCTATATCATGGTCCGATCGTTCCAACAGTGCAACACATGGATAAACACACAGAATTACATTACAACTTCAGATTCTTACCTTGTAAACATTAGGATAAAACATACTGAGAGGCAAATAATGACAATAATAGCAAAGTCTCCACTTAAAGTAAACATGTGGTAGCATAAATGTCATTATAAACACTAAGGTCTTTTTATATTAAGTGCAAAATAATGATTCGTTCCAATGCCCTTTTTAGAATTAGCAAACATTCTCAACCGTTGAATTACTGTACGCTTTAAAAAAACATTCTCAGCATCCTCACTGTCATTTTCAGTTTTCTCTCTATAGTAGCAACATTTTGACAGTTATTAAATTTGACATGCACAAAATAAACCGGATACATTTTATACAGTGCAATATAACACTTCTCTGTAACTTACACTGAAGCAAACTCAACTGGTGCTGCAACACATCAGCACGGGTCAACAGAGAAACCGATAATTATCTGTATATTTACCAACCATTACAGGCTCTAACAAGCGAACACAATTAGAAGAAACAAACAGAAACAGCACCCCAGGTTTCCTAATATTTCAGTATATTATTAACAGACAAAGGAACTTCATAAAAAGCTTTGTTTATGAGCATTAATGAGACAAAGTAGATCTCAGTGAACACAGAGCCAATAGGAGTTTTATATCAGTAAATTATTTATCTTGGTAATAACTGTATGAGATAATGTCTTTCCTGCAGTTTATTGATTTTGTCAGATTTCAGCTGCTTAAAACACTGATCTAACAAACGGAGACACTTGGATGCACTAATATCCATCTAAAAATAGACTGCTACTAAAAGAGCAGTTTACCAATGATTTGGCTTGTTTTAGTCCATTAACTACAAATTGTGTGGACTATATTATTGCAGACAATTACATCTCTTTCCATTTAGAGCCTTCTGGTTAATTCCCCATTTCCTTTTCCTCTTTTCTACTTATAGATACCAGTTTCCAAATGAGGGCAGTTGTAATTGAAACAATACAAATGCTATCACTCTGTTTTTCACTTGTTAATGTTGGCATTTCCTGCTACAGTGTTTCTTGTGAAGCCTCAGTTAAGGAAGAAAGATACTTTGGTTAAAACTGCAGTCATTAAAAATTCATGTAAATTTAATTGTATGCAAGTTTTCTAGTGGTCTGTGCTGCCCTGACTCATATTCTGTACCCATATGCAAATGTAATAATGTAACACATACATTTCAATTCATGAAATACATGTATATAATATATGAAGCCTATTTTTTTATTGACATAAATGCAAGGTTTTCCTGAGGTTTTCAGGGGGGTCTTAGGTGTGATGTAGGGTCTAATGTTTGTCTTGATTTGTGAAAGACTTCGGTGTACAGGAGGTGGTTTTGTGGCAAGAACATGCTTTAATAAAAATATATATCACATCATTTTGACTGGCTGTTTTTACTTCTTTATGTACAAAAGTTTAGAAAAGCTAGAGCTGAAAAAGAAAAAGCTGCCCAAAATGACAAGAAAATGGGCAAAAAATCTTAAAGGGGCTATGTGTAACACTTCTTTTTTTTTTTTTTTAATATAAAAAAATGACCTGAAGTTATCATTACAGTATTGAGAATAAAAAAACTCTGGAGTTACACTGAAGATGCTAGTGTACTGGCTTATAGAAATATGAACTGAATTTATTTACACCAATGGGCTGGGGGAATTATGTGACCACTAGAGGGAGTAGTGAGTCACTGTGCCAGTCACCCATGGGGGGAAAACTTGTAGTCCTAAGTGTAAAAATCAATACTCCATATAACCACTTTAAAAAAACATTTGCTAAATAATTCAACTGTGGACCCCCTGTATGTATAAGATCTAGACAAGTCATTTTAGATTTGGTAGTTTTGATGAGATGGTATTCAATATGGCGTAGGTGCTGCTCCTTAAAGGGGTCATATTTTACTAAATCAATTTTTATTAGTCTTTGGTACATTTATTTGTGTATTTGGACCCTAACAGTTCATAAAGTTTAAATTTGAACCCTCCAGGTGCTGCAAAGCTATCTTAACTCCAGCAAAAATTGAGTGGATTTCTACAACCCATTTCAATTCCTGCTTAATTTGTTATGTTTTTATAGTTACATCATAACATTTGCACAAATAATATCAAGACTTCCAACAAACATTTCTCCAAATACCCCATAATTGTTTATCAGTAGGAGCAGTTGGAATAAAAATTCGAGCCAATTACCTAAAATGTTCAGTTGTTGGTTGTATTAACGAACACAAGTGGCTGAACAGGACAGAGCAGCACGGCCAATAACCTGGAGGGGGTGGGGCTCATTTGCATTTAAAGGGCCAGCGCTCAAAATGACCTTTCTGGTGTCATTAGTCAGTTATAGGGTTGAAGATGGACCTGTGGAGTTGCATTAATGAAGAATTCAGACCCAAACATAGCATTTACAGTTTATGTGGACCACAGGGAAATGTTTTAAAATGCATAATTCCATTTAAAAAAGCAAAATATCACTCCTTTAAACCTTATAATGGTAGAGAAAACCCTGTATATATGTATATGTATTCAAACTTTAAATATTTTACTATGGGTTGTTCATCTAGATCCTACAGGTTGTATAGTCAGAGGATGCGTATGAGACGATAATCACCTTATATATTACATTAACATATGGGTAGTAAATCTTCAACCATGATGGACAGTGGTTTTCAACTTGGGGTTTAAATCACAGGGGATTATTTATGCAATAACAGAGAATAAATGGTTTAAATCACACAAAATCATGCTTATTTACAAAGCTTTTTTCTCATTTTTAATGTTTTAATTTTGAAACATTAAAAACACCCATTTCTTTTGGATATCTAAATTTTCTTCAAATTAAACCTGAAAAAAAAAAAAAAAACTTTTTAGCTGAAATGCTCCTTCATGTTGACTCTGAGGCGTCACCTGTGACTGAGGGGTCTGAAGTATTCATCCATCGCTTCATTTTAATTAGAAGCCACTGGTTTCGAAGGTTCTTATATGACTCTGTATGGAGTCTGTTTCTTGCATTCTCATTATTTCCTCCATTCCTTTGCTTGTTTCATTTCTTGTACATACTGAAGATGTCTGTTCAGTGGTTGCATTAATGTGTGGCTCTTTTTTTTAATCCCAGAGCCTGTCAACATAATAAAAGGTTATGCTACCGATCCTTTCATGCAAGACAAAGCATGTTATTTCTAGGAGGATGCGGAGTGCTATTAACGGACGGCAACTCGGCGAGCTGTCTCACCTACAGCTTTCGTTAGAGTGCCCTGCCTTCATCAGCTCCCCTTTGTTCTTTTTTGATTAAACCATACGGCACAGTGGGCTTCTTAAAAAAAAAAAAAAAAAAAAAACACTCCTGCATTTCGTTTTCTGCCTTTCACTCCCCTACTCCCCATGTTTGGATCCCTAAATACCACAGTAATCTGTCCTCACAGTGCTATTCTCCTGAGTGTCCTCGTGTGTTTGATCAGGTGTGTGTTTGTGCTCTAGAGACCTGTACAAGATGTGAACAGCTGCCTCTAAATAAACCAAGCAGAGAAAAGGCCAGAATGCTGCCTTCAATTCACTTGATGACACATAAAATGACATGACCTAAATTGGGATTCTGACTGACTGAATGATTCGGGAGTGTGTGTGTGTGTGTGTGTGCGCACTGTTGTTGTGCATGAAATCTGGAAATGTGACAAGATGTATAAAAGGTCAACCACGAAATGTCTAAATGACACTGAAAAGGTTGGATAAATCTGCCTTTCATCAACTGATGTGCCGTAGTCTCACTATGAAAATCAAACTTTTCCTTCAAACAATATGTATGCTGATATTTTTGACCCTGACACTGCTACCTCTGAATGACACGGGGACCATATTAATAGCTAAAGGCACAGCACTCGCTTTTTAGCCTTTCAAACAATGATAGTGTGACTGTAAATGCCGTGTGACTGTGCTGTGTTCAGCTCAGCAGCACTGCAGGACTAGGAAATCAAATAAATAGAAACAGGAAAATCAAATTTGGTACCAATTATATAACTGATCTTTTCTGGGATGAGCCAAACATTGGAAAACAGCTGGACCTGGGTCATACAGGGTAAAACAAAAAAAACAAAAAAAAAAAAAAAAAGAGGCTGTCTGCAAATCCAGATAAAAATCTGCGTAGCTTCACTGCAGCTGATTTATGCTGCAGTAAAACCTCTTTAAGTCCCCTTTGGGAATCAAAATTAAGTGGGAGAATTAAATGATATGTCCTATAAACAGAAACATCCACAAGCTCTTTCACTTGCACTCTCATTTGCAGTTTGCAATCTAATTAGAAGTTTGGAGTTAAATGCTTTCAGTTGCATGCATCCCTTGTGAATTTCCGATGCATCCTCCTGACAATGCTAGTTTGGCTGGCTGTCAAAACAACATTCACTTTGTTCTCTGCCTCAAAAGCGGTCGAAACTTTAGAGACAACTCCGGCATGTCGTCCACCAGCGAAGATGGGATGATGACACAAGCAGTTTTTAACACATCACTGGTACCAAAGTTACCGATAAAAGAAAGGAGATGTAGGGCCCACGGTAAAATCCAGACACAGATATACAGTGCTGATAGGTAGACATTCAGTCAGTGCACACATTTTTGTACAAGATTCCTGATAATTATTAAATAGATTATGAATATTTACAATATGCAATAGGCTTACATTAACTTAACTTTGTGTGTATTATTCAATATTTACATCTACGTTGTAATTTTTTGGACATTTACATAATATTTCTGAGGAAAGATGGCATGGTGATGGTTTCTACTAAACTGCCAAAATGGCTCGCCAAAGCTTATTCTTTAGCCTAATTCCCATCAAAGGCACAAACAAGGCTAGCCAGAGCAAAGCCTTTCGCCTGATACACGCCGAAGAGCTGGTCGGAGTTGGCTGAGGCTATCAGACTCAAGTAACACTGTTTGTACTGGATGATCTGTTGGTTGTGCTTTGTTTTCAAATCAGCAAATAGTGATTTGGGTTGTGGTAGTATTTAAAGTTTGGAAGATGTTACCTCCATAGACTGTAAAAATACCTGTAGGATTGATTTACACACAAGGCCTTAAACTAAAACCTCGTCGCTATTATGATTGTTTTCATTTTGATCTGCTTTTCACTTCTTTACCAGCAGTTTCCATCTCATTTCTGTTCTTTCACTGGGCTCAGACCTTCTGTTTATCCTGTTTTCTCTCTGTACAAAACCAGTTAACTAACTACCTGCAGCCTGAACAAGATTTCATTGCAGTTCATTTGCATTTACAGTAACCTGAGTCAGGATGCTGCATTCAAGCCCTAAAGGAAAGTTTGGCCAAAAGAAGTTTGAAATTCAAGACGTTTTATGTTGTGTAAACTCACTTAATAGCAACGTTTCTGTGTTTCATGTTCATGTTGCACCCTGTTTTTGTTCCTCAGACTGAATTTCAACATGAGGATAACAGCCGGGTCACATAAACCTATTAAATCCAATTACATTGTCACTTGAGGATTTGAGAGGTTGATCCATATATCAAATGAATTGCAACAAAATCTTACAGCCATTTGGGATAATCCCTTCACTAAATATACTCCTTAAAAGCAATACTTTGGCCTTGAACTGTCTCTTCACACTCTCTCACTTTCTATAATCTTTTACACTTAATCTTTTTTCTTGCTCTTGTCTTTTAGCTGTAGCCCAGGTTTTCCATCTCATTACGGTATCGTAACTCAGACACTTTAGCTTTGTGCTGCTTGCTCTCCAGATGCTGCCTGAAGTCTGTCTCCTGTTCGGCTCCACAGTTGCACATGGAGCAGTAGAACTGTCCACTGGGAGTCACACACATGGCTAAATCCCTGGGGATGCGTTGCCTCGGTCTGGGGTTGTAGTAGGGTCCTGGAGGAAGCGACAGACATGATGGAGACGATTAATGGAGGCAGATGAACACTTTAATGCTCATTCATGCAAGATCAGTGTCAACAAGGGACCTTTTATGCTATAGGTTTAGCTTATACAGTTAATAAATTAACTTGATACAAGTATTGCAATGTACACTACATTAAAAATTAGAAAAGCACTCGGAGAGCACAGACCTCCGCCAGACCTCCGCCAAGGCAGATCATCCCCCTGATCATCCCCCTGATCACCACCAAAATGTAATCATTTGTTCCTTGTGCCAGTATCAACATTTCCTGAAAATTTCTTCAAAATCCATCCATAACTTTTTGAGTTAGCTCACCAACAGACAAACAAACAAACAAATAGACAAACCCAGATGAAAACATAACCTCCGCTGTTCCATGGTGGAGGTAAATTCATTTGAGTTTTGTTTTATTCTTCACTATAGAGCTGGGCTATATGGAAAACAAATACATCTAGATTTTTTTCAATGTTATAGCTAATTTATGATTTTAATTTAATGTTTTCTGGCTACATGAATATAATACTACATTAAAAAATTATCTTTCTTTTCTAAAATTATACACCATATATGACTGGACAAACACATTCACAATTAATATATTGCAAGATGCAAAAAGGCTGCACTTTCAAAGACATAAAAACGCTGCACTTTGAATTTTTGTTGAGCAAAAAAGGGAAGAGGAATAATCTAAGTTTTGTCATTTAGGCATTTTCATAAAGAAAAACTTCAATTAACTGAATTAATTTGATATATTGCCCATCCCAACTGTACTAAATGTTTGTCTTAAAGAAATGTAAAGAGGTACTCCATACTGAAATATTTTTTGAGCTGCAAACTGCATTATGTGACCATATTGATAATGATGAAACCATCATGGCTATGTGGATCCTTTGGAACCAGAAGTGACCATACTTTTAACAGAAAAGTGGAGCTGGGATAATGAGTGAACAAGACTAAATGCCAGCTTACTGTCGTAGTAAAACATCACCATTAAGATTTTATAGTCTTTCTAGTGTAACTTAATAACCACAACTCCAGCTGAACTGTCTGCCAGGAAAAAAACATAGGATTTACTCAGTGAACAGTGTCTCTGAAAGACAGATTCAGCAGGTGATCTGCAAATGAGAGCAGAATTACTCCTGGAAAACAAGAATAGCTTTTGGAGAGAAGTTCAGTGCTAGGTTTATGGGTGTCAGAGGGTTTTAGAGCCACGATCTAGTGGCCGTCAATGACACTACACTGAGTTAAGCCATGGCTCCACTTTGGTCCTCATCACTTGAATAAAATACACTAATCCTGCTGTTGACATTTATACAAATAAGTACATTTATAATATAATATATACAGGAATCTATAAACAAAATGTATAACAACAGACATTATATGGATTAAAAATGGCTCAACAAACCCTAATCCTATGGTCTGATGTTTGGGAATACTCTACATCATAATCTACATACATCTACATTCAGTGTTTATGTTCCCTATTTAAAGGTTTGCTCCCAAACTGTCTATAGCTACATTTTATATTTTACATCCCTTCGTTCAATGACACTAGATTTCCTTGTCAAAAACAGCAGTTTTACCACTGCATGATCAGTGAGTCTGTATCTAGCTGGGGTCTATGTGGTTAAGAGAGTCCATTTGTTTTTGTCAAAAGGGTCTGGTGGTTTTGAGAAGTCCTTCATACTTATGTCAGGTGGATCAAATACAATTTGCTGCTGATCTGTTCACAAAAAAACCCTGAATAATCCCTTCCAGGCCCCTCTTATTTGGGCTCTAAAGAAAGATGACTTTTATTTTTCATAGTTAAACAAATAGTTAAATTATTTTTTGAGACTAATCTGTTCTCAGATCATTGCCAAGTGATTGTTTAGTCTGTAAAAACATCCTACAGTTACCTGGAACAGACGTTCATAAACACAAGCTGTCTTCAAAATTCTTGTATTATCAAACTAAAGTAGAGACAAAGCTCAAATCCTCAGAGTCGAGATGCTGGAAAAGAAGAACTTTTGCGTTTTCTTATTTTTTATGTGCAACACATACACAGACACACAAAAAGTCCTCTAGGATTACATCTAGGTGTATCACTGAAAAAAGAGCATAGCTTGTTTGTGTGTGTGTGTGTTAACACAGCAGAAAAATGAGAAGGAGATAAGGAGAGAGATAAAAAGACAACGAGAAGGGAACTGCAGGAGAGAGTGCAGCTATTTTGGGGTTTGTCCATCAAGAAAACTGATTAAATCAGCAGGACGTTGTAGTGTGAATGTATGAGGCTAAGAGTGGGAGAAGAAAAAGTGAATTGACTCTGGCTTCTGATTTGTCCTGTTTTATCCTGAGCTGAGGTGTTGTTTTTTTTGTCTGTGGAGAGATAATGTGAAAGACGACAAGAATGAGATGGTTGTTTGACGTCAGCAGACAGTCTGACGTTACCCTCTGTGTATCTGTTTTCACAAACACACAAAGGTGAGTATAGAGACACATGCACACAGGACAGAAACAGCCTGGAGTGAAAAGAAGGATTCAGCCAAAAACGCCGTCCTTAACTGCACAGCCTGAGTTGCAACACTGGAAAAATGCATGTTATGTAAAGTGAGCTTTTCCAAAACACCTACAGAGTAAAAATGGCTTTTTGTTTTTCAAAATGCTGGGAAACAAAACAAATCTTAGAATAGCCTGTACATGTGCAATCTTTGGATTAAAAATAAAAATTCTGAAGATTCAACTAGAAATACCCCAGAAAAGTTAAGGTGCCAAGTAAATATCAAAATGTGACTTAAACATGCCAGAATGTGACGGTTATCTCCAACACAATGAAACTGTTAAAAATATTATGTTTACTCTTTCTTCGCCGTATCTCTTGAGGCAGCTGCAGCCAAATACTTGGACTCTTCTGCCTCCAGGGAGTCCTCTAAAGCGCAGTCAGCTATCAGAATGGAAAATGATGTTCTGACTCTCAGTACGTTTATGTGAAGAGAACATTATAGATTATGTCACACTTTATAAACCATACTCAGACTCATTATGTTCCCCACTAGGCTGCAATGTGAAGATAATTCAACAGAAACAATGGGCGCCATCAGGAACAAAGACTATTAACATAATTGATGCTGTGTACATGAGACTCTGGATGGTAATTTTAGTTTATGCTGCTATTGTAGGTTTCTATTTTTTTATTTTTACATTTTTACCTGGCATGCCGGTGGGTAGCTGTGGGCTGCGGCGGTTTTTCACCAGTCTGTACTCATTTCCATCTTTCCTGTTTCTTCTTTGGGTAGTCTCGTTGTTGCCTTCCCTGAAATAGAAATGGCATTTGGTCATTTTGGGGCATATTTTTGATTTGTCACCAGTCACAGCAATTTGCTTCAGCCATCATTTTTTTGACAGTTTTTATTAGTTATTTCTCATTTTGTCATACAGAACATAACAAACAACAAACAGATAATAGTCACAATCTGATAGTAATGATAATTTAGGTTACAGTTATGAAATAGCAAACAAGTTGAATTAATTTAACTTTTAGAGCAGCAGTTTATAAAGCATTTCACAGGATTAAGAGACAAACCACACATTAATTGTATTTAAAGAGTCTAATCCATTTGCCCTATCAACCATCATTTTCATAGCAGATTTTCATTGTGTTTTGATATATTAGCATAAACATACAGAATAAAGCATGTGACAAATGGACCAAATATCCAGATCAAATTGATTGTACTGAAAGAAAATCCAGCATTAACTGAAATTATGCACAAAAATCTGTACTTTTTCACTTTTCACACATCAGTGGACTACTTTACTTGATGTTTGCAGTTTTTTTTTCTTAATTTACAACAATGGGGGTGTAGAAAATAAGTTTGTGGGACTGGAAGTTATGGGTATTTGGAGGAAATGATTACACTAATTCTGGTCTGTTCCGAAGTTAAGTTACCGAACAAAGACACCTAAAACAACAACAAAAAAAAGAAACATGTGATGAATTGCCATAGATGTATATTTTTTACTGACTCTTCCACTGTCAAAACAGTCTCTGAAAGTCTCACTTTTATGTCATTTTATGTCCTTTTGTATCTTTTTAGTCACTATAATCTTTTTACATCTTTTACATTACAGTTTACGTTACAGCCGTTCCTCTGCATTTCACATTGGTGAGGTCAATTTTTATAAACTCTTCTGCAAAACTCATTTCCTCCATTTTAATTAGGAAAATAAATTCACATATCATTTCCTTTGCCAGTAAGTGATCCAGTAAAAAAAAACATTGCAACCCATGTTGGGTCCTGGCTGTAAGACTGAGAAACAGACTTCTATACAATGTACACTTACAATTACAATGTAATTTAATGTAATTTAGTGCAACATTAACATTGTAATATTGTAAAGTACCAAATCTACAGTAAGCACGGGTCATGAAGTACACAATGGCTATAAGGAAACTTTCAAAAGAATTCCCCAACATGTGTAAAGCTAAATGGAGCCTTTGTTTTAGGAAAAAGAAGTCTTTACCCAAACCTACATGTTGTTATTGTTCTGCTGAGCCTCAGCGAGCCGTAGTTTCTTGGCGTGGTTCTTGCCCTGGTAGTGGGCCTGTGCGACCGCCGGTGAACTGAAGGATGCATCGCACAGCTTACAATAGTCGTTCTCTGTGGCCAAAATGACCCGGGTAGCTCCCTTATACAACGCCTGCACACACAGGACAAAGCAGTACAGTGTTTGTAGTGAAAGGAGTTTTGGAGTAAACAGTGAGACAGAGGAGAAAGGAATTTGGAGATAAGGAAGGAGTAGAGATGGAGGGATAGAAGTCCTTGAACAACCTTTGATTAAGAAGGGAATATACACAGATGAAAGTTATTTATTCACAAAACAAATATCATGCAATTGAATTCGGCGCAACTGATAAGACTGCAATAAAAGCTAGGTCGAGAATCTTTGTTTAGCAGCCTAATTTTTTTCCAACTATATTAATTGAACATTTTCAATGAACACAACAGACATTATATCAATTCGTAACAGTCAATGCGCAATCAAGAATGACATATCTGACTGTCAACACCCATCCCTTCCCACCCACCCAACCCACAGGCCAAAAAACAAACAAACAAATAAACAAACAAATAAATAAATAAACAAATAAGGAAAAACATAAAAGAAAATCAAAAACAGAAACCATAAATAATGATAAAGGAACTCAAATCGTAAAAGTAAAAAAAAAAAAAAAAAAAAAGGTAGTATAGTACACAGAAATAAGAGAAGAAAGGAAAAGACTACACATAATTTCTCATTCCCTCCTTTCCTCTCCTTTCCCCTCTTTCTCAATGATGTTTAATCATCTATATTCTGAGGAAAATTTAAAGAATCGAAATACCGTAAAAATGGATCCCAAGTGGTATGAAATGATTTAATTGAGCCTCTAAGAGAGAATCTCAACTTTTCAACCTTAAGACTGTAAAGCACCTCACGTACCCACCGGACAGATGAAGGGGGATGGGAGACCTTCCAATTAAGTAGAATCAACCTTTAGGCTAAGAGTGTGGTAAATGCTATAGCCAGCAGCCTAAATTTTTTTATAAATCACAATGGCTGAGCGGTCTACGGTGCTGTGTTCAGGTCGCAGTCTCTAACTAGAGGTGTGGGTTCATATCCCACTTTTGACAGTGGCTTCATGCTTCTGTGGGGTCAGTAATGTGTGGCCTGGACGGTTGGAGAATAGGCTTGTGATCAGTTCAATTCCCAGGACCAGCAGAGAAATTACTGGTTGTTGTACTGTTGAGCAAGGCACTTAACCTCCCATTTGCTCCCCAGGTGCCTGACATAGAAACCCACTGCTCCTAGTTTGCAGTGTGTGGTGTTCGAGAAAGTGACGAGATAAATGCAATGGGTGAATTTCAGTCTGTGTTGCATGTAAATTATATACTGACAAATAAAGACTCTAAATTGAACTCCAAATAAGACTAGGAGAACATTTACATCAGTGAAAGGGATTTTTGTTCTTTAAAGTAAAGATAGTGACAGTGCATGATTAAGTAGTACTCGCTGGCTATTTTCCTTGTCAGCTTCAGATGAACATGTGCAATAAATGCAGTGCAACAGACTGATTACACTGCAATGCATGGTAAAAATAATTTTATTTTACATACCAAAGTAAAATATATATCACCTGATGACATTTCATAACAATAAGGAAAAGTGAGGCCATATTATCTCAGTTCTGGGAACTTACATGTTGCTTTTATGTATAACAGAAGAGTCACATCTCACAGAATCCAATTAAAGATGTCAATCCAACATTAAATCCCTCCCTGTCTGAAAGTGGTTTATTTATTACAAATCATATCATCATTGCAGTATTTAAAGATTAGGGATCTAAGTCTGTAAGTTTATCAGCAACCACAAAGTAACATGGATCTAGTAAACCTGGATGGAAGAAGTGATTTTCCAGAGGCACACTGATAAATAAACTCCATAAGTTGTTTGTTTGTTATTTGGATATCAGTTTTGTAATGTGTTGTTAAATGTGTTGTAATATGGATGAGTGACTAAATGTACATCTTTCAAAATTGCTGATAAATTTGGGACAGTGTTGTTTTCAGTAAGCATGGAAAGGTTTGAAGGGGTAGGATTAGATAAGTTTATAATTCTTCCTACTCCTTTTCGCTCATGTAAATTTTGAGGCTTAAGACGTTGCAGTTTTAAGTTATCATTTTGTTTTGTTCTCATTTTCTTGATTATCATTTATTTGCATTTCTGTTTTTAAATCATCATTTACATGATCGAAATAAAGATCAATGGAACATCTATACAGATTGTGTGATGATTTTTGAATCCCAGACTACAATCTACAGAAGGTAACGGTAAAGAACAAAATACCATCAGTGCACATCGACATGGGCCGCTTTAGTTGTAAACGATGCAAACATATTCAGTAAAACCTCCAAACTTGTGAGGGAATAGAAGAATGCATAAAAGCATCCAGTTGCAACTGTGGTAAAGAGGCCAATATGGGATGACAACTGTACAAAGACTGTTCAGGTTAGTAGCCTTTTTTAGCTACATTTAGCATTTAGCTAAATTTAGATGTGCTGATCGATGCATCATTTCATGCTGAGTTCCTAATGGTTGTTACGTAGATGAAGGTCATCGCTGCAGTTACACTGGTATACGGGCAAACTAAAATATCTGTGTGATGTAGGACCAACTTTTTTTTTCACAACCAAAGGCGTTACTACGTTTTGTCCTTGTTGTCTGGGATGGTACAAAATAGCAGTGTATACTTGGCTTGAGATTGTATTTATATGATGTGGGCATAGCAGTAAGTTTACGGTCACTCAGGGTAGTGTTGTAGTGGTCAGCAATTCTGTTTCACAGCTGGAAGGTTCCATGTTTGATTCCCAGTTGCACTGGGGTGTTTCTGTCTTGGATTTTCTTGATTTCTCCAGTTCCACTGGTTTCGTCAGCCATCACAAACAGGTTATAAATAGGTTGATTCTCCTGTCAGCAAGTTCCCTGGACCAAGGTAGTGTTGAAGAACTGTACTTGGTCCCAGAGTACATTCAGTGGAAGCTCACTGCGCCTAATGTGCTCGGTACTAATGCCAGTGCTGAGTGCTTCGTGTATTGGGATAGATACAGATTGAATTTCCCCATGGGGATAATAACGTCCCTCTATCGGCAATAGAGGAAACAGCATTTTAGTTTTTTTTTTTTTTTTTTTAAATTTCAGATGAATGACTAAGGAGAGGAAATTATTCTAAGGACGACACACATTTACACTGAACAAATGAAGCAGAGTGACTCTGCAGTTCCTTTCCACCTCCTCAGAGGTATATAATGTCTAATAGCAGATTGCTCACTTCAGCAGCAGCACTTCCACCCCCTCAACCACCACTGTGCTGCTTATTAGTCTGCTGCTGATGCTGAGTTTAAGTCTGACCTGTCTGCCTGTGTCACTGTCGCTGGATCCTGAGTTGAGAGCTGTCTGGCCATTTGCTTCAAGGGCTTCTGGGATCCTGATGGCTGGTGGCTGCTGACTGCCTGCGTAGAAATTCCTCAGCTTTTTACTGTGGTTCTTCCCCTACATAGACACATAGATAAGGATATTATATGTCAGGGCTTTTAATTAACTCATTTTCCAGGATAAAATGTTGCCACTGTATGTTTTTGTAAACCTCATGTATGTATTATCTCCACTGACTTGGCTGAAATATATATATATATATATATATATATATATATATACACACACACACACACACACACATATATAAATATATATATATATATATATATATATATATATATATAAAAAATGTGACTAGGGGTGGGGGTCACGGTTATCATGACAGTATTGTGGTAAAGCAATTAGGAGACACTTGATACATTGCAAGACAGTCATCTTAGACACATCATGACGTCTGAGGAAAAAAAACACCAAGGGTGAAAAAAGCAGTAATTATACATTTATCCACTGCACTGTGGTATCTGTTTCACATTTTACAACTGAGATGAAATGATGGATACTCACACTGCAACGTGTGCTATCATTTCAAGGAGTGACTCTAGAGCTGTAGAACACCTGCATATTTTAATAAAAATACTGATATCTGATCTGGTGGAAGTACAATGCAATATATCTTCTATGCCTCATGATACATTCCTGTATTGATATTTTGGCCCATCCCTAATAGTGAGTCATTGATGTCACACCTTTGTGAAGTTTCTTCTGGATTAAACCAAGCTTTGATATCTTTGTTTTATGCTTTCAGTACAGAAACCTAACTATCAAATGTTTAATGATGTCTTTTCTGAGAAACATGGTTGTTATTATAACCTGATTCTGTTCCAGAAGCAACACTAGCAGCTAAAATACAATAAAAATGTTATACACGTGTATATGAAATGTATTATTTATTCAGAAATGTTGAAACCATCCATAGTTTATGTTAAAACACATGCATGTTTAACTGACCTGGTAGTGAGCCTGAGCCTGCTGGGCCGAGTTGAGGGTAACGTTGCAGAGTTTACAGTACAATGGTTTACACAGTTCTTCCAGCCCCAGAGAGTCTTCCTGCTCCTCCATCCCCAGTGGAGAGCCTTCCTCCTGGGGCTGCTCACTGGCTGGGGCTGCCTGGTCTGGGACAGGACCAGGGATGAGGCCTGGCACTGGGGCAGGGATGAGGGCCGGTCCTGGTGGTCTTGGCAGAAGCTGTGAGGGGTCTGGACCTGGAGCGGGAGGTGAGGACAGGGGGCTGGGAGGGAGGGGGAAGTGCCCAGCTCCGGGCGCCACAACAGGTGGGGGCACCAGTGCTTGTGCAGGGTTTAGATGTGGAGGTCCCAGTGGCTGTGTGAGGTCCATGGATGGAGGTACCATTGTTTTTGTGTGGTCAACATGGGGGGGTCCCAAGGTGTGTGCCATTGGAGGAGGTCCCAGAGGCTGAGCAGGCGCCATTGGAGGAGGACCTAATGTGTGCGCTGGGGTTATGGGTGGAGGTCTTAAAGTGTGTGTAGCAGTTATCGGAGGCGGCCCAAGAGTCTGGGTGGGGGCCATAGTTGGAGGTCCAATTGCCTGAGCAGGGGCTATGGGTGGGGGACAGAGAGGCTGGGTCGGTGCCATAGGTGGTGGTCCGAGCTGATGCAGAGAGTCGATGTGATGGAAGGGCTGCTGGGGATGGGTGAAGAGGCTCAGGGGAGGCTTTAACATGGTCTCTGGCACTGGGGAGAGGAGGGTACACATCAGACTGTCAGCAGAGGAGTGCACCCATTAACTTTAAATACATACTTTAACACTTTAGGCGCCTGTGTTTTTTTTTTCTTTTTATATTCAGTTATGATATCAACATTTCAAAAAGCTGTCTGTTTCATTCAGTTCTGTTGCTTGCTGCAACATTGTGACTTTGATGCTTATAGGGTTAATTGCATGTATTGTATTCTAGTATTTTACACTACTTTATACTTGTACTCAACTCATCTGAAAGGCAAATATTGCACATTTTACTGAACAGTTTTAGTTTAGATTAGTTTTATCTATCAGATTACAGTTTTTCATGCTCTTCATGTCCAGAGTTATGTACCACCTTTGTTACAAACATAAGGATGAATGGACTGACCTTTCTTATGCTTATAAAACAGGAAAATACACCATCACACAGCTAAAAAAGGATGTTTTTATAAGCTCATTAAAAGTTGACTTTTTACAGACATGTGATTCTTTGATGCTCCAAACATATGATGATCCTATATCTTTCAGATCTTTTTTTATTTTATTTACACCTGTTTTTTTGCACAATCAGGGCCTGTCGCAGCTCCCATTTCACTGTCACTGTCTTCGTCATTGTCATGTGACAAATAAAGATTCTATTCTATTCTATTCTATTCTATTCTATTATTGGGGTGTCAAACACAGCCCATGGGCCAAAACCAGTCCATCAAAGGGTCTAGTTCAGCCCATGGATGAACTTGTGAAAATAACCTGAACAAATACAAACCTGAAACGATAAGCCAAGACATAATATTGTTAAAGTTGCACTTATTCTTCTAGTTCTACATGATCGTTCAGGTTATTCACCTTTTATTGTGAAAGAATAGTTTGTAAATGTTAAATGTTCATAATGTAATTTAACTTTTTCACACTAAAACAAAGAGAAAAATCTGGAGTTGTCATCGTTAATAGGTTATTATGCTATTATTTTACTGGTCCACCTGCTTGAGATCAAATTCAGCTGAATGTGGCCCCTGAAGTAAAATGAGTTTGACACCTCGTTAAAGAATATGACGCACTGGTTCAAATGAGCTCAATCATCAACACGTACAGCAATAAAATGTGACACACACTTCAGGCAGTAATATGAATAAAAAAAAACATCATATGTAATGATAAAACAGTGACACTGCACTTTGCTGATAATAGTTATTTACTCTTACTTGCCTTTGAGTGTAGAACCTTGACTTGCAGGTATGTTTCCAGTTTAGTGTTACTAATTCGACTTAATTAAAGGATCACAGTGTTACTTCCGGCACTGCAGACTTTAAGGCAATTAAAGGTAGGGAACACGCACATGATTTCATAACCACAGCCAGTCATGACGAATTAAATGCATTCCTTTCACAAAGAGTCAATAGCATTAATGAGAAAGTCAGTGTTGATTAAAAAAGACACGGCTACAGTAATACCCAAAAAAGAACTCTTCATTTGCAGCTTGTGGCATTTCAGACTTAAAAGAGCACAGAGTTTATAGTGGGACTTAATAGTGCTGTAAACATTACTGTATGAGCTGTATCCAGATAAGATCATGAGAAATATACAAGGATGAATTAGTGAGAACGATTACTTTTTCAGCCTCATGTACTTAAGAGTGTACAAAATTTATATTAATTAAGGGTTGAGTTGTTATCAGCCTGGGACATTTTCATATCAGATATTCAGTGTTTTTATAGTTTACCGCATTCATCTGATATTAAAAGATCTGTGCTGTTTTGCTATAGTGCAGCTGCCTGTCTGTGTCTGTAGAGAGGCCTGGCCCACGGCACTATCTCATTGATTACATCGTGAGTAATAGCCGATGGACGCTGAAATGAGAAAAGAATATCTTGTTATTGACTTGTGCTTATCCCTCAAATTCAATGCAAAAACACAGTAAATATTGCTGCAATCTGCTTTCCTTACTTGATGACGATTAGCCGAAAGGCATTTCAACAAAGTTTGGTATTGGAAGCTTTGTTACTCGAGATTTTTTTTTTTTTTTCACCGCAAATGTATATATCAGTTCCAAGCATCCTGGCTGATCCCTTGTAAGAATGTGTTCAAATGTGTAGGAGTGCAGAAAAGCTGTTTAGGTTAAAATGAATGTTTCCTATTCGAACAGAACTATCTGGAAACAGTGAAACCACGATGATTAAAATTCTTGAGATGCATAAAAAAAATGGTTTATCTTTCCACTGAATGCTTCTGAAAGTTCATCCTCCCTGTTCAAATAAACAGTTCGATCCCTTCATTTAATTCTTTTACTTAAAATGGTAAAAGTCATATCAAGTCTTTCGGATGTTTAATACATTTTTGTAAATGAGGTCTTGCCAATTTGTCCTTAAAAGGAGAAACAGAAGGACTAACTGCAGCATATAAAATCAGTTTAAATATACATATGAACACCAAACTATTGAACCTCTTCACGGTCTTTACTTAAATTCTTGGAATATGCTGAGACAAACAAACATGACTTATGTGATTTTCATGTCACGCTATTGATAAATCCGTCTGATTTGTACTGCAGACTGAAGTGGATATTGTCTGTTGTTGCGAGCTCATCAAACTGACATTACACACTATGTATAGGCATTTATTTTTGGCGTCCTGAGGCAGATGAGATGTAAAGAGACGGACCAATGGAAACATATTCTGAGACAGAGGAGCTTCACACTCCAGTGGGCATCACTAAGATTAGGCTGAGCCTGCAGCGCCTGCGGTCATGCATTCGGGAAGTTACATATGCACACACAGAGGGCGACAGTAAAATCCTGTAGCCTCTCTGATCAGAAGAGATTACAGCCCGAGGTGTGACTGAGTGGGCGATATGATATTGAGTGTGTATGCGGCTGTGTGACTGTGTATATGTGTGTTCATATGTATACATCGAAGGCATTAGTGTGTGTTTGTATGCACACAGAAAACAGAAAAAACTGCCTCATTTGTGGATTGAAGTTGTTTGTGCATCATTTGTGCTGCTCAGATGCTCCTTTTCAATGACAAACTGTGTGAATATATGTGGATGGCCAAGTTTTACTCATGTTATGGGGACAAAATCTGTTTCCAGAGTCACTGATGAAAACAATGCATAAGTCATTATAATAAAATTGAAGGTTGAAGCTGCAGGGGCTGAAATCAGGGGGAAAAAATGCCAGAATCTGAAAATACAGACGTTCCTTCTGCTGTTCTCTCCTCTCTGTTCAAGACCAAGAACCAAATATAAAGATACACTGCAAATTATTTGGTTCTTATCATGATAAAAAAAACAAATAAAACTTTAGATTTAGATGCTTATTTCTAGATCTAACCATCTTAATTCAAGAAATCTTGTCAAGTGAAATTATCTTGCTGCATGCACAGATATTTCACTTGTTTTGAGAACCTTTTTCCTCAGATTTAGTGTTTTTATCTTGTTTGTAGACACCTTTTTTGCTATGTAGAAATTCTTATGAAAAAGTGAAGCCATTTTCCCAATCTTCTGTGTTGGCATATGGAGTATAGCAGTTGTGTGGCATCTGACTGAATTGCAACTGTGGAAATTACAACTTTTAGTCAAATATTTACCCCCATTTCTCTGAAAACATCTATGAGTGCTCAAAACATACTGACAGATTCTCTTCAGCTAAAAAATAGTTCAGAAAAGAGGACAGTGTCCTTATTTCCTCTAGGATGACTTAAATTGTTATATAGTAAAATGCAATTTTGAAATTTCTGTCCAATGGTACCACACACTGAAGCTTTATGAGTTACTTCAAAGTTAGAATTAGACTAGACTAGAGGATTTTCCCATCAAAACTGGTCTGGAAAAAACATTTTAATCACAAGTACTATCTTTCTCAAACTTAGGGTCAGGACCAAAAATAGATCATGGAACTATTTTTATTGGGACAGTTGTCAAACTTGTAAAATGCATAACAATAATATGGTATGTGAGTCCGTTTGCATGGTTAAAATAGATTTAAAATGTTCTCTGTAAGAATTTAGATAAAAGAAAAACATAAAAATGATCAAAAAGGTGATGTAAAAGATACAAGACATAAAGGACACAGCCACAGTGTATTGACAATGGAAAAGTTAGTCATGTGTTTCTGTACATTAGCATTGGAATGTTTTTTTCATATGTTTCTTCATTGGTGGCAGTGTGTTAGTATTGGAAGCGATTTTCAACATTATGTTTTTATCGGTGATATCTATATGATCTAACTTTCATTATAATTCAACATTGTTTTGATGATGGAAGAGTCACAGAAAATGCAGATATTATAGCAATTCATTCATCAAGACATAAAAAAAATAAATGTAGGAACCACTTTTCTTGGTACAGGTATGCTGTTATAGTGAGGATAAATTGGCAGGAAATTAATACACATCAATGTTACGTCCTCCAAAGTGATGTGGGTGTGTGTGTGTATGTGTTAAATATATTATCGGGTCAGTAATAAGCCAACAGCTGTGTCAAAACTCAGTGCTGGAAGCTTTCATCTGGAATCCAATTGGACGCCTGATGGCACTGATTCACAGACCCAAAATAACACCCTGAGGTGTTTGTGTTTCCGACTGCTGCTCACTGTCATTCTGTCTGTCCACCCTGTTTAGCTGTCTATCTGTCACCTGGCCTGTCTGACCTCAGGAGAAAGGTATGCTGCACAAGAAGCTGACCTTACTATAGTCCTCTCAAGTGCAAAACGAGACAGCATGCGAGTGTGTCAACAGAGCTGGATGTGTTCACTCTACAGCGGTAAAATATTAATGGCTGACTTCTGTGTGAATATATATCATTTGCACATCTGATCGGTGTTTCGTTAAAACGTTAATATAAGATGTGTTTGAAACGTCCCCTACAGAGATAGCAGTGACATTCCAAATTTGTAAAACAGAACTTGAAAAATGTTTCTGAATGTCAAACTCTGAATATTCGTAAAAGGAAAACCTGAAAAGACACCCTGGCAGACTGTTGGAAACGGTGCAGCAACAGCATAATAATGTAATGATCAGTCATGCGTAAAGACAGGAAGAGACTGTTTCCTGAAAATCCACAGTAGTTGTTTACATTTGGATGAAATGATGAGGATCACAGAAGGAAAATTATCTTAAAAAAAAAAAAGGCAGTAACACAATGAAGCAGATGTGTATTTCAGGACATAGAGTGAAACTGAAATGCTCATGACTGTGGCTTAAAATATTGGTTAACCTTCATTCACGAAAGGTTACAGGACATAGAGAAAATAATAGGACATAATGAATTTACTGAGGGAAATTCCAGACAGGATGACTTCTGTAACTGTTCTGTAGTGGATATTGCTGATGTTTTATGTGACCTGTAATGAGAAATAAGCCATCCGTAGTTATGTCATTAAAAAAAAGGCCATATGTCACATGAGTAATGCTTTGTATACAGTGTATTATTTTTCACTATGTTTTTTTTTTTTATATTTCTTGAATGGATTGAACTAAATCTGAATTTAGCATCAAATATGAGTAAAAGAAAAAGCAAGTATGTAATGACTGCGATAAGCATCTATAATTGGAGCAAACTGATTCTCTGTAGACCCCATTAAAAGATAATGGCAGGACTGAAAGGTGCAAGAACTTCCTTTATGAAATAATATTTCAGAAAGCCGACCTTTCTGCTGCTGTTTTATCAGACTAATAAGACCTGTAGTTCATTACTCATCTCCTCAGTGCTTAACAATCAATATCATGAAGTCCAGAAGGAGGCATGTTCCACATACGTTGCAGATCATCAATCTTAGCAGTAGTGGCTCTGGGGGACACTTCCGACCTGATTGTAACCAACAGCGTTCAGCTCAGAAAGCTCACAGCAATTATCAGCACAAAAGACCATTGACCTTTTTAGGCTTTAAATGCCCCATTAAAACAAACACACAGCAGCAGCAGCACTCAATAGGCTATGGCTGTGTAACGGCACATACAAGCCTCATTTAATTCAGTATTTACATCCTACTCTTCTTCTCCCTTTTTATTAGCATTTTACAAACATTATACACGTGTTATTTACTATCCTTTTACTTAACCAAGTAATCAATGGAAATGCATCACAATTGAGGATATTGCTGTGTTGAAAAAAACAGAAAAAAACACTAATAACCTTTCATACTGATATACAAAAGGACCCCATGTCGTTGATCCTGGGTCTTCCAAGTAAATATGTGAAAACAGCAGCCGGCAAAGACTGTATAATATTGTAATGTTTGCAGCTAGGAAAAATATTCTTTTGCAGTGGGTCAGTGACAAGATTCCTTCGGTCTGTGGTTGGCGCAAAATAATTTTTGAACTGATCCCCCTAGAACAGTGTTTTTCAACCTCGGGGTTGGGACCCCACATGGGGTCACCTGGAATTCAAATGGGGTCACCTGAAATTTCTAGTAATTGAGGAAAATAAAAATAAAAACTTACTAATAAAAAAAAATATATGGCGAGTTGAGAGAGACAATCACAATACATAAAAGACATAACAAACTGTGAAGCTGAAACTGAAACTCTGTGGTTCTGTTTATCTGTCAAATGTTCAATGTGGTCGGTTTCAGATGCTGCAGCTCTTTCATAATTCATAGTTTGAGTTATTGTTTGTTCAGTATTAGTGTGCAGCCTTGTAAATACAAGCTGAACTGACTGTACATATCCTGACCAAGGAAAATAAAATTCTCACTTTGTGCAGTAATCTACACCTGGCTTTTCTGCCTCTGTCCTTAATAATATGCATTATAGAAACTAAATGTTGTCTAAAATTAATGCTTATTTGGAACATAGTATGGCAAACTATTACATGATCAAAAACAAATTGATTTTAGCAAAAAAAAAAAAAAAAGTCTCTGTTTTGAATGTCTGGGGTTGCCAGAAATTTGTGATGTTACAATGGGGTCAGGAGCCAAAAAAGGTTGGGAACCACTGCCCTAGAATATCTTACCGATATTATACATGACAGTGTAGATCAGTTCTACAGTGTGGTGCCCATTTTTGGACTATATCAGATCGGACCTCTCTTCCACTCTGTTAAAAGGACTGTTGTACACTTGAATGTTATGCATAAATGTGACTCTTGTACACTGTAAGTCTGACCTACCACCTTCTGTATTATACTGTTTTCATTTCTTATGTAAGAGCTGTCATGTATGTTTTGTTGTGTGTCTAGTTTTGAAGACACTGCTTGTTCTATTGAATGAAAAACAAAATTGCAATAAAAACAAAGAAAAAAAAAAACCCTCCTAGTAACCTACAGGCGACAATTGGGCTGTTTACACAATACAACCTAATAAAAAACATAGTCCTTAAAATAGCTGAGACATAGAGTCTGTGACTGATCATTACTCTTAAGTGCCTACAGGGTCTCAGTCAAGGGTCATGACATATGATCTGACACATGAGACCCTTTTTAGAAGATCACCAGCCCGGCTAGCTCAGTCGGTAGAGCATGAGACTCTTAATCTCAGGGTCGTGGGTTCGAGTCCCACGTTGGGCGGTAGTTGCTTTTGAAGTCATCAGCAGAAGATTACCCGAAACTCGCTGCTATCAAGACATCTATGGTATAATGACTTCAGCAACACATCTGACAAGCCATAGGAATAGATACACACAGTTACCAACAGAAGACTGTCTTGTACACTGGGTACTGAAATTTAAGGTTTGGCGTGATAATAATCCAATCCAACTTTATTTATAAAGCCCTTTAGAAATAACCACAGTGGTCCAAAGTGCTGTACAGAAGACTAAAAGCACAGCGAATAAAATTAATCAAAGCATTAAGAAAGAATAAAATCAAATAAATAAAACAAGTTAAAATATAACAACATAAGCAAAAATGGCAACATTGCAAGAATGTCAAAAAGCCACAGAGAACAGGTGGGACAATAAATCCTATTTTATGCAGCAACAAAGTACAAGAAGGGCTGTGTAATATCCATCCATCCATTTTCTGAACCACTCAGTTCTCATTAAGGTAATATTTATTAAGGACAGATAAGGTCAGTGCACATTAATGAACATCTGTGTTGAACAACATCAGATGCAAGTATGCTGGATTACAGCAAAAATACTCATTTTCATCTGTAGTCCCAAGGCAGGTAACAAAACATCACAATTAAAATGTACAAATAGCCACATGTCACCAGTTCATTAGTGAGATGACATACAAACAACCATTCACACTCACATTCACACTTGCAGATGATTTAGATTCACCATTTAACCTATTAAGGTGCATGTCTTTGGACAGTGGGAGGAAACCAGAGTGAGCCCACGCAGATACACAGAGAACATGCAAACTCTACACAGAAAGGTGTTGCTGTGCTGTGAGGGGATAGTGCTAACCACTGCACCACCGTACCACTGACTGTGGAATATGACTGTAAGTGCTGTCAAACGATACATGTTTTTTTTTTTTTTAAATATCTTGTTATTTCACAGAAGAAAATCATCCAGATACAGTATAAACTTAGTGATACTGGGTCTTACATTTTGCAATTCTCCTTTGTGCACTCTTCCCACCCCCCAACCCCTAAAGGGACAACTGAAATTTTTAATCAGATTAATCACATGGTTGCTGTGGATTAATTTTGATTAATCACGATTAAATATCATTCATTTTCAATCTATATTAGCAGGAGCAAACAGACTCAAGAAAGACAGGAATATATATGCATTAATGTGTTTGTCACAAGCTGGGCAATACGTTAGCCGAAGTGCTAGCAGAATCCCTGACTGATGTACAAACTGCCTGAATTGCGTTGCCAGAGACATTCAGAGTCATTTTGTGCTACAGATGGGTTAATGGCGTTAAAATTTTTAATCATATTCATCATGACGATGGATTAATCCACATTAATGCATTAATTTTGACAGCCCCAGTGACTATAGGTGTTCATCAGTGTTCATTATTTTGTTGTAATTATACACTGTACAAAAGTATTTTTTATATATTTGAATTTTTTTATTCTTTGGATGACAGTTTGGGGAGTGGATCTGTTTCAGTGCAAAGTCTTGTTTAATTGCATGAAAACAAAATCAAGTCCAGAAAATCAATGTTGAAAATTACAGTGCAAAAAAAAACCTCTTCTAGCAATTACGTAAAAAAATTGTGTCAAACATTAGAGATATTGTATTTGTTGGTTAAACTGTTGTTAAATTTACTCAAAATGTACTATATTACGATCAATAGGAGTAATACTATGGATATGAGATTTTCATCATATCACACAGCCCTTCTTCCACGTAATTGAGGTACTTTTTGAGGGTACAGGGTAAAGTCATTTTTGGTTTGTCCCCGGCGTTTGTCCCAGTGTAGCAGCTGCTCTTATTTTCATACCCTGTAATGTTCCTGGCATGTTACAGATTCATGTTTTATTCTGAGGGAATTCAGACTTAATTATGATGCTCTTTTACGAACACTAGCTTTTACTAGGAGGGATGTAAATTTCACAGTGATGGCCCATAATTACCTCAAATCTTTGCATGTACAATGTAGAAGAGCAACACATGTTCTTCCTATCCACGGGAAAAAGATATTCTGATTATCGTCTTGATCCAAGAACATCACAACAGAGAATGGAGCAGCTTTGATTATACGTCTGAACATCTAATACAGGCAAGATCAATGCTTCACTTTTTACTGAGAATCTTTCCAATGCTGTCTTCTGTTCTGACATAACCAGGACAATAATCTTTTCTTTGCGTTGTTTTAATATAAGCTTGCACTAAATGTACACAAATGGGTCAAGGTCAGTTTTCTGTATTTCCTTTGAGACCAGGCCTACAAAATGAAGGCTATATCGCTGAATCATGTGTAAAGCTACTGACAAGCAGTGGCCCTTGTCAGTAGGCAAAAAACATCTTTTGCATATGAGGTTATGAAGAGAATGCAATCAACTTTACAAGTCAAAATCATGGCTAATATTGCAGTGACGCAGGAAGCGGCTGCTGATCCGAGGACTGACAGCACAGAGATGTTTAAGAGAGAAAACTTAAGTCCCACTTGGTTTTACTTGAAACTACCTCAGAAATCAAACTTATGTCCTGAAGCTCGATAATCTAACAGCCTCCACTGAGAATCTCTTAAATAGGCCAAGTGTTCATTTTCTCTAGAGTTTCTCCTGCCGTACTGCGTTGTGTTGTGTCACATCAATTATGGAGCGATGAGAAGCACATGCCTCTTGCACTTATTCCATCTGCTTCACTGGGCAATGGTCGTCTAAATGTCCTGTACTTTCAACCTCATGTACTGGACTTTTATCTCTTTGTGGCACCAAAATCTGAATTTCATGAAATCTCACTACAACAAAAGAGAATTCATGTCAATGGAAGTGCCTTAACTTTAATTATTTACATAAACTGAGTGGTCTTCCACTCTGAGGATTCACTGCATCACACCACTATCGATTAATATATTGTCTGTTCCTTCATATAGAAAACAAATTGCAAGACAAGGAAATATCCCATCTCTCATGGCCAAACATATCCAGCCACTTAAACATTAGTTATTTTTTGATTATTTTTAAGAATAACTGCACAGTCTGCGAAAAGACAAAAGCAATTCTCAAGGAATATGAAGTTTTTAATAGGTATCCAATCAAATCCCATAGAAATGCAAAGAAACTGAACAGCATAGAGATACATTTTTCATCATTCCTTCCTAAAAGTTAATTGGAGAATTTTTTTGTTTTTTATAATGAATCCTTATCTGGTCTATTTGAGCATTAAATGAATAGACTTGCATTTTTTTGAACATGTGATCACAGAATGTATATTTCCACTTGCAACTATTTTGTGATAAATGATAAAATGAGTAACCGCTTGCGACAAACAGATAAAAAACTGGATAAACGTGCTGCTGTGGCTTCATACTTTGACCAAATTGAACATTTTAAATGAATTTGAATTAATTTAATAATTAGCTGCTTTTCCAGTACTATTAAATTTCAAGCACTTACAGTAACCTTTGCCTTGAATTCAGAGTCTGATTTCAGTGCATGTCGCATAGGTCAAGAATCGAAATGTGAAATGTGAGTGATGACGACAGCTGCCAGTTTGATCATATGGATATTACAAAGTGATCATTCTACAAATCTAAATCAACTTCCTAAATGACAATGCTACACACACACACACACGCACGCACACACACACACACACACACACACACACACATATATATATAGATATATATATATATATATATATATATATATATATATATATATATATATAGCTACTGTGCACTGGCTGTAACAAGAAAACCAGCTTTTGCAGTGAATGTGCAGGTGTCCATAAATGAACCCTCAGTGTAAAACTGCCACATGTCCCAATCAGCTGTGCAAAAAGGGGAGCATTCAGTGTCTTCACCTGCTAGATGAAATGACTCCAGACATGAAAGTGACCATTGCATTGGAGCTCAAAGCATTGGTCAAACATCCGCTCCAACCTGAAGTCACCCCGGAGCATGAGCTTTAATCTTCCTAGAAACCACTGGTATTCTCGACAGCCTCAGATTTTTTGCATCAGCAGCATCCATACTCTTACAGAATGGTGGCTGGTGCACCTTCATGACATTATGATGATGACAGCAGGAACAACCGGTTTCAACACCCACCTCCCTCTGTGGGCTACATCTGCAAATACCTCTGGTTAGATTTCCTCCCATCCATCCCTGTGCGTTAGCGCATTAATGCTGCTGCCAGTCAGAGGGGAGACCCTACAAGGCAAGCCCTCAGTCCTTACCTGGTAAGCGGGCAAGATAATGGCTGCTGTCACCGTAGTTGACAGGAGGCGAAGTGAAATTTCTGCAATATTCTGCACTCTGGTAGTACCCTGCATCCCCGTTCTTCAGCTGCAGCGCCATCATCGCAGTCACATCCCTTTGCCAACCTTCTCCTCTCCAAAAAACCGGGCGGTGAGGCAGGATGACAGCCCCAGCCAGCCAGCCACACGCCGAAACACTCCGGCTTCCACAGGAGGGGGGGATCTGCACAGAGGGGGTGCCACACACACACTCCATCACCTATTAAACCCACTCATCCGGAGCTGTTTAAGGCGTGGACAGAGGATTTCCACGTCAAATGTCGAAAAAAGACCAAATTTAATTTCTAAGAGCTTAAGACTGTCGATATTTTCAGCGCGTCCTCCCTCTGTCCTAGTTGGTACGGTCCATTTCCGAAGCCACCGCTTTGCATGGGTGGCAATCATGACACATTGTATAATATGTTACACCTCTGTGGTACACACAGATCAGCCGTACCGGCTATTTAGAGTCCCAAACCTGCTGGGAAAACAGCCGGTCTGATAAACTGATGCAAATGATGAAAAAAAATATGGGCAAGAAGAATTAAATGGACATATGAGTCTGTTGAGACATTTATAGGATATGGCATAATAAGCTACTAATTATTAACCCCTTTCATGCATACTGGTCACTACAGTGGACAGTTATTCTACAGCTGTTCTCTTGTATATTCATGGATTTTTTTTTTGATTTTTTTTTTTAATATTTTATTTGGTTTTCAAAATTTTCATTTTACAAATGAAGAAAGAGAATAATGGAACAAACAAATGTGACAATTACTACCCCCTCCCTCCCTCCCTTGCTCACTTCGAAAAAAAAAAAAAAAAAAAAAAAAAAAGGCTCCTGCTCTTACTTTTGTTCCAAAGGACACATGGCATGACACAATAAGACAGTTAAATTACAATTGCACTTATATGGTCTAAGTAAGGTTGCCAAATTCTGACAAAAGTTTATATGACTTTCTTAGGCTATATGTATTTTTTCTAAAGGGACACAACTGTTCATCTCTGTGTACCATTTGGTTAAAGGAATGGAGAATCAGACTTCTATGTAACAGCAATAATTTTTCTAGCCACTGCTAAGGCTATTTCGAGGAATTTTGTTTGATATGGTTTTAGTGGTTCATTAATCTTCATAAAATTTCCAGTTAGACAAATTTCAGGATCCAGGGGTATTGGACTCTTGGTGACGTTAAACAAATATCACACAAGCCCAGCCAAAAATCTCTGACTTTCATACATGACCAAGTACAATGTAAGAATGGATTTTGTTGTTTACTTGCATATCAACCAACACAGTGGATACTTATGCACCATCCATCATACACCGCTTACTGTAACATTCCTGTTGTTGATAACCTGATCTGCAGCAACATATTTGAGTGTAAATCAATTGCTAATTGTTATTAGACTGTAATTAACAGTTGGGTTTTTTTTTTTAAGTTGTTGTGTTTTGTTGTTTTTTTGCATATTTGAGTGAGTAATAACTACTGTTATAGTATGTTAAAATGTGAGAAAACATGAGATTAGCAACATTAAAAAAAAAACATTTATTTCATAGTTTTCACACAGTATGACAGTAAATGCATGTTTCTTTGCTTCGAAAATTAAACGCATGGTGTCCAGCTGAGTGGAAATTTTTGTAACTCCATGAAAAATAGGTTCATAAAAAAAATAAAAAAAAATAAAAAAATCAATCACATTGTTTTTTTATGCCTAAAGAGGAATAAAAACACTCAGGAAAAAAAATCTTGATTAAGGTTTGAATAATTCATGCATGAAAGGGTTAATAATAACATCAGCAACGTAAATAATAGAAGTGAAATCTATTATTGCTTATTGCTTTATATTATTTATAATGCATGTTTTACATTACATAATACACAATACTCACTCCTTTTCTGTAAGTATATTAGGGCTGTTATCCACTTCTGGTGATATATACATTTTAAGTAAGTAAGTAAGTAAGTAAGTAAGTAAGTAAGTAAAGCTTTATTTATATAGCACTTTTTAAAACAACATGTTACAAAGTGCTTGACATAAAGGGGAGATAGATCAAATCAAATCAAATCAAATCGAATCAAATCAAATCAAATCAAATGTTAAGCCAATTTACAGAAACCCAACAGAATCCTCCAGGAGCAAACACTTATGACTGGTGACAGTGGCGAGGAAAAACTTCCCTTTAACAGGCAGAAACCTCGAGCAGACCCAGACTCCTGAAGGATGGCCGTCTGCCTTGACCAGTTGGGGTTAGAGTGAGAAAGTAAAGGACGGAGAAAAGAGGAGAGCGATAGAGATAGAGAGAGACTGGGGGAGAAGGGGGAGGTAGGGGAGACACATGCACAGATAACTGAACCAGAACATGTATAGACAGTATAATAAACACTATCGTAACTATATGGATAGTGAGTGATGACAATAAAGGTGGAGAGAGGCAGACCACAGCAGCAGGTCCCAGGATGATCTTAGGAAAACCTGTGAAGATCCAGGGAAAACCGGTGATGATCCTGGGAAAACCTGTGAGGTGATCAAGCGCAGAGACTCCGGGGAGAAGTCAAGTCAGTAACATGAATTCACTGGGGCGTAAACAGAAGAGATGATGAAATGCTTGTTTATAAAGTGAGTTTTTAAGAGTCGCTTGAAGGTGTCTATAGAATCTGATGATCTGATGTAATGGGAAGACTTTATAACCTAAATATTTATAACATAAAAGTAGACAGAGAAACTTCACCTGGTTTAGAAAAGGTAACTAGATAGAAATACTTTCAAATTTTTCTGCATCATGTACAGTAAGGTTTTCAGGGCTGAACTAATGGGTTAAATTGCAGGTTTATTTACAGGTGACACATCTGGGTATTAATTAAAAAAAAAAAAAAAAGTCAATACTGGTATAAATGAAGGTTAATTTGGATTGAGTTCTGGTTCCTAAACAGCACAAATTTTCCAGTTTAACAAGAAGAAAATTAATCCATGGTAATAATCTTGTACAATATGTAAATAATCTTGTTTTTTCTGCTCATCACTACTTTAGCACATTAATGGTTAGAAATATAAACCTGTTAGCCATAATCGCATTCAGTTAATTTGTCTGTTTCTGCTCTTCAGTTTCATAGTTCAGCATCTTAGTAGTTTCCACAAAATCAGTTTTATAACACTAAAAATGAGCCAACTACAACATGATGCGGTCTGTTGGTATAATATCATTAATAAACTGAAGTAGTACACTGAGATTTACTCCATAGGTTTGATATTTGGTATGAAACAACAAGAAACTTGGCACTCTCTATTGAAAAGTGTCGAGCCTGACTCTGTCTTAAGGTGGGTGCTTTAAGGTCAGTTTTATGCTGCATATTTCTGTTATAAATGTCCTTTTTCCTTGCAGCTGACATGATAATGACACTATTTACTGATGTGATGAAAAGCACTTTTGAACAACGTAATTACATTCCCATTATCACAGGTCCTAAAGACTGACTATTCGTTCTCAGGGTGTTTTCTGTAACAATGTCTGAAGCTGTATTTTGATAAGAATAAAACATCTAAGAGGTGCCAGATTGGAATGTTATACTTTTTTAGCTTCCATCCTGTTTCTTATGTACCACTGTGATAAGTGTGTTTTCCGTCCTTGAGGACTGAATAACAAATGCTTGTCTTATCTAACTGTGGGCTGCTTTGTAAACAAGCGTCACACCCACCATGGTATCTTTGTGTATGTCCAAATACAACAGACCTATGATCAGGTGTGATTTTTAACTGAGGTGATATGTTTTGATATATAGTGTTGAGGATGGGTGAGTACTGCTTCCTCACTATTGCATATACAGTATAAATAGGTATGGATGGGGGGAGGGGCTTGCCAGGATGTCAAAGGCCCCTTCCACATGGCAGGAGAGTTCACTGTGTGGTTTAATTATCTGTGGGCTTTAAGTGAACAGAACAAAACTGAACATCTATTAGAGATTTTAGACTGATTTGTTAAACACCACTCTCCACCACCATCCTATCAGGTGCACTGAAGCAGTTCTTGATGAATGTCACCACCCTTATTTTAGCTAATTGAATTATTTTATTGGTTTGTAATTGTATATTGAATCTTGTATTGTGTACAGATTGCCCATGTCTTAGAGTAATACTCTACTGTTATTTTATGCTGTTCCAGAATGAGCTGTTTCTATCATCACTATTCTCCTGTTTTCTTGGTTTTATTGTAAATGAAATCTACAACTTAATATAGTCAGAGATTAAATCCAGTGTTATGTGTTATGTTATATTAAAGCACCATGTTTGTGTTTTAACAACTAATTCACAAAATCTCACTTGTACACAGCACTGGAGAAGCTGCTTTAACTATGTGACTTCACACTAGACTATTTAACTATAGACAATCTAGACAAGACACCATAAGTGACAACAAACAATATGGGCACAGTCAGTATAGTCCGTGAAGACAATACATTCACAAACAACAACTGATAGTATGGAGAGCAGAGCCAAAGCCATACAAGGTCCATTTGTTACATGATTTAAAAAGCCATACATTACTGGATCTACCTTGTCTTTGTTAAAAATTCTGAATCCCTTGGGGGCGGGGGGTGTTCTCAGTCAATCATCATTCCAGTTTTCTGCCTCTTATGACTGGAATTTTGCAATGATCCTTAAAACTACCTCATTCATACCGCTCTCGTCATTGAAAAGATCACTGATAGATACACTTCTGGACCACTGCACCAGTTTTTAGCCTTTCTATGTGTTATATGTTGTTGTGATCAGTTCTGCTGTCCATCCTGTTTGTTTGTTCGTTTGTTTGTTTGTGTTTGTTGCATTTTTAATCTGTTCTGTCGTTTGTACATGCAACCTGTGCTGCTACTCATTCTGTTCGTGTGCTGCCTCTTGGCCAGGTTGTTATTGTAAATGAAAATCAGTTTTCAACTTGCTTACCTGGTTAAATAAATGTTAAATAAATAAATAAATAATCTTCACAGTCACTCAATAGAACATTGAAGTATCACTTGTGGAAGAGCTTCAAAACACAAACCTATTTTTGACTTAGATTACATCTTGGCTTCATGTGACTTAGTGAGGCTACATAGATAAAGTAGTTCAAGTCAACACAAAACATTTTACTCAGTCAGCTCCTTGAATTCTGACTAACCATAGACGCAGCTCCAGTGGATGGTTCACCTCACTGCACTGCAGGACGGAATGAATCAGACTGTACAACAACTTTGTTGATGAAAGACACTGAATACTTGAGTTGGACAACTGCTCTGACAACTGCAAACTTACTATGACTTGACACAAGTATGACTAACTGCTACAGTTTCACAAATAATGAATCACTGTCTTCTTATGTATTTTACTTTCACCAATTGGGCAAATGAAATTCCTCATTGCATCGTAAACATGTATGTCACACACATGTATGTACACATAAAGATACATGCACATATTTGTGTGACTTTTGCACAGCATTTGCATATTTTCACAATGTACTTTCTGCTCTGGTTTCTTGCAATATGTACATATAAGAGTTTATTCACCTTTTCAGAGTACCAACCATAAGTTTTACTCTCCATTTTACAGCTTCATTTCTATATATAGTAATTATTCTTTATTTGTTTACTTCTTTGTATTTTATGCATTGTCGTTTTATGTTGTTGTACAGTGTCCTTGGGTGTCTTGAAAGGAATAAAAATATTATTATTATTATATTATTATTATTATTATTATTATTATTATTATTATTATTATTATTATTTGCTGTCCTATAGTATTTTTCTGTTACTTTAATATGTATATTATATTAACATTTATGTGACTTCAATCCTTAAGAGTAAGTCTTTGTAGGTGTTACAAATTTTATTGCATGGCATTGTGGACAGTTTTTGCATTTCACCCTCCATACCATTACAAAGAAGATCTTGAATCTTTAATCTTGAAATTAATCTCATTTTATCTCATGTCATCTCATTCCATGTAGGCGTTAAATGATGCAACAAACAGCATCAGTCATATGTCAAAAAATGCTTTCTGGTAAAATATTAAATTATAGTTGCAGTATGAATGATGGGGTTCAGTTAGAGTAAAGATGCAACGGGGAAGTAAAAATATAAGTCCTTTCTTTCCATGGTCCAGAATGTTACAGTTGAATTCACACTGTCCACTTTACTACTAGTACTGCGTAAATATAAATGTAGCTGATCTGCCAATAAGCTGCGGTTAAATGTAGTTGATGTGCTGGTTGAATATGTGTTTGGTTTACTACAGTGTGTCTGTGTTTGTGTCGGAGGAAGGGAGGAGGGCCCAGACAGACAGACAGACAGACAGCGTGGCTGCTTTGTCGCATCAGACAGCTTGTCCAGTCGACATGAAGCTCAGCTGCTCAGAACATCCTCAGGTTGAGCCCCTTCGACTGGACATGCGGCTCTGTCTTCATTTTGCGTAAGGGAACAGTATATAACCATACGGCACAACAGGGATTTACTGTGGACGTGGAGTAACGGCTTCTGTTACGGATAGCTGGCACTGAGGCTGACAGACGACAGATAACATCCTGCTTCGGCCGGCGCCGGTAGCCACCAACCGGCCGCTGGGAACCGAAGGGGTTGGCTAGCTGGAGAGGCTAGCTAACTGGGATTAGCCGAGGAGGAGAGGAGAGGACCATCACCCTTAAACATTTGGCTGTGTCGACGCACACTATGAAAGGTTAGCTGTTATTTTACATCCCCACACCAATAGCTTGTCTTGAATGTTGTTAATATTATTTTCATCTGTATCAATAAGGGGATGACAGACAGGCTCACCCTTAGCCGTTAGCTAGTGTACAAGACAGCTAGCTAGCGTGAACCAATTTATAAATGTGTAAGATGTCTGTGATGACACAGAATATAAATGATTGTTGAGTAATTGCCTAAGCTGTATCATTATTCTTTTTCAGTGTCTTTAAAGCGGCCATTGAGTATTTTATAGCTGTCATCTCTGAGCTGTCATTCCCAACCGCCTATACTTAGCTAGCCTGTTGTTATTAGCCAGTGTGATTCACTCGAACTGCAACAGATGCAGACTGTGTGTTGTTGTTGTTTTAATTTCCTTTCCTCCCAACACATATTTCAGTGACAGCGTGAAGATGGATTGAAACATGAAGGGTGGAACTGTCCCATCATCAAAATAGGAGGGCTGCTCTCTTAGGTATGCTTCACAAATTCCTCTCCTACCATCTGATTCACACGTCCTCTGTGACTGTTTAGCCAAACATGTTACCACATTTGTTATCGTCTTTCTTCTTGGAGATAGTTGAAATTGCTGTGGTTGTTTAATGGAGAAAATGAAACTGAAATCGATCAAAGGATTTTATTTCAACCACACTGTTGTGTAATGTGGTACAACTGGTAAAACCTTCTGTTAACCACATATGTATTATGCGTTGTGTACTATGAGTGTATGTGTTGTGCAGATCCAGCATATGTATGATCTTGGGATCTGCATTGCTGGCCTTTGCAGCCATTTGTGTTCCAGTATTCAAAGTGAGCTTGTGCCTAAGCCAATGTTTCCCCACTCCCCACATCCTGTGTTGTGAGGAAGCTTCCTCTTTTGTCCTAAAGTGTGTATCTGCATCCTGATCAGGGTCACTGATCGCAGAAGTGCTCAATGGGTGGTTTGTTCTAACTCAGGCTTTTAGTACTTTAGGTTGTTTTTGTACAAATTCAAACCTGTTTTTCTTTGTGAATGAAAGCTCCCTGTTCTTCCTCATTACCTTTGCAGTTCCTCAAATTTTGAAAATGAAATCTTAGACTAATGTTTTAATCACCGGGTTAAACAGCCAATTATTGTCCATTATTTCACATGAGTTGCAATGCTCTCTTAAAATTTTTGATACTCCTTGTGCGTCATGCTGCCATTTCCTGGTCTGGGACAATAGGGAAGATAAAGGTGCACAGTTATTTTCTGTTTCTCAGCTGCTGGCTGCTGCTGCTGCTGGCTGCTGCTGCTGCTGCTTCTGCTTCTGCTGCTTCCTCTCCTCGCTGGATACCTAACTACTTCTAGCCCTATAGTAATTGTCACTTACTAAACGTAATAAGCTTAACAGGCATGGCTGATGACAAGATCCAATATTCGGCCACTTTGCCTCTGTCTGTAGTCCACACACGGTAGTTTGCGCGTCATGACTGACACTAACATAGAAAAAAGACAGAATATTATTGTGTTTGACCTATTCATAATTTCTTCAGTTCAGTGGGATAACTGAAATTTATTAGATTTTACAGTCATCTTAATTGCATTTCAGGGAATTTTTGTGATGGTGTAGGCCTATGTTATATCAACAATTTATGTCAGAATTTTTCATTTTTGCTGCAAGTAAGTGACATCAGTAACAGCCCTGGAAAAAATAAATTATTCAATCCTTGCAATATGGTTTTAGTGTAAGTTTCAGCAGAGTTTTCACAGATTGTACTCAGGAGTGTCTAAGCTGGCTGAGTCAAACCTGTAAACATGTAGCTTTGTTGTGTTATTTTCCTGGCCCTGTTGTAGGAAAGATGACTTTCCAGTTCCTAATCTCAGCTAAAAGGCTTTAACATTTGCACTTGTTGTTTGGCATTTGGGCAAACAGATATAACTGTGTGCTTTTATCATAGATGCGGAAAGAATGAAGATATTTGCATAGTCTGGAAGAGATTAGTTATCAACTAAAGTTATCTAAAGGCCAGAAATGAGATTTAAACATATCACGATCCTAGTATTATTGGCCTTCTAGTTAATAAATTGAGGGATTGGTACATCATTGTTTTCCACCTTAACTGATCAGAGACACTTCAAACAGTACTGTTTGGAACCCAGGTTTTTATTGAGTTTGTGAATGTTGGTATTTCAGTTGAGAGTTTGTATATGGTGCAGTGCGAGTTTCATACAATAAGATATTACATTTGATCGTAAATTATTTTAATATTAGGCTAATTAATAATATTCCAGTTATGTCCTTCAGACAGATAATAGAACTAATCTAAACAAAATTGAATCCACAATTGAACCATTTATGTCTTTATGATGTTCTACAAAGCACAATAAAAGTCACCAATGATGGATATTGAATTCATGATGAGCACTAAAATGATTATTATTATTATTTTCTCATAATCTTATTTTTAGTTACAAGACCTGTTTATTGTTGTAAACTGGCTTATGTTGAAAATGATGCATTGTGTTGTAATTTTGCCACAAAAACACACATTTACCATGATGTGTCACAATGAGCAGTTGAGTCACTGTTGTTTTTGTGTTGATTGCTGGACCTGAGCAGTCTGTTGAAAATAGTTGTGTCACTGTGGTCCCCAAGGACCCTCCTATTTCCCAGCACTCAGTGACAGAAGGTTGAATGAGCTAATCATGAATGTGTTGCAGCAAGCGAGCGCTGTGCCTTGGTTACTTTTACTTAGTGGGAAATTGTACTCCCAAGAGAAATGATATCTCTTATAATGAGTGGAAGTTTCGGAAAAAAAGACATACACATGCTGTTTGGTGTGACTAAAAATAGCCATGTAAGAATTTAATTGGATTTCAAATGGATCGTAGAACTAAAATTTCATTCATTGTGAAAGTGGCTGAAGAGATGAATGAGAGGAGGAGTTTGGGCACAGGGTGTTGGGTCATGTGACTAATTTGGAGTGGGAAAGCTTTGGATGGGAATGAGCTTAAAAAGGGGTCAAAATAGCTTATACAGACCTTCCATTAAACACATTTTATCCTTCATCTGTCAATGCAATGGAGCCTTTCTTTCTCTTACATGTTCAAAGGGTAGGGAGATTGCTCAGCACCAGTGATGCAAGCACTAGAAAAATGATATGATTTGACCTCAACTGGAAATTGGGGCCAATAAGTTCAGTATGACAAATAAGATTGTGGTACCATGGAGACATTATTTCCTGAGTGGATTAAATGTATTTTTCCTACCATCTCTGTATGAAAATGTTAGGGTGGCGTAGAAAATACAAATGAAAAAGTAATGAATGTTTTGTCGAGTCAGTTTCAGCTTTATCTTAGGGTTCTTTAAAAACATTACAAGACTTTCTGCACCCCGTCACTTATGCACATTCTAATAAAGTTATTGCTTTCCTTTTAGTTGTAAGTACATGGGTGAAATGTAAACCATCTCCATGTTGCTTTGAACCCCCCTCAACAGTACAGGTAGAAATGCCGTTCAGCCAGGTTGGTAACTGCACATGCACAGACATGCATTTACTTTTTTGAGGACAGGCATCATGTAAAGATTTTTTTTTACCTGAAGACATACATACACTATTAAGTAATTAAAGTAAATTTGGTGATACCAGCTACTAATTATTTAAACTCTGATACAAACTCTATTTCAATTATAGTCTGGGCAATCGCGATAATATGGCTCTAGATAATTATCATGATAATTTCAAATCCATATTTCTTTTACTTGAAGGGCTGGTTTTTGCACGTGTGTGGAAGTTGAAGAAATCGGATTGTTAACTGTGCCTGTGAATTCTTGTTCTTCTTTTTTTCAACTTTTATTTATTTAGTGACAAACAGACCACAAAAAAAAAAAGTTCATAAGACATGGGACATTAGGCAAAACAAAGACGGGTGCAAACAGAGGGCTATTTACAGGTGTGTTTGTGAGTGTGCGTGTAGTGTGTGTGTGTGTGTGTGTGTGTGTGTGTGTGCCTGTGAATTATTCTTAACATCAGAACATGGACATTTGCCTAACAGCAGAACATTTCACACAACTGACATAGAACAATCAGCCGATATATCTTCTTCCTCTTTGTGGTTTAATCAGACGAGTCATTCTAATGGCACTGGACATCCATGTTATGGACCAGGCTTTCACGTGTTTTCGAAACATTGCAGTTACATCAAGCATTTGTTATTGATATTGAGGAAAACTGTGTTGCATACATTGTCATTATTGTTTTATTGCCGATCTGTTTTTTGCCAAATAGTTCATATTGTTGCAGTCGGGCAGAAACCTCCTAAGTCCATTCTTGGTCTTTTTTTTTTTTTTTTTTGTAAAATGATTCTCTTGGTAGGTCTTCACATTGGCCTGTGAAGACTGTGAATACTTAACCAATGAAAACTAAGTGTCGAAAACGGCTTGTGACTATATCTCTTAACTCCATTCATTTCATTAGAATATACATTGTTTTTTCCAGTTTCCTGAAAAATAACCATATTGGACATAAGAGGTTTCTGCCCGACAGCAACGATATACATGATTACGCATGCACATTAAAGAAGTTTCCTGCTTCATCAGTATCTTAGTCTGTATTGTATTAAAATAAAACACAATGCAGCTACTACCCAGCATACAGCACATAATAGGCTACGTTGTTAAGCATCATAAGCACTATGTGATTATTATTATTTTTTTAATTTAGAAACCTACTCATGTTGTTAAAATTACCACTAATATTGTTTGAACAGAAACAATGTAGAATGTCGTGGCACAACTTCATCTAATTCCATTGTTCAAAGAGAAGGAAAAACAAGGATCTCAGGTCAAGAACTCCAACAGAACTTGTAGGATAGGACAACTTTAAAAAGACATAGACCAGCTTGAACAGGTCGTACATGGCTTTTTTGTTATGATAATCAGAACTTGACTGAAAGTGTTGTTACCTTCCAGGTTGTGCTCTGCAGCTAATCTGTGAGTGAGCTGGGAGATAGAAAGGAAGATGCCTCCCAGGCCGTCCTCAGGGGAGCTATGGGGCATCCACCTGATGCCCCCAGGTATAACATGTAAATTCTCTTTGAATAAAATTGACTTAATTTTGGTAGTTAAATGTAATTTTTCATGAGTTACATCACCTTTTTGCATATTTTTAATCATACATATCATAGAATACGTCTTTAAAAAGACAAAGACAAATGTTTCAGAAGCTCTTTGTATAACATGTTAAGCTACATTAATTAAAGTTCTATCTCTGCTTTGAGTATTATTTAGTATTTTTGCATACGATACATCTAAACAAAATTACAGTTCTAAGCATTAACCAAATGTAATATATCTTCATTTAAGCGATAATAACTGTAAAACTACAAAAATTTAGGTATGTAAAAACTAACTTTAAATGGAGTTTACATAATAAGGTTTTACTTATAGGTATCTTTATTTGTCAGTGTATTTTTTAGCTATGGGAATGCATTACACACAGTGAAAGACCCTCTGCATTTAACCCATCACCAGCTGAACATGCGGGAACACCACACACTGCAAACTAGGAGGGTGGGCTGCCATGTCAGACAGACCCTTAGGTCTCAGGATCCCTCCAACCTTCTAGGCCATTGCTCCTTGGTTAGTTTTGTCTTTACTGTTGTGTAATGAGTGAGTGTCCTTGCAGGATCCTGGTGGACTGGCTTCCCAATGGCATGATCCTGACTCTGGAGTGTCTCCGTGAAGCCACACTAATCACCATCAAACATGAGCTGTTCAAGGAAGCCAGGAAATATCCTCTCCATCATCTCCTACAGGAGGAGACATCCTACATCTTTGTCAGTGTTACACAGGTACGAACTGTCCCTTTGAATTTCTAGTTTGCAGGTTGTCCAAATCATTGAGTCAAAAATAATTCAGGAGATCTTTTACTGCACTTTGTTGTGAGTACAAGATTTCCACATGGCTGCCTTTGAACACGGTTGAACACATCTGAGATTTTACTGCTATGGGCTGAAAAAAGCACCAAACTTTTCCATAACATTAATTCAGTGCCTCTGGAGAGACGAAAGAATAAGTAGAATATTATAAAGTCAGCAACTGTTTTTTTCCCTGCCTGCAGGAAGCAGAGCGAGAGGAGTTTTATGATGAGACCCGGAGGCTGTGTGACCTGCGACTCTTCCAGCCCTTCCTTAAAGTCATTGAACCAGTTGGCAACAGAGAGGAAAAGATCCTCAACAGAGAAATTGGTGAGAGGTTATGTCTTGATTTACATTAGTGGTGCAGATTTTGTTGACTGAGAAAAATCTGTAGAAGGAAGAAAATGTATACAACTGACTGTAAAGGTGAAATCCTGACTTATTACTGCCTTTTTCAAATCAGTTACTGGAGTAGATCCAATAAGATTATGCATTGCAAATATTCGATATAAACTCAGTAATATTAAGTATAATATTAATATCAGTATAATATTAATATATACTCGGACAGCATCTTACGAAAACATCTTATTTCTTTACTTTTTAAAATTTTTAATTTATTTAATGTGTAACGTTTACCAAATGTCTAAATTGTAGTGCATGTGAGTTTATAAATAATTTACTAGCTGGTTAATTGTACTAAGTTTTCTTGACAATTTTTTATATTATTGCTGTAATGCAATAATTTTGTAGCGCTGTGTACATAAATTCAAAATGAACAACAAAACTCTCGCCATTTTTTGATAGCATTGTTCTCTGTGGTCAAGCTGTGTTTTTATCATGGCTGTAACTTCTCTGAATTTTGTTAAGAGTTGATGAAAAAACTTAGTGACAGTATTTGCATTTCAGTAGACATAACTATGAGACATACTAGGTTATGTTTTCCAAGGATCATACAGGACTAATTTCAGTCCTATCTTAATTGAATGATTGAGCCAAACCTTCTCTCTTTTTGTGTTTTTTAGGTTTTGCCATTGGTATGCCAGTGTGTGAATTTGACCTGGTGAAGGATCCGAGGTTCAAGACTTTAGGAGAAACATCCTGAATGTTTGTGACTCTGTGGAGTTGAGAGATGCCAGCGGTCCCCACAGTAGAGCATTGTATGTTTACCCACCCAATGTAGAATCGACACAAGAATTACCCAAACACATCTACAGCAAACTAGATAAAGGTAGGCAACAGTCTGAGAAAACACAGTGAAAACAGGGTTTGTAGGTGTGCTTGAAATCTTTGAAAGTGCTTGAATTTCAATGTTGTGTTTTCAAGGTCTGAAAAGTACTTGAAAATGCTTGCAATTATAATTCTGTGATGTGATTTATTTATTTATTTTTAATATTAACTCTGCCAGGTTAGATGTCATGCCAAAGCTACTTACAGAGAGGTGATACATTTTGGAAAATAAAACTTTATGTCAAAAAAGAAAATTATCGGGTGCTCCCCAGGTAAATTTTTCTCTTAATCTTTGTCTCGGTGCAAGTGTGCCCGAAGAACGCCAAGTGGCTTCCCTCTTTCTGGATAAAACTTTGTGTTCTCCTTTAATTTCTAAACTTTTTGCTATTATGAAACATAATTTTAGATGTTTGTAGCATAATACAATGTAAGTCATTGTTATAAAAGTGAAAAAAATAATCATGATTCAATCAATTAATCAATCAAATTTTATTTATATAGCGCCAAATTGTAACAAAAGTTACCTCATGGCACTTTTCATATCGAGTTGATCGAAACCAGACTCTAAGCCAATTTACAGAAACCCAACAGAATCCTTTATATGATTATATGTATTTCTGTAGATATGTGTTTTATGTCAGTGATAAGGTGCTGTGCTGGAAAAGTTTAAAAACGACCCTTAGAAGTGCTTGAAAAGTGCTTAAATTTGACCTTGAAAAATGTGTACAAACACTGGAAAAGAAAAACTAGATGCTTTGATATTGTAGGTAATAGAAATGTCTTTTTTAGGTTTATTTGTTTGTCTAATCCAGTTTATGTCAATTCACTGGGAAATCACAAATAAAGCACTCAGAGACAACAGAAGGTCAACCAGCAGGCTGTAAACATTTGAGGCTGCCGTCAATACTGCATTAACATTAGTCACCCAGCCTTTAAAACGGATAGGTACTACAACAGTGATTCAGGCAATCAATGAATTGATTGATGTGCTACTAGTGTGAAGCTTTTGTCTGGAAACAATACCTAGAAAATAAACAGCGTGCTCAATAAGAACAGACCTTTCAATAATTAAAGTTATTGTTTCTGAGATGCTTCTGGGCAGAATTTGATTTATTGATTGTTTTTCTCCACCTCCTTATTTGTATGCTCTTCTGTGTCTGGTTTTGTAGGTCAGATCATTGTTGTGATATGGGTGATTGTCTCTCCAAACAATGATAAACAGAAATATACACTGAAGATCAACCATGATTGTGTACCTGAACAGGTGAGGTGAAAATGTACAGTGACTAAAAACCTTACTGTGTATCATGTTAATTTGTAGATCATTATAGATCTATGCACTGCAATAAACACTGTCCACTTAAATGCAGGCACACACAGAGCTAGTAATGGGATGAACTGCTTTATGACCTCTAATGTAGACTGTCTTAATGCATTTCTTTCCAATAGGTGATTGCAGAGGCCATTCGCAAGAAGACACGCAGCATGCTGCTGTCTCCAGAGCAGCTAAAAATGTGTGTTCAAGAATATCAGGGTAAATACATCCTCAAAGTTTGTGGCTGTGATGAGTACCTGCTGGAAAAGTACCCCATCAGCCAGTATAAGGTAAGAAACATACATGAAAATATGTATAAACAGGAATTGCAGTGGAAATTACAGACTGAAATGGCTCTAGAGATATGAAATGCCATTTTTATATGTAGGTTTTTCGACTGATTCTGTCTTGATTCATGATTGAGCATTAAAGTGCATATGCAAAAAAACAGTGGTTAACGCTTATCAAGTACAGTTGTAGATCATCTTCACTCCCCAATCTGTGGGTGGACAAGTGAAATGACAAACCTGTTCCATCTTTCCAGGATGACTTGGTTTGGTGCCTCTTTTTGACACAAAAAGTGGCTTTTCCTGTCATCTTTTTACTCTTAAAGTGAAAGCTGATTGATTAAATCTTCCTGGAGGAAACTCTTTACGTTACAACAAAGTGAATCACTCTTCTGAAATAAACTTGAAATCCCCAAAAAATACACACTTCTGAATGTTTCAGAACCACTGTAAATGCTGAGGAGAGACATGAGTGTGTTTATGGTGGAAATTCTCTGTAATGAATGCTCAAAAATGAAAAATTGGACAGAAATTTCCAAAAGCATTTTCAGTTTTGGAACAAGTCAAAAAATCCTTCATGTCCAAAAAAGAGGTTTTCAGAGGTATCATTTTGAAAGTGAAATATGTGTCATTTTGTGTTTTGTTTGTGCACATTTGTACATTAGTTTGTAGATATGTCATGCTAGTTGAGGACATTGTTTAGCTGCCTAGCTTATTTTACTCATTAGAAGTGATCTTTAATGACAATAAATGCAAATAATAATAATAATAATGATAATAATAATAATGGTAAATGCAAGTAAATAATGTTTTTGTAATCTATTGTATTTCATAGAGTCTTTTGCAATGCGTTTATCATACATGCTCATTTTTGGAAGACACGGTAATATAGTTTTTAGCTTACCGGCTGACAGGGCCGTAAGCTATTGTCGTCATGGCGGCGTCCAGGGGTGGCGTCTGTCGTCCATAACAAAAATTTCAATCTTCGTCTTCTCTGAAACTACAATTCCGATTGACTTCAAACTTGGCATACAGCTTCTTTATGATGATGTCAACACAAGTTAGTGAAATTATTTGGATCCGTATCTGATTCTGGATTTGGTGGCGACTTTGAAAATTTCCCCATTATAAGAGATAGGTAGTGGATCCATGCAATAACTCAGTAAATATAGATGATATCAAGTGTAAATTTCTACAGTCCAGCCCTGATGGGGAGATGACCAAACATAATGGCCACATGCTGATCAGGATCTTCTTCTGGATTTGGGAACTTATGGAAATTTAACATGGGCTCTAATGGGGAAAAACTTTCAATCGTCTTCTTTTCCGAAACTCCAGTTCTGATTGACTTCAGACTTGGCATACAGCTTCTTTATAATCATGCCAACACAAGGTATTGAAATTTTTTCGATCCGGATCTGATTCTGGATTTGGTGCGACTTTGAAAAATGTTCCCATTATAAGAGATAGGAAGTGGATTGATACTATAAATCAGTAAGTATCAATGATATCAAGTTGGAATTTGAATTTTTTACAGATCTGCTTGGAATATGACCAAAACATGGGCTATTTCTGCAATATAATAAATACACATAACTGGATGATAAGAAATGGCATCTGGATACATTTCTCAAAGCTTTTAATTTGGCCGGTAAGCTACAGGGCCATTGGTCCTATTTTTAAAAATATTTATTATGTTTATGCTGAACCCTTCTTCTAAAGCACAGGAACCATTCTCTTATATGCCATTTGAGTTCATAGTGAGAGTCTGGAGAACTCCCCATGTGCCAAATTAGAATGGGAGTTTCTTACAACGTCACTGTTTCCCTAAAGTCACTTGGCAGCTGCAGGAAATGACCAACTGAGATCATTGGTTACACTTACGCACAGTGTAACTCTAGCAGGTCTGTGTAGACTTTCGTTCTAACCAACCTCCTCTGTGTCATTCTTTGTGTGTCTCTACCTTCAGTATATCCGCAGTTGCATCATGCTGGGCAGGATGCCTAACCTGATGTTAATGGCTAAGGACAGCCTGTACACCCAGTTGCCTACAGATAACTTTGTCATGCCGTCATACTCCCGCCGCATCTCCACAGCAACATCCTATATGAATGGAGAGGCAGCTGCCAAGTCGCTGTGGACCATCAACGGGACTCTGCGAATACGAATCCTCTGTGCCACCTATGTTAATGTCAACATAAGGGACATAGACAAGGTGGGGGCTCCTGGTGCCTATAGAAATATACCAGTGTCTGAGTTGATTCATCCATTAATAATAGGTCCGTTGTTCTACAGCTGCATGTGTGGACAGTGTCCAGAGTCAGAGTTAAAAAAAAAAAGTGCTATTTATTGTAATTTACACATTCATTAACAAAACTGTGATTTCATATAAATCTGGCATATTAAATGTAGGTTAAAGACATTGGAAAATATAGTTCATAATAGCTTTCTAACTATTTGAAAAGTATTGAAGTATTGTCATTTAAAGGTTGGACCTTGGTGTGGAATATTTTGTTGCATCTAGTGGTGAAATTGCAGGTTAGCATTCAGCTGATTACAGTTCTTTCTTATTGGCTTCCATTGGCTGCAAAAATGCACAAAAATTCTTATTATAAAATTCTGTTTCTTTTACTATTTCACAAGTCATCGTTTCTGTAAGTTTTCATCTTTTCATGTCCAATTCAGTGGGCACAAGCTAATAGGGGAATCTCAGTTAAAGTTTCATGTGTAAGCAAAGTGTTCTGCTCAGGAATAATATATCTATAGCAAACCTAAAATGACTAGCAAAATTGAAATTGATATATTTTTTTAAGAAACAGCCTCTGGTTCATCCCATTTTCAGAATAGGATGACTAAGGGCCAAACAATGCTGAACTGTTCCTTGTGTTATTGCTGTGTGAGACTCTTCTCATGAGAGATTGTTTGACATTGGCAGAGCCAGGGAGATGTCAGTCAAAACATCATCTGCCACACTTCTTGAGAATGGTCTAAACTGCAGAACTGACCATTTTTCAATTAGTTTTCTAATTTTTTTAATACATATTTTCAGTCAGGTTGTGTGGACACTTTTGATACTCAATGAGATACTCAACCTTACCTTAATATGCATTTTTACTGTTTTAACCAAATTTCCAGAGCCTCTAAGATTCCTTTGGAACTGTTTTGGAGGACTGTGTTTTCCTAACTGTGCACACTGTCCCATCACCCAACTCTTTCACTTCCTGTGGAAACAAACAGTCCTTGTCCAAGTTTCATGTGAACAGAATCCTTTATTCAGGGAAAATGGTTTTGTAAGCTCATGTTGGTGTGCTGTCATGAATAATTTCTTTAAATGCAACAACTCTTGACAGAACTGCCACACTGCATGCAATTTGAGAGTACAGACTGTTTACCTTCAGGGCTTTAAAGGTTGACAAATCATGCACTGCAGGCCAGTCTTTCATTTGCTGGGAAAATCTATCATAATTTTTCATTATTGCTGTCATTTCATTCTATAGTCTAGTTATATTTGCTTTATTTGCTCATAGATTTACGTGAGGACTGGCATTTACCATGGAGGAGAACAGATGTGTGACAATGTCAACACACAAAGAGTACCCTGTTTCTAATCCAGGTACAGTAGCCTTTGGTTCACTTTGGTTCTTTAATTACCTCTTAATTTATTTTCCTACTACTTCTTCATTCACTTTCACTCTATTTAGCTAAAATAGTTCTTCAGACAGTATACACTGCTAATTTACTTAAAGCAGGCCAAGACAGGAGGGTAAGTTAACAGTTTAGCACTGGCTAGTAACACTAAACTGCTATATTGCATTACTGTTAAACCTTACCCCTCGTGCTGTCTTGTACATCAGGATAGGCAAAAGGTGTAGAGTTTTGATAAAACCTGGTTAAGTCCATCATATTGAAATAAGTGTTCCTCTAAAACATTTTTACTTTAGCTCATTTTAATTGTCTGGAATAAATTGTGTTTAAAAGTATAGCCTTAACTGTGTGTAATAACTGTGTAAAGTTTTTGGGGATTCGGTTTCCTAGGAATTGAGAACAGTTTGTCAGGTGTCAGAGAATTAAGTTACTCTAGTCTGTTGGATTTCACTTTTGGTGACGGTAACTTCACTTCTCAATGTTGTTTTTCATGCACTTGTTCTGGTTCATAAATGTTTTTTTCTTTCTTCCTTCCACTACAGGTGGAATGAGTGGCTCACCTATGACATGTACATCCCAGACATCCCTCGCGCTGCCAGACTCTGTCTGTCTATCTGCTCTGTCAAGGGTAGGAAGGGAGCCAAGGAGGTACGACAAAAGAACTGCTGAGAGCCAGTTATCATTTATGGATGAATTCTAAATATGGTATATTTGTTATTTTGAAGAAAAAAAGAGAAATTGAATACATGTTCACTCTTTAATATCACTCTCCCTACACAGTATTGTACTAGATTTTCATAATTTCCCCAATTTGATTAACTATGGAAAAATGTAAAAGTATGGCAAGCAAGCTATCGAAAACATAAAATTCAGAGTGAGTAAAAATAAATGGATCATGCAAGCAGATTGTTTTTCTGACATTTGGAGCCAACGTAGCCTGAGCAGTTATTACTCTTGGCGAGAGCTCTGGCCATATTGAAACTGATGATGTCAAAAACATGGCAAGAATATGACATGTGACTGAAATGGCACTCCTACACAGAGCTGCCTCTATGCCTGAAATGTCATCCACTGTTTCCTGTTAATTAGTTTGAGCTACAGTACATAACGACAGTTTTCCTGGAATTATTACAATAGCATACATATTCATAATGTAACATTCATTTATTACCGTTCATTATATATGCGATAGCTATTTTACTCCAGGGTCAAATATGAATAAATGAATCGACCAAGAAGTCAGAAAATTTGTGTGGGGAAAAATGATGTTTTGAAATGTGAAGGAGCTCTGATCACTGTCTGATTATCCAACTCAACTTCTTTCTATAATGTGCTTATACAGAGTGGCTGTTCATGCCTGCCACTATGTGGGAAGTTTCAGTTGGCTACATTACATGACATCTGCATATCTATATCCTTATTTTAACGCGGTCATGCCAAACCAATTCAGTGTGCCGTGCTTGCACGTGTGTTTGCTATTGCCAGTATTGAACTACTGACACTACTCAAGTGTGTCAGTTTGTCTGGGTATATGTGTCCAAGGTGAAATGGGAGCTGTGGTATCATCTTTGGTTCTGTTTAATTACTAATCAGATACGGGCACAGTGGTGGCAGAAAACATCAACAGAAACACTATCAGCAGTAGGGACTTTCCATTCATGATCCACAACAAAATAATACAATGACCTATTGTGTAAAGGGTTTTTTTTGACAGCGTAATTAATGAACATTTTCAACAGAAGTTCAGACAGTAAAGATACTATTGCTGTTTGAAATACAAAGGGGCATTTAATCAAACAGTAACATGCTGATGATCACAGAGTTGCTAAAAAAGATGTCTCCATGCCTTTAAGTAAGTCTTTAGTGACTGTGATGTGTAAAACTGTCGGACGGTGTCTGTGTTTGAGGTCTGATACTTGTAACAAACACCCACACTGATTGATTTTTCTTCTATCTCTGTGGTGGAAAAGCTGTAAGAGAAAGATATGTGTGTGGGTGAAGTGTATCAATGAATGCCAGACATGGATATTGTAACAGACACCTGGGGTGAGTCCCGTCCCCTGCTGTGCCTTGCGAGGTTGAGGTCAGGTTTAGCGGATGCTCTTTCATGCCCACCTGAATTAAAGATAAACACCTCTCTGCACCAGCCTTTTGTTCCAGTGCTTACTATAAATAGGTGCATTTTGACTAGCTGTCTGCATGTAACTCTATCTATGTCACCATGTTGCCCTTTCACACCTGGTTTCATTGCTACTCTTTAGTGAAAACTCATCCTGAATATCAAGATGTTATCTCAACCATTTCCCTAGGCTTTTGGGAGACTCACAGGGTTGCACTGTTATGAGTAATGCAGTTAAAAAATTGCACAGTAATATTAAAAACTGATTGAACTTTTACACAGTTACATTAACTTTGATGACACTTTCAAGTATCTTTTTGGGAAAGATCTGAATAGTTCACACTGATAAATTGAGATATGCCATACCATGTGCCTTAAAGAAAAGGAAAAAACATAATATTCAATTGTACTCATGTTTGATGAGAGTCATAAAACATGCACCTGGATTTTGAATTGTGAGTGTTGAAACTTTCAGAAACTCTAAAAATCATGTGTTGTGTGTGTCTTAATTTCCATGACATCCTACGTTGAAACTAAATCAAGTGGGATTCTTTTTGTTTCTGACTCTGAACAGGAGCACTGTCCACTAGCATGGGGTAATATCAATTTGTTTGACTACACTCCACTCTGGTGGCCAACAGATGGCACTGAACCTTTGGCCTGTCCCTCATGGCCTTGAAGATCTCCTCAATCCCATAGGAGTCACTGGATCTAACCCCAATAAGGTTTTTATCCTTTCTAGTTATTGTAACACTGTTTGTTGTTTGTGTGGGTGAAACGGATTCATACAGTGTGATTGTATTCTATGTATTTTTGTTGCACAGGAAACCCCATGTTTGGAGCTGGAGTTTGACCATTTCAGTAGCCCAGTCAAATACCCAGACATGAATGCTGTGGAGGATCATGCAAATTGGACCATCTCAAGGGAACTGGGGTTCAACTACAACCTCTCTGGACAGGTGATAACCATGTTACCCAGGCACTCACCAATGCATCAAAGCCATTATTTATGCATTTTAAAACAGCATTTATTTTTGCTTGAGCATACACCCCTTGGTTGTCTTTTTAGGTCAATAGATCCCATTTCTACCCAGCCCCACAATGAGCTCTAATTAGTTGGTTCCACCTACTGTACTTCTCTGATGTCGCGCATATTATGTTTATTTCCGGTCAGTCGTTTCATAAAATTTGTGGTGTGCGTTATCTTTCGTTAGTTAAATACTATAGTTACTGTGATTAATTTACACCATTCATCATCACTGACAATGTTTCACAACTAATTTGATTCCAATGATTTATAAGCCTCAGTAGTGCCAATCTAAGTCACTGTGTTCTATTATTTATAGGGGTGTCAGTGATGCCCTGTCTTATCAGATTTCTAGATGATGCATGGCATGAGAACCATGGACTCTGATATGATAATATGACATGTGGTTAGAGTTTCAGCAGCAAATGAGAGGATGTGAACAGTGTGAGATGATGTGTTAAGTTATTCATGATGTGTGTTACAAATGCGAGGAGTGCCCAACTCATCTTGTGTTGTGATAATGTCATCTGACTTGTTCATGACCAGAAATGTGTTTGATCTTGTCTTGAGTAATTTATATAGTTACATTAAACCACTTCACAGGCTGAAATCCACAGCCAACAGCCACACGTACTGAGAGAATAAGATACCTTAAAAGAGTTTACTGTGAATCACATGACTTTAGTTTAGTTCAGGCTCCTCCTCTTATTGTATGTTAATTTCAATATGAAACAACTCATCTACAAAAGGAATAAATATAAGCTGTCATAACTGACATGAATGAAAACAGTGATTTTTAATAATATATTGACAGACAAGATCATGCAATATATTCTCTAATTTTTTTCCTGAATGAATCTGTGTGCAAGGACTAGATACAGTATGATTTGTAATGTTTTGGTGTGCCAGCAGTCATGATACTATTAGTAATACAGTAATGTACAGTTTTAATAAGTTTCTTTCTGTGGTTCTGCAGAGTAATCGTGTGGCTAGAGATCATGCCCTGACAGACAGCGACACTGAACAGCTTAGACAGCTGAGCAACAGAGACCCTCTGTCAGAAATTACTGAGCAGGAGAAAGACTTCCTCTGGAGACACAGGTAATTACAAGTGTATTTTATAACACAGCATTTGAAGCACTACTATATATACAGTAATACATCCCGTAACATAAGACTCACTGCTGATGTCATTTGACCTCCAGGTTTTGTCATTTTTACAGACGCCCTATGTACTCTGAACTATATGGCATGTATTGACTCAGACTATATAAAGTGTATTTTCCCATCATCCTGCTCTTTTGAGATGCAAATGTCACCTTGCCACAAATGTAGCAGAAGTTATCTGCCTTGTTTGTAAATCTTGAGTTCTGGGGGGAAATATCACTTGACTGTTCCTCGGAAATGTTAGGCAATGACACTTTCACAAGCCACCAGATGTAATTGTATAATGCGTAGATCTTGCCAAGACACATGTATTTTGCAATAAAAGAACAAGAAATTACAGTTACGTAATAATCAAAGCGAAGATAAATTTGTAAATGCCCATGTGGTACCATTTTCATTGTTCTACTGTACTTCATCTTAACTTTATCAAAATTTGTAGACCAGCATTGACTTCTCACTATGTTCTACCAGGCACTACTGCATGAACATCCCAGAGATTCTTCCCAAGATCCTTCTTGCTGTCAAGTGGAACTCCAGAGATGAAGTAGCACAGGTAGTGCCATGCCACTTTACATCTACTTATTGTATTACAACACATGTCAGTTATCAAAAAAGAAGCCACAGAGTTAAGGAGAGAATCACAAGAGACAAAAAGTGGTATTTGCATTATTATTATTATTATTTTTTTTTTTTTAATAAATTTGTGTCTCTTCAGGAATAATTCTGTTGTTAATATATAATGTTTCAGATCATATTTTGTTTTGTCTCCTAGATGTACTGCTTGTTAAAGGAATGGCCATCCATCCGTCCTGAGCAGGCCATGGAGCTGCTGGACTGTAATTATCCAGACCCCATGGTCAGACACTTTGCGGTTCGCTGTCTTGACAAATACTTGACAGATGACAAACTCTCCCAGTACCTCATCCAGCTCGTACAGGTATGTCTAACTGAGGGAAAACAGACAGGGATAAAGGGGTAGAAATCAATAACTGCCAGTGCTGAAAATGGTGTGGAATGTGGAGAACCACTTTTGAGTGTGAACACCCTTGTCAGTGGTATTTCTGATCTAAAAGAGTCTTTGTCCAGTGTGTTTCTGTGGTGAAAGGCTTGTTATTCTGCAGCGCCTTAGGTTGTGTTGGATTTTCTGCTAACTGAGAGTGTAAAAAATCTGTGAGGTTTTATGGTTAGAGAGATGATCCAGTCTGAATCTACTGTCTTGTAGATTTAGGTTTGTCTTCTCTGGTTCTAGGTTTTAAAATATGAGCAGTACCTTGACAATCCCCTGGCCCGTTTCCTCCTCAAAAAAGCGCTGACCAATCAACGGATCGGTCATTTCTTTTTCTGGCATCTGAAGTAAGTCACCATATGGTACAGGGTGTCTTTTCTATTTATGTGCCTCTATTTTTGGTTAAAAAAAAAAACAAAACAAAACTTATGTGTTCTCCTCATAGGTCAGAAATGCACAATAAAACAGTGAGCCAGAGGTTTGGTCTGCTGCTAGAGGCTTACTGCAGGGCTTGTGGTATGTACCTCAAACATCTGAGCAGGCAAGTGGAGGCCATGGAGAAGCTCATTAACCTCACTGACATCCTCAAACAGGAGAAGAAGGATGAGACACAGAAGGTATGATTATTACTCACTTACCTCCTCATTCAAATCCAGCAGACTTGCTCTCATTGTAGTAAAATCATAAGCCCCTTTTCCACCAACATTCCTGGGAATTTTTATCACCATTTATTTACCTAGGTGAAAGAATACCTGGTAATCTGTGTGGTTTGTATTTCCACTGCACCCCAATGTTCCAGGAAATTTAATCAGACTTGGTTGTTTTATGTTTGCAACTCAAAGGCCTGTTCAATTTTTTTTAGCGTAATATGTTCGCCAAGGCTCAGGCTCTTTGAAGCGTATTAGTTGAGTATGCTCTTTAGTGTATTTGGATGGATTATTGCAATGTAGGAGCAATAAATAGACCTCATCATCCATTCATGTCTGGTAGCTCCTCTTCTTTTGCAAATGGAATAAGCAAGTTTGCAGCCGCACACTGGTTTGAACATTGTAGGTGAACATAAGTGTGAAATTCTGCTAGTTTGTTCCACCAATCGGCATTCTTCAGCACACAGCCCCACCCCTCAAGAATTTTGGGAATGTGAGAAGTCCCACCCCCCCGCTAGGAACTTTTTCAGGCAAAGTTTGGGGTTGAGGGGAAAGTTTTTTTACAGGTTAATTTTGGTGGAAGTGCAACCAGGTTTTTCAAAATCCTGGGTAAGGTTCAAGTTCCTGGTAAAGTTCCTGCGGTGAAAAAGGGGCTATAGAAAGTCAGGTAGTTGTATAGAGACTAGTTTGTGCATGTGTGCTTATGTGGTTGTGTGTGTCTGTTGTGGAGGTCCAGATGCGGTTTCTCGTAGACCAGATGAAGAGACCAGATTACATGGATGCCCTGCAGAACTTCACCTCTCCTCTAAACCCTGCACACCAACTGGGAAACCTAAGGTTAGGAACAACTTCAGATGCATATCTTTATGTATGCAGTAGTGTAGGTGGATGCAAGAAAGGGATGGATATTATTAATTAATTAATACTTTGGAATTATTTCTCTGCAGGTTAGATGAATGCAGAATCATGTCATCAGCAAAGAGGCCTCTGTGGTTGAACTGGGAGAACCCTGACATAATGTCTGAGCTGCTCTTTCAGAACAACGAGATCATCTTCAAAAATGGAGATGGTAACACAAAAACAGACACACACATGCATAAGAGCTTTGACTCTCATATTGTTTTTTTGTTTGTTTTTTTTTTAATTAAGATTTCTGCAGAAACAAGAAACATGCAAAGAGACTTCTGTATGCATTTAAAGAATCTGTGGCAAACCCTCAAATAATAAATCAAAATAAGGTGCAGTGCAAGATTAAAAAATTGTGAATTAGTCTCTGTTCATTTATTTGTGTTCCCCCATTGTCTTAACAGAACAAAAACCTGGATGCTAAAATGGATCAGTTATGACTTCAGAAAACATAGAGACAATTAAAATGAGTAATCTAACCCCCTGAGGACCAGGTGGTGAAGACATGGGAATTCTTTGATTTACTTAGTCCACGCTGCTCATAAATTGTGTTGCTCTGTGTTGTGAAGTATTGGCTTTGCTAGATAGGATTAACATATTGGATTGTTTTGTCTCTCACTCCTACTGCCATATGTGACTGTAAGAGTTTTAAACTGTTTACTTGGGAGAAGAACTTCACTCCCTCTGATTTGTGCTCTCAGATTGTACAAACATTTCCAGTTAATCTGTAAAATTTGGACAGACTGGGTAATGGTGTCCTCTGTTAATGGTAATCTTATTCTTCCATGTGTTTTGCATATTCGTGGACTGTCAGCGCTGTGCTGTGTCATTTGCTGTAACCGTCTGTTGTGTGTCTGTGTTGCAGACTTGCGCCAGGACATGCTGACTCTGCAGATTATTAAAATCATGGAGAACATTTGGCAGAATCAGGGGCTGGATTTACGGTACAGCCTTTTCATTGTCTTTAATTACCTCTTGTATTTCTGTGTCGTTGTTCAGTTCCTCTTCTTTTTGTCTTCTCTAGTTCAGTGTGTGGGGCTGAGAAATCTTGTTTTTTTGTGTGTGTGTTTCCAGGATGCTGCCCTACGGCTGTCTGTCATTAGGAGATTGTGTGGGACTCATTGAGGTGGTTCGCAGCTCCCACACAATCATGCAAATTCAGTGTAAAGGAGGCTTGAAGGGAGCCCTGCAGTTTAATTCAAACACTCTGCATCAGTGGCTCAAGGACAAGAACAAGGGCGAAATGTGAGCAGACATTAGTTTCATAGCATCTCTGCATCATTAGATGGAGTAAAAATACAGCCCATTAGAGAACTGCATCTGTGAGGCCTGAAACATGTCTAGTAGTCAGACAGTGAAAAATCTTTTTCAATATATAAAAAAAAAAATCAATGCCCTAATTGCTTGTGTGTCTGTATGTTTGCAGGTATGACATGGCTGTGGATCTCTTTACAAGGTCCTGTGCTGGCTACTGTGTAGCTACGTTTATCCTTGGCATTGGAGACAGGCACAATAGCAACATTATGGTCAAAGATGATGGACAGGTGACTATGGAAACAAATACAGAGCAGTTGATGTTATTGTCTGGGCAACTTTTTAACCCTTTAGGCACCAGAATTTAGTTTTTTTTTTTTTTTGACATATTCAATTTTGATATCAAGATTTCACAAAGCTGTCTGTTTTATACAATTATGTTGCTTGTCACAATATTGCAACTTTGGTGCTTAAAGGGTTAATATGACATGGGCACGTAACAGGGATTTCTTCTGTTTTCTGGAGGGACTTTTGTGCATAATTTGGATTCAAAACAATAAAATATGCTGTTAAGAAATAAGTCATACAGGTATGTGTGTAAAAGAAGCAAGATGCTAAATTTTTTTTGCTCTTTTCTAGCTGTTTCATATAGATTTTGGTCATTTCCTGGATCATAAGAAGAAGAAATTTGGCTATAAGAGAGAGCGAGTGCCCTTTGTACTGACACAAGACTTCCTCATCGTTATCAGCAAGGGTTCCCAGGAGTGTGCAAAGACCAAAGAGTTTGAGAGGTTCTGTAGCATCTTACAATATTTTCATTTTCTGTCTTTATGTCTCATTAGCATCCATCCAAGCAGCAATGAAAGCCATCCCATATGCACAACAGATGGTCCAGAAGCAAGTGCAATTGGTCAACAGCGTCTGTTTTCTTTCTTAGTTTTTATTTTCCTTCTCATTCCAGGTTCCAGGAAATGTGCTACAAAGCGTATCTAGCGATACGACAACATGCTAACCTGTTCATCAACCTGTTCTCCATGATGCTGGGCTCTGGCATGCCTGAGCTGCAGTCATTTGATGACATTGCCTACATTAGGAAGACACTGGCCCTGGAGAAAACTGAGCAGGTCCTCTTATCCTCACCTTTTCTATGTTGTAATTTTGTTGTTTTGTATTAGTGACATAATGTGTCAGGGCGTTTTAATGCCTGCATCCATCCCAACTGAGCTCAACAGAATATGCCATCCACATTCAACTCCCATCAACCAGAATGGGCCACAGACCGGCTGCTTTATCCTCAGTTTACACACAGATTGAGGCAGTCTGTTCACATGTCAGTTGTGATGCCAATTCCATGTTCCAGCCTTTTGTTGTAATTGGCAGAGCCTAACTTTTTAGTTTTCTTCTCTGCTCTTTTAATCTGTCACAGATGGTCTATGAATGTTGATAAGGGTGCACTACAGTGGCTCATATTTGGTTTTGTAACACTGCATTATGTTAAAATATTATGTCATATAATAACACATACAAACAATAGTCAAAATAACACCACTCTAATATTTTGACTACGTTTTAAGTTTTGTTACAGCATGCAACCTCAGATTATAAAACTGCCCCCACATGCATGGACTAAAGGCACTAGGCATGATGGGTAATCACTTCATCCACCTCTCTTTTCACCCTCATGCACCATCACTCCGGGACAGGGCTATTCTAGACTCATCTGACTACATGACCTTTTTTACATTAAACACAGTCCAATCTTTATGCTCTCTATCAAACTGATGTTTTTTTTTAAGAAATGAGAGGCTACTCAATGCATCAGTTTAGCTTAAAGAACATGTTTCCAGCTAAAACATCTTAATCACTGCAATAATTATCTAATGGAAGGATCTTACTTATAAGTTTAATTAAATCCAGGAGTGAAATTTTTTTGTCCAGGGAGCGTATTTTCTAATGCTCTTATGTTTGAACACTGTCGACTTCCCTGGATTGTATAGATACATTTACCAATCGTTATTACAAAACAGGGAGTTGAACTTCATGATGAAAAGCTAATCTAAAGCAGCGCATCATGCAACAACCAGCAGAAAAGGATGTATTCTTTAGTATTTGTAATACTTTTAATAATTCAGTTAAATTGTACTCCTCAAGCAGTAAGATAGACTAGTATAATAGTTGACTGTTAGTTGTGATAGTTGACTGAATAGCCACATAGAAACAATAACAAGATGAGCTTTGCATCATATTTATCTGACAAGTACAACTAGCGTCTGGGAGATCATGTTAAAAGTCTATCCGTGCTTTTGTATCTAACAGGATTCAATACAGCAGTGGTCCTGTGTCAAAACTGTGTAAAAAGTTCAACAAAAAGCTTCATTTTATTTCAAGTGCGGCTGTTAGAACTGCCAACCGCACAAGAACCAAAATATATAATGATATATTTTAAAAATATTAGAAAATTCATTACACATTACATTCAGGCTGTTTATTGTTGTAAAATACAAGAGTCATTACACAAAAGAGTGAGAATATATTATGTTTTGTTACGTTATTATTAAATGTCCTCTACTTTTTGACAGTACAAGTTCAGTTTACTGTGCATCAGTTGCATCCATCTGTCTCCCCCTACTACTCCCCCCTTCTCCCCCAGTCCCTTACTCTTTTTCTTTTCCCTTACCCTCTCTCTTTAACCCCAACTGGTCAAGGCAGACGGCCATCCTCCAGGAGTCAGGGTCTGCTCGAGGTTTCTGCCTGTTAAAAGGAAGTTTTTCCTCACCGCTGTCACAAAGTGTTTGCTCCTGGAGGATTCTGTTGGGGTTCTGTAAATTGACTTGGGAGTGTGGTTTCAACCAGCTCTATATGTAAAGTGTCATGAGATAACTTTTGTTACGATTTGGCACTATATAAATAAAATTTGATTGATGTGAATTTTTGGATCTTTTCCTTCCATCTTGTAATATTTCTGTTGGTGTCATTGTACTCCATTTGCAGGAGGCGTTGGACTACTTTATGAAGCAGATGAACGATGCTCATCATGGAGGATGGACCACCAAGATGGACTGGATATTCCACACAATTAGACAGCATGCACTAAACTGATCTACTGCACATGAACAAATACACCACCCGTCGCACCCTGGAGTCTTTGTTACTCTGTTCAAGTATCAACCAAGCAGCATTAAGACCATTACATCTTCAGTTCTCAGCAAACACCAAGAACTGCCCAGTGATATTTTTGCATTTTCTTCTCCATCTGCTTATTCAAAATGCTCACGTCCTGATGATGTGCCCTTCTTGGCTGACTACAATGCTTCCCTTGTTTGTTTTTTTTTTTTCTAAATTCTAACAGGAAATAAAACTGTTCAGCCAAGGAAATCTCACCCTTACCCAGCTGCTGCTCACTACGGAAAAAACTAATTGGACAAAACAGTAAAAAGATATGCTGCTTTATTAGTGCTGCAATGTGGCTCTTAAGGAGAGGAGACATCTGGAAATGTATTTCATCGTTTTCTGCTGGAAGGACGAAGGGCACGAGAGGAGCCGTCCAAATTATCTCGCAAACTTGAGCTCGTTGTACAGAAAATACGCTGGACTTCCACTGCACAGTCTTCCACAATCTTTGTGGTGAAGTTGACCCATCCGAGCTGCTTGGTGCCGGCTTTCCCACGTCTCCTCCCATTTTTTAACCTGTCGCACGGCAATTTCAAGACTCCAAAAGTATGCATTTGGGTTCTTTCTCACACAGCCATAAAGTCTCCTTCAGCCTCAATAAAACAGCACTCCACCTTTGGGAACACTTGTTGGTGATGCAGCTTTAGACTCTTGAAAAAACTTCAGGGTGATGATGCCTCTCCATCGAAAAACAGCACTTAGAATAATATACAGATTTATTATGACTTTTTAAATTTATTTATGTATCTAGTTTCTTTCAGGTTCTACAGTAGCTAAACCCTTAATTCATCCCTCCAGAAACTGTCCATTGTTTATGTAAATATATTTGAAATGATTTTTTTTATTTGTGTTTACCTGTTTGCAACTTCTTCTGACTACAATAAGTGCAACCACCTCCCGACATTTCTTCTCGATTTTTGCTCACATTCGTCAATTTAGAACTGCTGATGCCTTTTTTTTAAACTCACTTTTAAGTCAAACATCTCATTTGACGATAACAGTAGCTGTGTATGTTTTTTAGTGACGAGTTTGCAGACCTACCTGGAAGTTTAATTTGTTTTGGGATGTCAAATTGTAAGAGTGAAAGTGCCAGTCTCACACATTATGACTAATGGGACCTATTTCAAGCCTCTGTTTGTTTGTCTGTTTTGCCAGCAAGCAGAGGCCCAGGGGAATGTCGCATTTTCCTGTTGAGAAAATGCCTTGGCATCACAGCACAAGACTCCACAATACTGCACATTTCTATGAGAACCATGACAGAACTGTTGATGCATTTAAAAAAAAAAAAAAACTCAATTTGAACTTCATTGTTTATCATGTATATTTCTGACAGTGTTAAGTTGATGATTTATGGCATTTTTTAGTTGTAAAATGTCGACACAGAAGTGTTTATGAACCATTTCATGAGTATTTTTATCCAAAACACCTTTCACTGCTTTCAGTGCTTAACCCCGGCCGACTTGAGCTATTGTTGTAGCTGCCAGGCACAAACACAGCCATTTTCTGCACCATCTCCTTCGAGGCCTGGATGTCTAGGATTTTTACCCAACAGAAACACTTTTTAACAGCTGAAAGCATGATTATAGCTGTCTGGATTCTCAAAATTCAACTTAAAGCTGTAATTATTACCCTGCAGCCCCGTGAATGCATTTAGTAATGGATTTCACTGTTAAACACCACTTGAACTTGTGCTCTGTTGAAGAGAGAATGTAATACTTAGAAGAAAAGGTGCCTCAGAGCAGCGTCACTCAGAGTCTGATATAGTATTTCGATCTGTTCTTACCTGCATTAACAACAGTATAAAACTCCATCTGTCAACAGAAAAGAGTCGGCACTTTCCCCGTTCAGTTGATTGTATTGAAAAGCCAAAGTTGTGGTCTGTTCTGATGTGTTTGTCCTAATATCGCAGCATTAATGACTAGAATGTATGTCATTGCTAACGTGGACCTTACGTGCACTCACCTTTTTTTGTTTGCATCAGTTTTGCGTTCTTTCGAATGTCAGATGCAGTGCGATAAAACGTAGGCTCTTTTCTTTTTTTTTTTCTAAACGTGCCAAGTCAAAAAGCTAACGCTGGATTTGCATCATGCAGTAAAACCAATCAGCTACAGAGTTAAAAAAAAAAAAAAAGAAAGAAATAAACAAAGGGGTCGGTGTATGCACTTCAAAAAAAAAAAAAAAAAGAATCTAGTTCTCAATGCCTTTTTGTCCCGAAGGACGCTGTAAGAAGAAAGTTAGCCTAGTGTGCATGTTTCTCAAGCAGCATAACCAGTACAAATGTACAGTTGGAAGCAGCATTAAGCAGTATGTATGTACAGTTACAGTCTTTAACCTCTTTTTCTATGGTAGGCTTCATGTGTGACAAACCTGTAGTGTTGTTAGCTTTATCTTTAATATCCTTTCTCATGTATCCTCCTCCTTGAGCTGATGATGTGCGTGTCTGTGGGTGACCATATGCATTTCTTGTCTTTCTGTACAGGTTGCAGACATTCATTGGCAGGCCCCAATGAAAAGCCACATTATGTATGTTCATGTGTCTGTGTGTGATGACACTCCAACTGTTGCAGTGATGGTGTCTCTAAATGTTTTGTAAGCCTTTTTTTGTTTTTTGGTTTTTTTTTCAACTGGCCAATCTGTGCCAGAGAAGAAAAAAATATGCTGAAGTTTTTGCAACATTTGTAAGACGACCTAAATGAGAGGAAAATGGAAAACCTTTTTTCATACATCAGTTGTAAATGTTTTACTTGAAATGTCCTAAATTGGAACCACAGGTGTATTTTGGTGGTTTAAAAACTGAGTGCAGTGTCGATTTAATACTGAGGTTATATGTGTATGTGTGTGTGTGAGTTTGTGTGTTGAATTGTTTGAATCGAGCGGTAAATTTTCATGATGCCACAGTCCTACATTTCAGAGTGAAGACAAATACTTCTTAAAAGTAGTGAAGGACTGAAGTTGTGCTTGTGGCCAAATCTCTTAGAATCAGCTGCCGTGAGAGCTGGAGTATCACAATCTAAACTCTTGAATGATGAATGTTTTGTGATTTAGCAGAATCGTACCAATACAGCCAGCAACTAAGCGTCAGTTCTCACACATTTCTTCACAGCTTTTCTGGCCCACATCATTGGTGCTGGTGCAGAAACGCTGCAGTAGACGATGTTTTTCTTTCTCTGGGTCCTCCGTTGGTACCCATTGCTTTCATGATAGAAACTGCTTAAAAAAAACCTGCTCATCAGAGGATATGTTAACCATTTCTTAAACAAGCTGGTCTGGCTGTATGCAATGAATGAGCCTCAACTTAATCCCATATCTGTGAAAAGAAAGAAATACTGATTGATTTCCAGAATGAGAAAGAACAAGTTTTTCTAATACAATCATAACATGAGCTATCATCTTTTTTTTAATTATTATTATAATTCTTTTAGAGACAGTGGACACAATAACAAAACACCCAATGCAATATCCATGCAGAAAATACTACCTTTGTAAAGTGTGTAATATTCATGTATTTGTCACTGTTTGTTTGTTCACTGGCTCCGTTCATTCAGGTGTTTCTTGCGTCCGGCTCATGTGTGATAATTCTTTCTTTCTCCCTGGAAGCATTTAGAAATGTTGTCAAACCAACAGCCAATTTGTTTTCTTAGCCTTTACAGGGGCTTTAAATAGACTGAATGTTGAGGAAAAATTCACAAATCAAACTAATTATTGATCCTTCAGTGATCAGAGACAGTATCAGGCTGACCAGTCTGTGCTTTCATCTTCTTTTCTATATGCACTACATCATCTCTCTTCCATATTTCCTCAACATGCTGTTTCAGTTTTAAACTATATGAATGTACAACGGGCCAATGTATTGTTTTTCACAGCCTACCTGCATGAGATTGGGTAAAGATGAATATTATTCTTCTTGCTACCTTGTTTTTGTGTTGTTTTTTTTTTTACTTAGTCTGCTAAGCAGCCATACAGATGTTTATAAATTAATGCCTTAAGTTTGCTCCCTGTAGGAACACTTTCTCAGATAAATTTGTCATCATAACCTATGTTTTTATTTATAAAATGTATATTGTGTTTCATTCCGGCTCCTTTTGGTGACAGAGTAAAAGTTGTAGCCTGACTGACTGACTGGTCCTCGAGTGTTCTGTGAAGATGTACAAATAAATTTGTTAAACATTCACCTTTGTTTGCTCTTGCACCAACAGCAGTTGCACTGACAATACAGCAGGCCTGGGTTTTATTGTTTTTGCAGACTTTTTATCAACATCTCTCTAAATCCGATCTAAATTTGACTCTGTGGATTCCTGAGAGGGGGATTTCTTTCTTTTCCTGGACTTTGTGTGTCAAGTAATAGTTTTCAGGTCATCTGTTAAGGGAATATGATTTATTTTGTTCAAGACCAAATTAATAGGCTTGAAAAAGTAGCTGCGGTTACAAAAGTATTCACCAGAAGTCATAGGATACTGTCATGGGAAATCCTCATCTGTCTTCTGATTACAGTTGGATATTCTTTGCTGAAAGAAAACACTTGAGTCATCATTTGTCAGCTTAATTTATTTTCAGGCGTAAAACCAGGATGTACAGCAAGAACTTTATTTTACTGTAGTGTCTGATTCTTTAACTAAGATCTCAGATTTACACTGAGAGCTCTTTCCTAAATGAAACTGACTCTGCTTAACAAGCAATAAATTTTAGCGCTGGCATCACAGTCCCTTTTTCAGTGCTTTCGGAGGACGTACATGCCCTCAAAAATGGGCCGTTTTCACTTTCATCCCCTTCAAACCCGATTATGTCATTAACTAAACCCTGCTTGTATGACTTTAACTCAAAGCTTTCAATGTGACCCAGTACGATGACAAGCTAAACAATCTGTCAGGTTAGAGCTGATAAAATGTGGTTTAACCCAGCAGGTCCGTATCGGTGAAAACCCCATCAGGCTGGGCGGTGGACTCCTCTGGTGCTTTAGTAGGGGCTTTGGGCTCAGAGTGCACCGGGTTGAAGGGTTTCCAGGGTTTGGACGGGCAGTGGAAGGGGGAGTCTGAGGAGGCGGTGGGCTTGGGGGTTCCTGTGTCCTCCTCAGATGACTCCTCCTTCACTGTACCCTGGGAGGGGTTTGGTGAAGGTGGGGGTGAGGGTGAGGGTGAGGGTGAGGATGAGGGTGAAGGCGAAGTGGACGGGATGCACTTAAACAGAAGGTTTCTGAGTGGAGACCAGCCAGGAGGACGGCGTCTAGTGAACATCTGAAAGCAGGAGGATAGAGAGATCAATTAAATTAACCCGTAAGAACCCAGTGGGACTTTTGTGGCAGTTCACAAATGAATGTTTCTCTCTATTTAACTTTTCCTAAGTGATTTATTTCCATTTATTATATTATCCTTTGAATTTTGCCTTTTTGTTTGTTTTTTTTGTTTGTTTTTTTTGCAGTGAAATCATCTATTTTCCTATTTTTCATCGACGGATTATGAAGATGTTGATAAATCTCACTATTTAACTTTTCCTGAGTGATTTATCTCCATTTATTATATTATCCTTTGAATTTTGCCCTTTTTTTCTTTTTTTTTTGTTTTACAGTGAAATCTATTTTCCTATTTTTCATTGACTGATTATGAAGATGTTGATAAATCTCAGAACAAAGTCAAAGGTTATTGTATCAAAACAGAAAAAACTGAAGAAAAGGTGACTTTTTCAGCAAAATATAGCATTAACTAAACATAGTAATACTTTCCATTATTGATCCATTATTCATTCACTCTCACATGGTGCTAAACTATATTTGTAGCCACAGCTGCCCTGGGGCAGACTGACAGAAGCTTTGCTGCCAATTCGCTCCAAACAGCCCCTCCGTCCACCACCAAACACTGATACACCAGTGTGAGAGACACTGAAGGCAAGGTGGGTTAAATGTCTTGCCCAAGGACACAACGGCCTAGGACAGAGTGGGGTTTGAATCACCGACCTTTCGGTTATTAGACAACTCGCTCTACCTCCTGAGCCATGGCCACCCCAGACAACATAAACCCAGTGTGTCTATCTACTGTCATTGATCCGACTCCGTGGGTTTTACTGGTGAATCAATGTTGTAGAAGATGACGGTGTTTCTACCTTCATTACGGAGCCTCTGAACGTCCAAATGGGTCATATCTGATGACCACGAAAAGATGACAAACTGTATTTTACACCAATTACACTGGTCTACAAGGAAAATGCTTCCAGAATAAAAGTAATGAAATTTTACCACATGAGAGTCACTGATAAAGAAAAATCAAGTAAAAAATGCTGGTTGGCTGAACTTTCCAAGATACAGCCTTGGGTCAAAATGTGAAACTCAGGAATTAACGAGAGAATGGGTTTGACTCAAAAGGAATATTTGTCTCAGAGCTACAAGATCTACTTCTAAACACTGTCTGCACATTAGAATACATTCACTTTACAGGTTCTATTTAGTGGAAGATTTATAAAACTATTATATAAATGTACATAAACCAATATATATGTGTAATAACACTTAATCATATACCTTGAAAACATCAGCAAACCGGCACTTTTGTCATTTATTTTCCAATTAATCTTATTAAAATACGTAACATTTAGCACATTTAATATCTGAAGCAAATCATTTCTAAAAAATTGTAGACCAGTGTTATTTATATGTATTGATAAGATTAGTGGATGAACAGTTTAGATCAGTAGATGCTTTTGGTCGACAGTGGATGTTTGGGTCTTTATGGGTTAAGTATTCAGTTTTACTTGTACAGTAGTGGAATAATGTTTTTGGACACCCAATACAATTGTGATATCATCACCTTCCTAAACCACCTTCAAATGCTCAATTTCTGCTTAAGTTTTTTGTATTTCCCAAAAATTCTGTAAAAATGAAGGCAATTATTTTAGAAAGGTGACGTTATATTGCATTGAGAATCACCCTTAAGTCGCTGAACTCTTCCAAGTATTGTTCCATTCTCTGTTCCATCGAGGTCAAAACTGGATGTTTCAGTAAAATAATGAAAAACATCCAAGGTATGACATGTTGAAACAGTCAAGAATATAGTTTATTTTTTCTTGTTAACAAAAAAACAAACACAAAAAGTATTTATTTGTGTCTGTCTGATGCAGCCACACCTTTTGAAACACAAAATCAGACTTTTACAGAAATATTTCATGACAATATTTGAGATTATGTGAAGTTTTGAGGGTATCCAAATACTTTTTTCCATCACTGTATAGTACCAATCACAATACATGGGTATTTCAATCCTTATAAGAGTAAACTGGAAAAAAAAACAACACAACAACAACAAATCCACCTGGAGCAAATCAATAAGTGGTCTCACTGGGGAAAAATGCTAAAAAATTATTTAACAAATAACATGTAACATTTTGGTTGTAGTAAAAGTTCAGGGATAAACCAATTAGCACAGCAGGTATTCACATTTTTAAGATTACTGTTATTATTACTATCATCAATGTATTTTCTCAAACATCTGATAATAGATGAAATAAATGAACTTTAAGTATGTGCCTCTGCCACATCAGGAATCAAAACAGTGTATATTTAGTCATAACCCCTCAGTATTAAAACTGACAATAAATATTTTTGAAACAATGCTATTCTTCTATTATTTTAATTTCATTTATCTGTAAAGTTTTCTGACACAGCCAGAAAACTTTGGTGTTGGAGATATATATAATTTAAGATATAATTTTTATTTGTACTGCAGATGTCCTGTATATTGATTCCAAATATTGTTAGTCTAATAGGTATAAGATATGATGATATAAAGGCTGAAAACTAATAGATTATCCCTAAAATCTTTTGTCCAAAATCTCTTAATGGCTTAGAAAAAATGCACTAAAGAGGCGTCTTTGTGCTGTTCTGACTCAGATTGATGCACACTGCTACGCTTCATTTGTTGTTATTAAATCCTTTTAATGTCACTAATGCTTTTTACCACTTATAAATATTGCTAAAGTGCAGTACTTTCCCAGACAGACACTGAAAGGCTTATGCATCTGCTTTTATCGCCAGCAGGCTTCATAACTCTAATGCTTTCTTCTCTGTTCTACCAAAGGAAGATATAAACAAGCTACAGATCACTGACAACAGCGCACGGACTGACCAGAACCACAAGGAGAACACACATCCTATCTAAAGATGTCCGTTTTAGATCAGTGTTTGAGATCCTTTTATTTTATTTTATTCAAGTATCTGTCAGATGTGTGTTTCTCTTTTTTTTTTAAACCCATAAAGAGCCAGTGTTACTTTTGTGGCAGTTCCCAAATTAATTTTTCTCTCTATTTAACCTTTCCTAAGTGATTTATCACCATTTATTATTCTATTTTCCTCTATATTTTGCAGTTTTTCGTGATAATCAAGTATTTTCCTATATATAATTTGCTGGTCATGTAGATGTTCATAAAACCTCAGATTAAAGTTGAGGGTTATTACATCAAAAACAGAGAAAACTGAAGTAAAAGTGACCTTTTCAACAAATATACAGGATGGGGAAGCAACATTTACAATATTTTGAGGCAGGGATTGAAAGACAGTGTATGACCAATTAGTTTATTGAAAGTCATGAGAATTTATTTGCCACAAGAAAACTGACATAATAGAAAATGTTTTTATTCTATGTGTCCTCCTTCTTTCTCAATAACTGCCTTCACACGCTTCCTGAAACTTCAAGTGTTCCTCAAATATTCGGGTGACAACTTCTCCCATTCTTCTTTAATAGTATCTTCCAGACTTTCTCGTAATAGTTTTGCTCATAGTCATTCTCTTCTTTCCATTATAAACAGTCTTTATGGACACTCCAACTATTTTTGAAATCTCCTTTGGTGTGACGAGTGCATTCAGCAAATCACACACTCTTTGACGTTTGCTTTCCTGATTACTCATATGGGCAAAAGTTTCTGAAAAGGTATGGATAATAGTGTTAGGTATGATTATGACATCAATATATGTTTGGTTTCAAAACAATTGACGTAGTGCCTGCTGAGAAAAAACAACTAAATGTTCATTGTAAATTTTGCTTCTCCACCCTGTATCAGTAACTGAACAAAAACCAAGTGCCTCCATCCACTGTCATTGATCAAACTCCATGGGTTTTACTGGTGAATCAATGTTTCCATGGTAACTACGGAGTCTCTGAACGTCCAAATGGGTCATATATGATGATGGTTTAAAGATGACAAACTGCATTTTACCCCAATTATTTACATGTGGATCAACAGGTATTACACAGTTTATTTCTGTCGATGGTTTGTGTCACCAGTGGCTGTAAATGTAATATTTGATCAAGTAAATGTAATTATCATTTCCTCCTATTCTTGAATTCTTACTGTGTTTGTTCTGTGGATGGATGGACGGATGGATGGATGGATGGATGGATGGATTTCAATATAATATTAAAGACATGAAAACTGTTAGGACAACCATCACAGTGTTAACTTTGAACTAGTGCTGAGGGTCAGATGCTGTTCCTATTCACCACATATTGTATATTTATTTAAAGTATATATATATATATATATATATATATATATATATATATATATATATATATATATATATATATATAGTAGAATGCCACCTTTAGGTTTGATATTATTCTGCCTTGATCGTCCTTTATCCATTGAGTGCAGTGCCTTTCCTTTGGCCTAACAGATGTGAAGAGACTTCCGATTTAAGCTTTTGTTTGTTTGTTTCAGGTGGAACTTGATTGCTTACAGCTTAACCTGTTTAACCCTGACCATATTTTCAGGGGAAAAACGCCTAAAAAGACATACCCAAAGTAAATGAAGAATTACTTCACAATAATAAGGTTCATATGGATGTTCTTGGTGTCTATGGACATTTAGAGACCTCACAGAATCTATTCCCATTGTCTAAAATATTGTATCTATTACTGTGCCAGAGTAAACGGTAACAAACTAAAAGAGAAATTAGAATTTTTTATCCTCGCCTGTTTTTTTTTTTTTCGGCTGGACTGACGATGATATGCACAAATTAATTGTTAGTGTCGGAGATTTTTAATAGCATATGTTTCACCCCACAAAGATTAAAAATCATGTTTGAACATTAAAGTTTGTACTAAAATACACTTTTGATGTACTTTTATTAACATTAGGGTCTAAACTTTGAGCAAAAGTTGAACAAAAACATCCATTGTCCTGATTTATAATATTTTTATAGTAGATGAATATTAATATAATTTTTTTAAGCCTGCGGGCTAAAGGGATTTTAATGGGTTAAATAATCACCAGGTCACACTATTTTCTTGTGATAAACATGGGAAGTGTTATTTTGAGCCAACCCTCTGGTCAGTAGTTGGTGAAAATATTCCTCTGCAGTGAATGAAAACTTTCACTACTATTCAACAAACGTTTTAGAGTGTAAGTTGTTCCTGTAAAAACCAGATGACACTGGTCTGCAACGAAAATGCCACTAGAATAAAAGTAATGAACCTCTACCAAGTTTGAGTTACTAATAAAGAAAAATTAAGTCAAAAATGCTGGTTGGCTATATTTTCATGGAAACACCGTCATCTTCTATATCATTGATTCACCAGTAAAACCCATGGAGTTGGATCAATGACAGTGGATGGACACACTGGGTTTATGTTCAGTTAATGATAGATTTTACCGAAAATGTCACTTTTTCTTCTGTTTTCTCTGTTTTTTTTTATATAAAACCCCTCAACTTTGATTTGAACTTCAATAAACATCTACATGATCACTAAATTAAATACACTAAAATACCTGATTTTCACTTAAAAAATGCAAAAGACAGAGCATAATATTAGAGTAAATGGTGGTAAATCACAAAAGAAAAGTTAATTATTTACAAAAAACTATTTTGGAATTGTGGCAAAAGTAGCACTGGGTCTTTATAGGTTAAACAAAGCTAACCAATTCAGTGGAATGATATTTATCCTAAAATAAAACCATATAATGAAATTTGTCATTATTGTTTTGTATCCCAGACCACTGTCGGAAAAAAAAACACCTGAATTCAACGTGTCCCAATACTTTTGTCCATGTAGTGTATGACTTAAAAAATTATGCCATGAGGCTAACAATTTGCTTTCAATTGAACCCTTTCATGCATTAATTCGGAGAACCTTAGTCAATATTTTTTTCTTGAGTGATTTTTTTTTTTTTTGCTCTTTAGGCTTGAAAAAAACAATGCAATTGAAATTTTTTATGACCCTATTTTTCATGAAGTTACAAAAATGTCCACTCAGCTGGATACCATGTGTTTAATTTTTGAAGCAAAGAAAAATGTATTTAAAACCCATCATCAGAAGTGATATACCGTGTAAAAACTATGAAATAAAAACATTTTTAAATGGTGCTAATGCTGTTTTCTCACATTTTAACATACTCTAATACTAGTTCTTACTCAATTCATGGAGATAATATGTAAAAACCAAAACCTTTTTGTGCAAAAAAAACCCCTGTTAATTACAGTCTAATAGCAATTAGCAACTGATTCACACTAAAACATGTTAGTGCCGATCAGGTTTATCAAAAACAGCAAAGTTACAGTAAAGGTACAAATTGCAGTGTTTGTGATGATGCATAAGTGTCCACTGTGTTGGTTGATGTGGAAATAAAACAACAAAACCCATGAATATACAAGAGAACAGCTGGAGAATAGCTGTCCACTGAAGTGACCACTGTGCATTACAGGGTTAATCTTATTCAAGTATATGGAATTTAGCATATTTAATCCCTGAGGCAGGTAATTTCTAAAAAAAATAATAATAATAATAATAATAATAATAATAATAATTGTAGACCAGTGTTCTAAAATAATAAATTTGAGAGATTTATTGTTTGAATTGAGCTGAAAAAAAATTGAAAAATAAATAAAATAAACGAAAAAATTATTGCCCAAAGTTTGTCTGAAATAACATTTGTTGCTGGTATTTGTTATTTGGGTCCTACCATAGGCAGTCGACCAGGTTCACACTCGAGCTGGGCCTGTGGAGGCTCCAGTCTCCACGGAGCAACATCCACTGTAGTGTTACATCTTGCATATTCCTGCAGAAAACACACATAAATCGACAGACAAATGAGGTCAAACGGGCCTTGAGGGGATCATGCTGCATCAGTGCTGATGTGTTTTATGTTTACCACAGTCTCTTCATCAGGAGCGCAGCAGTCATGAAGGTCTTTGTGTTCGGCCTTGGCACAGTTGGTCCTCCTCATATCAAAGGAAAACTTGTACCTCAAACCTGCGACCACCTGAACACAGAGACACAGGATACAGAAAAATATCAACAGACATATTTGTAGGTGTGAGTAGTTTTACCCATGTGGTGGAAAAAATTATTAGACCGCCCCTTGTTTTCTTCAATTTCTTGTTCGTTTTTATGCCTGGTACAACTAATGGTACATTTGTTTGGACAAATATAATGATAACAACAAAAACAGCTCATAAGAGTTTAATTTCAGAGCTGATATCTACCCATTTTCCATGATTTCTTGATAATAATCAAAATCACTTCAGTTCTTACATCAATATCTATGGCATTGTACTGTAAAAACAGTGCTTTTAGGCATTCCATGTTTTCTTTTCTGTCTGTTTTAGTCACATGATACACACAGGAGTTAGTACTTGATTACATAACCATTGTTTTCAGTAGTTTTAGTAGTACTTTAGTAGTATATATATTTAATATTTTATCCTGTAGTTTTTTGCACATGCCTACGTTTTTCAATATTTGTGTGATATTTTGTGACATGTTTTTATACGGTCTTTTTATTTATTTATTTATTTTTTTAAGTGTCTTTGCTGCTAAACAGAACAGAGCTGCATTGTTCAATCATTGTTCCTGTGACAGTGACAATAAAAATCTATTCTATTCTATTCTATTCAATTCTATTCTATTCTATTCTATTCTTTTTTGTGTGTGTGTTTGTATTTATCTGTTCTATTCTATTATATCCTTTTGTGTGTGTGTGTGTGTGTGTTTGTATTTATCTATTCTATTCTATTCTATTCTATTCTATTCTATTCTATTCTTTTTTTATGTGTGTTTGTATTTATCTGTTCTATTCTATTCTATTCTATTCTATCCTTTTTTGTGTGTGTTTGTATTTCTATTCTGTTCTATTCTATTCTATTCTATTTTGTGTGTGTTTGTATTTCTATTCTATTCTATTCTATTCTATTCTATTCTATTCTATTCTATTCTATTCTTTTTTGTGTGTGTTTGTATTTATCTGTTTGCTTTTTAACATGGACCATGAGTCTGAAATAAAGCTTATCTATCTATCTATCTATCTATCTATCTATCTATCTATCTATCTATCTATCTATCTATCTATCTATCTATCTATCTATCTATCTATCTATCTATCTATCTATCTATCTATCTATCTATCTATCTATCTATCTATCTATCTATCTATCTATCTATCTATCTATCTATCTGTCTATTCTATTCTATTCTATTCTATGCTGGTACTTCTTACATAAAGGATGTTTATGCTCTTCCTCTTACCTGTCTGGTGGCGTGCATGATATCATTCAGACGGAACAGGTGCGTGGAGTCAGACATGGAGTTGTATTTGGAGATGGAAACAGAAACAGGAACCTTCAGGTCCTCGGAGTTCTCCTCTATCTCCTCAGGGCAGCCCATACACTGAGCCCTCCCCTCCTTGACATGATCCTCTACAAAAACAAAAACAAACAATGAAGACAGTGAAGCAGAGATGAGGTAATAAGGAAAGAGCCTTCAGGTTTCAACAGTCCCTTAATAATACTTTTATTTAGAAGGGGGATTTTTCCAGTTGCAAAACATTTCAGATGCAAGGAAGAGAAAACAAGAGGTATTTACTGTGGGCTGAGAGTGGGCTGGTTGGACAAACAGATTAAAGTCTAGACTAAGTCATTGCCTTTTATGGTGGGATAAGTTAATATTGTGCTTTCTCTGTTGTTATATTACACAATCAGACCCACTCTGCATCCTCTGTGCCGACCCGTTGACGCTTTCCTCGATGACTCACTGTTTTCTTAATGAGAAATATTCCCTTTTCCGATAAACAAGGTCATTGTGAACTACACTGACTCCTTCTGTAAGCAAACCCTCTGTATGGATAAAAAAAAATCTTCTTTATATCGCTTGTCTCTGTGAAGTTTTCTCATTATCTATGTGGGGTTTCAAATGGGTCAGTCCTCCAGCTCGGGACACCACATGACAAGAAAATTAATAAGTAATAATGAGGCTCTCTGACAATGGTTAATGGCTTAAATTAGTTCCCGAAGCAATTGTTTTAGATTTTACTGACGTTCCTTGCAAAGTAGAATTACTTGTCCATTAATTGGCTCAAATTAGGAAGAGCACATGTGACAATGTGAATTTATGGAACCTTTTGCATTCTGTATAAATGATTATGTCGATGACTGTGCTGCTTTCACGTCTGTTATGACTGTAAATTTCATCCATGCTGTGGATCACTCACCGATGTGGCAGTGCACCTCTTTAGTTTCTGTTTCTGTCTCTGTCATGGACACCACAGCATTGCAAGGAATTGGTTTCTGGAAGAATGAAAGCACACAATGTAAGGATATTATTGATGTACAATATTATCAGTAGGTTTGCTCCTCGCTCCTTCTGCTCTCAGATATAAATGATCCATACTCAGGATAAATACAACACCAAAAAACGGTTAAAGACTTAAACAGACGCTGATAACCAAAAGAAAAAATATTTAACTCCTTTTAAACCACTAACCCTATCAATATGTTGTTCAATAATTAAGGTAAAATGCGCTTTCTCAGCTTTTCAGCAACATTAGATGTGTTTTATTTGTATGTGAACGTGGAAACACTGTCATTTTCTACATTGATTGATACATTGATGAACATTGATTCTTCAATAAAATCCAAGTACCAGTAGTTGTAGATGCTTGTTTTTATGTTCAGTACCTCTGCCAAGGAAGTTAGGTTTTCATCAGGGTTTGTCTGTCTGTCTGTTAGCAAGATAACTCGAAAAGTTATGGAAGGATTTGGATGAAATTTTCAGGAAATGTTGATACTGGCACAAGGAACAAATAATTCAATTTTGGTGGTGATTGGGGTGGGGGGTGTGGGGGGGGCAACTGGGAATGATCTGCCTTGGCGGAGGTCTGTGCTCTCCAAGTGCTTTTCTAGTTTATTGATATATTTTGCTGGAAAAGCCACTTTTTCTTTTGAACTTAAGCATAATCAGTAAATTAAATATAGGGAAATACCTGATTTGTACTGAAAAACACAAAATGTGGAGGATATTGTTTTAATGAATGGTGATAAATCACATTGGAAAGGTTATATGTAAAACAAACAAACAAACAACAAACAAACAATAAAATAATAATAATAATAATAATAATAATAATAATAATAATAATAATAATAATAATAATAATTTAGAAGTCAACACAAAAATACTTCTGGATCAAATAATGTAGCCAGAAGTTCTTTTTAATTTACTGGTGTCATCTTGTGGAATGACCTTCCATTGGATATTAAGCGGTTAAACACAAAAGGAGGTGTTAGAAATTGGGTTACAACTCTTTTTTTTTTTTTTTTGGAGTAAGCTATGTCGAAAGATTTTCACTATATTTTGTTTTGTTTTTACTTGTGTCACTGGTTTCTCTTTTTATTTCATGGTAATGTATTTTGGATGAGGATATTATAAATGTATCATATTTAACATCTGGGGACCATGTTGGAAATATACTTTACATGTCTGTTTTGTCTAATAACCCATAAATAACCCCATTCACTCACTCATTCACAATATGTTTTCACGATTTCACGTGCTAATAATCCACGACTGACTTCTTAGTCTGCAGCTTTGTTAAAACATCCACAGGTTAAGTATAGTTTTATAATCATGTCCCATTTCAGTGGTTTTACCCTGTCAATAGGCAGGTAGTCGCAGTCTGTCCAGGGTTTGGGGTCTCCGGCTGGACAATCACTCCTCCTGGTGGTGAACTGCAGCGAGTACAGGGTGTCGGAGCCATTCTCTGACTAAACACAGACACAGGCAGGGGTCAAAGTGCATTCACTTTTGTTTTTCCTGGAATTTCATCTCAGTTTTGTTCATTTGGCAGCAATAACAGCTACTACACATGAATTTTATAAAAGGAGTAGATACTGTTACAAGCAATTCACATCCTGATGCTTAAATATTTCAGTTTTAAAATGTACTATTTACATCTCATATGTTAGTAATTATGGTGATTCCATCTAAGAAAGCTTTGATTTTTAGTATTTTTTCTGCTCTATATGCTTGAAAGAATAGAGAACATGAATAGTTTTGGGGGGTTTTTTGTACCTCAAGCATTTCTTTGTTAATCATTTGACTGTTGAAATTCTGACTTTCAGCCTAAATGTAACTGTGACTCAGTATGTAATCATTGCACCAGGTCTGATGTCTGATAAATGGGAATTAAAACAGGAATGTGGGCAACAGCGTACAATCATGATAAAAAAAAATGTTCATGCTAGTTGTCAAAAATTATGATAAATGTCAAATGAATTTTATTTATTTATTTATTTGTTTATTTGAGGTTAAAGGCAAATGTTTCTTCCTGAGTGACAGTTTCAGAAACAAGGCAGGCACCTACTTGTGATTAAAATAGATCAGAAAATTCCAAATATTTCAGAAATAGAGAGGTGGAAAAACTTCAAACACTTCCAATGATTAGAAATTCAACAGTTAGTAAAAATGAAGTAAAATAAATAAATATTTTGGAAAAAGACCAGCAGGCCGAGTATTAAGTACTGGCTGAAGCAAATGTTGACAAGTTTTCCTTTGGAGAGACTGACGTACATACGAAAAGGAAGACAGGATATGTTTGAAAAGATATGGGAACCTTTTAAGATGTTTGTTAAAAAGTGTTGATTTAGCAAATGACAGTGAGGAGGAATAAATATTCAGTTGTGTAAACCTTACAATAGGGTTAATGAGTTCAAATACCCATAATTGTAACAGGGCATCCAATTATATACAAATGTTTATGGCTGAGACATTTGTGATATGTATGTGTATTGTTTATTTGTATTTTTTTTTTTGTGGTTTTTTTGTTTTGTTTTGTTTTGTTTTGTTTTTGCTTGTAACACTAGTAATGTTGCAGGTTCCTCTGTTGGTGAGGTCTACATGATTACTGTAGTTGTGTGTATATTTACAAGTATATGTGTGTACATATAAAAAATGTGTTGATAAATATATTGTTTAAAAATAAATAAATAAATAGATAAATAAATAAATGTTTACGTCTGTGTAAGATGATGCTGATTTGGTCCAAAAGAACTTTGATTTTTAATTTTTTTTTTTAATGCTTTATATCCTCTTCAGACCCTGCAGTGCATTTATTTTTCCTTTGTAGGGGACAAGAGTTTCACAGCTTTTCTTAAAAAAAAACAAAACAAAACAAAAAACCATTGCTCACTGCAAAGGCCATTCTGTTAAATAAATAAATAAATAAATAATCTGGAAAAAATGTTGTATAAAAATCCAAAACCTTTACTGTCCTGGGTCTCAAGAGGATAGACTTGAAAGAAGAGACAAATTGTCATTTTTATTTTCTACATCAATCATTTCTTTGTTAATCATTTGACTGTTGAAACTGTGAGTAACGGCTACAACTGTGAAAAACAGTTCGGTGCAATGATTATCCATCTTTGTCATAAAAAAATGGAAGTGCCTTGCTGCCTGAATGCAGGTCCTTTTTCTTCATTGTGCTAAAATTGCACAGTGGAAGTAGAGGAGGATGTCCCCGTATGAAAAGCCTGGCTATTGTTTACTGTGACACGTGAAGAAAACAGGTCAGCCCAGTTCTGTCAGTCCTTACCTTGGTGGCTGAGAGGATCTGAAACAGTGCCAGCTTGTGTCCGGTGCTGATGCCTTCATTGAACTTGTTCATGGCACTGCTGACCGCCGTTTCTACAGTAGGATCGTCACAGAATATGAGGACACCTGGCTGCACTTCCACTGCATCCTGAAGAACAAACACACAACAACAACAAAAAGACACATTTATCTGCTAAATCTGACTCCTATGAAACGTACAAACATGAAAACATCTGGACAAGCAGACTCCAAGTGAAATGTTGTTGTAGAAAACTGACCAATTTAAGCCTTCAATATCATCTTTTTTTTTTTCTTTTTTCTTCTTTTTAGTCCTTTTTTCCCTTTTTTTTCCCTCTTTTTATTCCTTTTTCCCCCTTTTCTTTCCTCTTTTTTTTGTCTTTTTTTTTCCTCTCCCCCTTTTTTTTTTTTTATCTTCTTTTTCACATTTCACCCTTTAGACCAGGGGTGTCAAACTCATTTTAGTTCAGGGGCCACATTCAGCTAAATTTGATCTGAAGTGGGCTAAACCAGTAAAATAATAACATAATAATATATAAATAATGTCAACTCCAATCTTTTCTATGTTTTAGAGTGAAAAAAGTCAATTTACATTATGAAAAGGTTTACATCTACAAACTGTTCTTTCAAAAGATGTGAATAACATGAACAAACTGAAAAAAATAAGTGTAATTTTAACAATATTATGCCTCAGTTTATCATTTACACATGTACATTATAACTTACAGATCACAGCGGATCAACAAATACACAAAACATTTAATAACAGACAGAATGGTGTTAAAATTGTAGTTACTTCTCTTTAGACATTTCATGTTGTTCATATTTGTTCGGGTTATTCACATTTTCTGTGAAATTTTGTTTTAGTGTAAATGCATGAAAATATTTACATTTACAAAGAGAAAAATTTGGAGTTGTCATTATTCATATGTTTTTATGATAGTATTTTACTGGTCCTGCCCACTTTAGATTGAACTGGTCTGAATGTGGAAACTGAACTAAAAGGATTGTTCATGTCTTAGTGTAATTTTTACATTTCACAAATTCATCCAAAGGGCCGGACTGGACCCTTTGGCGGGCCAGATTTGGCCCCCGGGCCGCATGTTTGACACTTGTGCTTTAGACAAACATTTCCCTCAGGGCAAACTAAAATCCCTGAAACTCTCTTCACACCACAGCAACTCTCAATGAAACTGTCTCTGTCAGACTCCAACATTTTGATTTGTTTTAAAGAAGCATGTGTTATTAGAGATTAAACTAATAAAAAGTGAGACAGTATGTAAGTAATTCCATCTATAAAGTGCTGACACGCAAATGTATGAAAATGCTGAGTTTTGGGTTAAAAAAATCTCTTTCTGTTTCATTTTAAAGGGTTAAAATATCAAAATCAAATTGAAAAGTGCTCCTATACCTGTTCCTAAAATGTGCATGCTCTATATTTTATTGTACATTTGTTCAATGACTATATAAAGGCGTTCTATTCTATTCTATTCTATTCTATTCTATTCTATTCTATTCTATTCTATTCTATTGTTCAGACTTCTTTTCCTTTTTCGTCTCATTTTTTTCCACCTGTTCCTTAATCCTTGTTGTTATTTTTGCTCAAAACCCATTTTTTCATCCTAATAATAACAATATGAATAGTAATGATAGTAAAGATAATAATAATAATCTAAAAAGCCAAGTGGCCTGTGTGTGTGTGTGTGTGTGTGTGTTTCTGGAGATTTACACAAAATCTGGAAAAAGCTGACAGCTGCAGTTTGGCATATTTATATATTTTTGGTAAAGGAAGACAGTAGCAAAATCGGCTAGTAGATGGGACCAATATTTTGTGAGACATTAGTAATTTTAGAATACAATAGCTTAACAGTCACGTTGCTATTACGCTTTGGCGGTGACTGCTGGACAAATGCGGTACAGCGTGCATAAATACACAACAGCAGAAAAACTACCATATCGAGAACCCGCTGATCCCCACAGGTCAGTGCACTAGTCATAATAATAATAATAATAATAATAACAATAATAACTATCTCTCAGCAGCTTCTTACAAAAATTTTTTGGGGGGGGTTGGTTAAAAGTTTGAAAATACTTGATGATGAGGAGAGGATGTTGCCTCATTTTAAATGGTTAAAAGATAAAAATGTCAAAATCTGGTTGATAGGATGAAAAAGAATTGAAATATGTTCAACACAGTTTCTTAAATATGTTTGCTCTGAATTCCACTGTAACGAATCTAATCAATAATCCCTGAACAGCCCAGTGGTAAACTGTTTTAGTGCAGATTTTTAAACAAACATGTAATCTCAGACACTCTAACAGTTTTAAATGTGGCTTGTGTGGGTCTTCGTGTCTTACCTGTCCGTGGACTAAGCTGTGGAGGCACAGCAGGCCCAGTACACTCAGCCCCACTCCACTCCACATCGTCGGATCCCTCTGGATGTTCAGCTGTGTACTGTACAACGAAGCAAACACACACACCACTAGATGTACAACAACAACTGATCTGTAACAGCAAATAACATCCAAGTGGAACCAGTAATCAGCTGAATTAAAGCAAAAATGTCCCAAATTAAGCTGAAGTGATTCTTACGGTTTTGTAAAGTAGAAGCTTTAGGGGTCAGTGAATCCTCTCTGGACGGGGATGAACGACTGAACGCTGTTTCCCTGAAAGCGGAGGTGGGAATCCTGACAAAACTGATGACACACAGACAGACTCAAACACAGAGGACAGGAGGGCACAGAGGACACACACAATCACACTGGAAACCATCAGTCGGTTAAAGGAGAGTAAATGTTTGCTCTTTTGTTTGTCCTCCTACCTGTCGAATCAATACAGCAGTCATGATCAGAGCATGTAAAACACATAAAAACAAATCTAATTTATGACAGATTTAACTTACACCTCAATATAGACTCACATTTTAAATACATGTATTCTTTCTTTTTTTTATTTAGTAACATGTAAGTCCCATACTGTTTTTAGTAGACTATTTAGTGTGTGTTTGGTGTTAGTTTTGTGTGTTTTAAGAAGTACTTTGTCCCCGGCGACCTTTGCCCTATACCCTGATCTGATTTCACCACTGCCGCGCCTGTGAAATGAGGTAAAATGTGCTCAGATGTTACAGTTCATAAGGATGTATCATACACACATAGACATTGTGTTTGTCTAGTGATAAATATAGGATTAAAGCAGGTTCATCAGGTACGACGGGGTCAGTTCAGCGCTGACTGATGACAGATTGTGTATCCAACGAATCAAAACTCATCAATGATCGTGCGTCTAAAATAATCATTTAAGTTAAAGCACACATTTTGTTGAGACTCAATTGGAAATTTGCATGTTATATCATGCATGAGTGAAAATCTGAACAAAAATATAGTCAGAAAAATGTAATTCTGCCCCCTTGTGGAAACAAATAATTGCATGCACCTTTAACCCTCATCCTATAATAAACATATGGTATATACTGTACAACGAGGATTACCAGAATAAACTACACTACATGGAAAAAAAGTATTGTGACAATTGCATTCAGGTGTTTCATTGTCAACAGGAGGCTGGGACATAAAACAATAACCACTAGCGCAGTTGTTATTGCAATAAACATCTATATTTTGTCGTTAGGGTTCATTTTGTTGATATTGTCAGAGGTTTTGCACTTAATTTTACTGATTTTTTAAAATTAAATTTTAGTTTTGATTTTTTCCACCTCTATGTTTTTGAAATATTTGTAATGTTCTAACCAGAAATAATTATTTTAACCACAAGTAGCCACCGGCCTGGTTCCTTTAACTCTCACTTAAGAAGAAAAAACAGTCTTTAACCTTTAAAGAAATGTTAATTTGACATTTGTCATGCCAATAATTGTCATGTCAGTAAAACCGAGACTTTTCAATATTTTACTCCAAAATTTATTTTCAGCATAGTTGAACATAATATCTAAAAGGTTTTGTCCTACCAATTTCTGTCAAGAACCGCATGTTTGAATGTTTGCATAAATTGATGTCTGTTTCAAGTCCACGTGTTACCGAGCAGTAATTTGACATTTTTCACCTAAAAATTTTATCCCCCTAAATTTTGTTATCCAATCCAATACAGCTCTATTCGTAAAGCACTTTAAAACAACCACAGTGGACCTAAGTGCTGTATAGAAAAATAAATAAAAACCAAAATAACAGAGTAAAATACAAGAATAGATTAATAACAAATAAACAAATAAATAAAAATACAGGAGAATAGATAAAACCTGAATAAAAGAATAAAATACAAGAACATAAAAAGCTGTGCAATGAAAAACAACAACAAATAAGAACACGAAACCAATACCAAATAAAACAATTGAATAAAAATAATACATTCAAACATCTCATGTGGTTTCAAAAGCCACGGAGAAAAGATGGGTTTTAAGAAGGGGTTTAAAAACAGACAGAGGCGGCCTGTGTGATATGGAGAAGCAGATCATTCCATAGTATAGGAGCTGCTGTTATACATAATGTTAAAGAACTCATAGATACCTACTCAAATATACTACATGCATATAAGTTACTCTGTTACACGATAGAGACTGTTGAACATGAAATATGTCCATGTGTTACCACTAGATCGGACCCAACAGTAAAAGGTAATGCCAGTTACAGCAATGGTTTCCAACCTTTTTCGGCTCGTGACCCCATTTTAACATCACAAATTTCCGGTGACCCCAGACATTTAAAACAGAGACATTTTTTGTTTTGCTAAAATTTATTTGTTTTTGATCTTGTAATAGTTTGCTATATTATGTTGCAAATATACGTTAATTTTAGACGACATTTAGTCTATATAATGAATATTATGGACGGAGGCAGAAATTCATGTGTAGATTACTTCACAAAGGGAGAATTTTATTTTCCTTAGTCAGGATATGTACAGTCAGTCCAGCCTGTATTTACAAGGCTGACAATTAATACTGAACAAACAAGAACTCAAACTATGAATTATGAAAGAGCTGCAGCATCTGAAAAATCTCTGAAATATCGTGGACCAAATCTGTGGAATAATCTAAGACCTGAACTTCAATCAACATCTACTTTATCATTGTTTAAAAAGCATCTGAAAAGGACTTTAATTCATGAAAAAAATGTAAGGCTGTGTATCACTTGATTTGTATTTGATGATTTGTAATGTGGATTACATTTTTTATTGTTCTTACTTTAGTTTATTATTTCAGTTATATTGTTTTTTTTTTTTTTTAATTCTTTTTTTTAGTTTTTTTTGTTTTTGTTTTTGTGTATTGTTCATTTCGGGGGAGGTATTCATATAAGCCTTCTTTTTGGCTTCTAACCTCTCCTGCACAATTTTGTTACTTGTTTGAATGTTGTTTTTTCTATTGCTGTTTTTATTTTGTGCAATTAAATTAAATTAAATTAAATTAAAACAATGAACAATTGACAGAAAAACAGTACCACAGTGCTTCAGTTTCAGCTTCAGTTTGTCATGTCTTTTATGTATTGGGATTGTCTCTGTCAACTCACCATATATTTTTTATCAGTAAGTTTTTTTTTTTTTTTTTTATCAATTACTAGAAATTTCAGACAACCCCATTTCAATTCCAGGCGACCCCATGTGGAGTCCCAACCCCCAGGCTGAAAAACACTGGGTTACATATTTGATGCTGTTCACACTTTGCAGCCTTTGTTGGACTGACTAAAATCCTCGGTGGTCTGTGTTCCACCTCCTGACACTCGTCACTTCCTCAACTCAACTGTTTAACTGTCTCACATTTACAAGTAAAACCACAGCTTCACAGCATTTCTAAACTTGCAGCATCATTCTGTTCTGTTCTGTTCTGTCCTTTTCTCTCCAGCTATGATGACAAACGCTGCCGGTGGTGGATGGGGCCTTTTGTTCATGGCTGTTCTTATTCCAGGTGAGTCTGTGAACATATCTTATCACCAATCCACATTAAAACAAGTTTTGTATTTTTTCTTGTACTTCTTCAAACAAACTTTGAAACAAACTCAGATAAAAAGAGCAGCGTCACTTTAGTGTCACAGATCCTCAGATATGCATAGTGTACATATGAGTTGTGCTTGATACTGATATATACTGTTTATAATGCTTCTAATTTATCTTTAAGGGGTAATTCTTCCCTTAAATGAATGCGTGTGTGTGAGTCTGTGCTGGTTGTTTTGTGGTTTTCCTCCCACACGCATATCACTGGTTCACTCACACCTTTCATGGTTCTCACTTTATCTATCTGTGGCTTAAAAAAAGTAATACAACTACACTATTTTGTTGTATCGTAGTACAGAACCATTTATATAACTTAATTTAATTTGAAATGTGATGGAAATAAAGGTAGTTCAACTGAGAATAACAGATATTTACTGTTAAAGGTTTGGAAAATAAATACATGTTCAAAATATTCATCATGAAAGCAGTAATGAGGAGATGGATCACATCTGAAGGCCTTTTGGTTGAGAATTGAAAATAATGTGGTTCATGGTATTTTTGTTATGAAGAAACCAACGTTTATTCTAAGCCCAGAACGAGAATAGTCTGACAACTGCCGGAAACCTTTGCCTGAATATGCACCTCCATTAATATCAGACTTATCAGTTGTATGTTTTTGCCGTTAACTGTGAGATTTCCCCAAGATGGGATAAGTAAAATCTTATTGTATATTATGTCATGTCATGTCATGTCATGTCATGTTATGTTATATTATGTTATGTTATGTTATGTCATGTTATGTTATGTTATGTTATGTTATGTCATATTATGTTATGTTATGTTATGTTATGCCATGTTATGTCATGTTATGTCATGTTATGTTATATCATGTTATGTCCTGTTATGTTATGTTATGTTATGTTATGTTATGTCATGTTATGTTATGTTATGTTATGTCATATTATGTTATGTTATGTTATGTTATGTTATGTTATGTTATGTTATGCCATGTTATGTCATGTTATGTCATGTTATGTTATATCATGTTATGTCCTGTTATGTCATGTCATGTTATGTCATGTCATGTCTTGTTATATCATGTTGTGTCATGTCATGTTATGTTATAGTATGTTATCTCATGTTATGACATGTTAAGTCATGTTATGATACGTTATGTTATGTTATATCATGTTATGTCATGTTATGTTATGTCATGTCATGTCATCTCTATCTTATCTTATCTTATCTCAAATTATCTTACCTTACCTTACCTTATCTCATCTCATCTCACCTGACCTAACCTGACCTGACCTTATCTTATCTTACCTTATCTTATCTTATCTTATCTTATCTTATCTTATCTTATCTTATCTTATCTTATCTTATCTTATCTTATCTTATCTTATCTTATCTTATCTTATCTTAGCTTATCTTATCTTAGCTTAGCTTAGCTTTGCTTAGCTTATCTTATCTCATCTCATCTCATCTCATTTAATCTTATCTTATTTCATCTTATCCTTAAGTAAACTAACAAATTAAACTCATGCAGTTTTAAATTAAGTTGCCTCTATATTTAACCTTCCTTAAGTAGTTTATGGCCATTCATTGAAATATTACCCTCCACATTTTGCATTTTTTCACTGAAAATCAGATATTTTCCTCAATTTACATCATGTAAATGTTATAAAAGCTCAGAGTAAATTCAATGTTATTTCATCAAAGTAGTAAAAAATAAAGAAAGAGTGACTTTATCAGCAAAATAAACATAAAAACAAGCATCTACAACTGCTGGCATTAGAGTTTTATTGGTGAATCCATGTTGCAGAAGATGACATGTTTCCATGTTCACTACACAGCCTCTGAATGTCCAAATAGGTCACACTGGAAGACCATGAAAAAATGAAGAACTAGATTTTATCAGAATTACTGAAAAATATTGATATGATTATTTGTTGAGAAGTTATTAAACCTTCTAGAACTGTTGATGCTCTTGGTCATCAGCAGTTCTTTAAGTCTTTGAGGGTTGAACTACTCTAGTGTTGTTTCGTTCTCCTTCTCTGTTAAATCATACGTGTTTAAGTTTATAGTTACATGTACGTTACAAATTTACATTTACTTTTGGTTTGTTTTCCACTATTTAGCTTCCTTTTGTTTCCATCTTTTCACCTTAAACCTCTTTATCTTCAGTATTTTTACTTGTGCATGTATTTGTTTGGTGTTTACTTGTTTCATGAATGTACTTTTGATTATTTTTTTGTCTTTCTTTTCTTTTTTCATTATTATGTGACAGAATTGAACAGAACATTGAGAGCTGTAGTGTTATATCACACTTACTCCAAATAAAAAATGTGTGTTTGTGTGCATTGACCAGGTTTCCACCACCAGAGAAATGACAGCTCCATCCAAACCGGATCAAACTCTAAGGCTCAGATCTACCAACCGGTCCTGCAGCCGTCTGAGTCCATCCCACCCATAGGTACAGAATGAACAAACACCAACACATAAAGGCCGAGTAGTTAACACTGACCTGTTTTATTTGCATTTAAAGTGTCAATTAACACAAACTAATAGACTTACTTTAATACGATGCATTTGTTAAATAAGAAGCTTTTGTCGTGTATTAAAGCGCACACAGTGGATTTATTCACTGGATTCATTCATTTATCTGTTTATCACCGTTGTGGCTACATTTATAGTCTCTTTTGTTCAGGATGTGACCCACAAAACAAACAAAAAAAACACTCACAGACATTTATTAACGATGCTCTTCTCTGTGGTTGACTTTACTGGCAACAATGAACTGGTTGATTTAACACTTAGAATGGTGAATTGTGGATTGTGGTTCGAAAACAGACAGATCTACGGTAAATGTATAGTTATCTCAGACCAGGGGTGTCAAAGTCATTTTCTTTCAGGGGCTTCATTCAGCCCAATTTGATCTGAAGTTGGCCGGACCAGTAAAATAATAAAATAACTCAACATGAAAGAACTGAAATTTCTTGTGCAATTTTAACAATATTTTTCCTTAACCTACCATTTCTATATATATGCTTTACGAATCGGATCTACAAAGGCGTAAAACATTTAGTAACAGGCCAAGTATTGTCAAAATTGCACTTAATTTTCTTTAAACATTTCAGGTTGTTCATATTTGTTCAGGTTATTCCCTTTTTTTTTGTTAAAGGATAGTTAAGGAATGTTATTTTTGCATTAAAAGAAAGAGAAAATTTGGAGTTGTCCTGATTTATAGGTTTTTCTGCTGTTGTTCTACTTGACATAATATTGGTCTGAATGTGGAACCTGAACTAAAACGAGTTCAACATCCATGAATGTTTATATTTTCAGTGTAATTTTTGCACTTTGTAAATTCATCCACAGCCCAGATTGGAACCTTTGGTGGGTTGGTTTTGGTCCATGGACGGCATGTTTGACACCCCTGTCTTAGTTCTTAGAAGTCATTTCAATTTCATTGCAAAAATTATAGCATTAAAATTATTCTTCACTATTTTATTGTTTTTATATTAAATTTTTAATCTGTTTTTAGATTCAGATCTAAATCAGTTTAAATCAAATTTTAGAAACAAAAAACTGACATTAATAATCATAAAAATATTTCAATGGCTTAAATCTCAATGAAATGTTAATATAATATACGTGAATTTATTAATTTATTGTATTTATTCAGGTTCTGACTGTGATTGCCTTTTTTTATTACTTGTTTTTCCTCAGATTTTATTTATTTATTTTCAATGTTTTTTTTTTTAGTATTTTTATATTTATGCTATTTTCTTTTCATGCACTGTAAAAGGCATAGCTTTCATTTTGCAAATGTGCATGTCATTAAATTCACTAGTTTATGTTAAAATTGCATAATCCAAATGGACATCTTATATGAAATTAAGATACACTGTTGACCCTAAATTTAGAATAATGTTGTTTTCAGACACATTCATCTTTTTATTCTTATTCAATACACATCAGTAATCAACTGTGACCTGGTGCAATGATTACATAATGAGTCCCAGTTACACTTAATCAAGATTAAATCACATTGTCAAAATCATTTCATGAGAGAAGGTAAAAAAAAAAAACAAAAAAACCCCAAAAATATTCCAACTTTGTGTACAGGAAGTTGTACATAAATCTTAAATTTGAAGAGATACTTTAGAGCCAACATGAGACCATATTCATGTTTCTGATCCTTTGTTTGTCATCAAATATTTATCATTTGTGCCCAGCATTGCAATTACACAGTGATCAATGCAGAAATAAAAAATAAACAACAAATACACTTTGTTTAGCCTCCCATGCTTCCAGCCCCATCATCACCCACATATAAACAAAACAGAACAAGCAAAGAAAAAGACAGAAATAGAAAGAATGGAAGAAAAGGAAATAAATAAATCAGAACGAATACACTCATGTTTTATTAATGTACAGTCAGGAGCATGAGTTTCTGGAATACACAACCAACCTGCAGCGGCATGAAAACAAATGTTGTTTATTTCACTGAAGATAAAAGTAACTTTCCATTGTGTGTGTGTGTGTGTGTGTGTGTGTGTATTGTGTTGTGTTTTATGTGCAGGGATGTACACGCTGAGAACCCGCGCTGGGAAACCCTGCATCAAAGCCTCGATGGGAGCAGAGTTCATTGTCATCGAAAAGAAGGTTTGAGGCTGTGACTGGATCAGCAGTGTGCGTGTGTGTGTGTGTGTGTGTGGTGTGTGTGTGTGTGTGTGTGTGTGGTGTGTGTGTGTGTGTACTGTTAGGGCTGCTATTCACAGTGTGTATCTGTGTTATTATCTAGTGTTTCAGCAGTTATTGCAGCAAGTCTGTGTTTGTGTCAGCATCTCTGTTTTTGAGGTGTTACAAGTTGGTTTCACCGTTAAAAGAAAAAAAAAGTCTTTCAATAAGTGAAACACAAACTGAGATGCTAGAGCTGATGTACATTATGAAACTGTATGATAAGATAAGATAAGATAAGATAAGATAAGATAAGATAAGATAAGATAAAATAAGGTTAGATTACATTAGATTCATTTAGATTACATTACATTACATTAGACTTTATTGATTCCAAAACAAGGAAGTTCAATGGTCAATGCAGCAACAGAGTAAAGTGCAAGAAAGAAAGTGTACATACAGTACATAAATATAATGCAAAAAAACTAAATAGTGCAATAAAAATTAAAAACTAATATTAACCCTTTCGTGCATAGTGGTCACTACAGTGGACAGCTATTCTACAGCTGTTCTCTTATATATTCATGGATTTTGTTGTTCTTTTCGTTGTTCTTTTGTTTTTGTTTTTTCTTTACACATATCTTTATTAAAGTTTTAAGACACTACATGTTTTTTCTGACATGAACTGGTAACATTATGTAGATCTCTCCTGAGGATAAACCCCCAGAATCACAAGCCTTCCCCACAGTTTTCACACAATTTATCAGTAAATACATGTTTCTGTGTGTCAAAAATTAAACGTGTGGTGTCCAGCTGAATGGAAATTTTTGCAACTTCATGAAAAATAGATTCATAAGAATTTTTTTTGTCATTATTATTTTTCTTAATGTATTTTTAAATTTTTTTTAAAAAATTATTTTTATTTTATTTATTTATTTTTTTTTTTTTTCAGAAGAAAATTTTCTATCACATTGTTTTTTTCATGCCTAAAGAGGAATAAAAACACTCAGGAAAAAATTTTTGATTAAGGTTCTCATAATTCATGCATGAAAAGGTTAATAAAAACTGTACAGACTATAAACATATTCACAACAACATGATGTATACTTGCACATGTTTTTGTGACATAAATGAGAAGTACTGACTTGTGACTCTGTCTTGTGTTATAATAATAATAATCTTTATTTATATAGCACTTTTCATACATTAAAAACTGTAGCACAAAGTGCTTTACATATCAGTTTAAAAATCAGTACCGCCCCCCACCCACACCCACCCACTCACCCGCACACACACACACACACACACACACACATATACATGCAAACCCACAAGCTCACACATACTTAAGAAGACTGACTAAGCACGGGTAGACCAGAACAAAAATGTACAAGTAAAGGTAAAAGATCAATTTAGGAGGCACTGTCTCAGGGAGCCATCCGCACCAGGAGGCAGCCGCCGACCCCGGCGACCAGGCACCAGCAACCCAGCCCCGCATCCCAACTAGTGGGAGAGGGCCAACTGGGACCCCCACCCACCAGAAAGGAGCGGACCCCAGTGAGAGAAGGTGCCACAGCCCCCGGAGTCCACAGCCGCCCCCCGGCATGGAGGGCTCCCTCTGATGAAACACCGGAGAATAAGAAACATTAAAAAGATATAAAAGAACTGATTAAAAGAAGCTAAATTTAAGACATATATGAAAATAATAAAAATATTAAACATTAAAATGATAAAACAGAAGCACTGGTTAAAAGAATCTTAAGATATATATATTAAATATAACTATAAAACCTTTGCGTAGATAAAACAGAAGCATCAGTTAAAAGCCAAATTAAAAAGGTGGGTCTTGAGCCTGGTTTTAAAAATTTCTACATTCTCTGCGGCCCTGAGGTTCCCTGGCAGGCTGTTCCAGAGGCGAGGAGCATAATGCTGAAAAGCTGCCTCTCCATGGGTTTTTGTATTGGCTTTTGGAACTGTTAAAAGGCCAGTGCCAGAGGACCTCAGGGTCCGCGAGGGTTCATAGGGTAAAAGCAAGTCTAAAAGATAAGAAGGCGCAAGACCATTAAGACATTTAAAGACTATTAAAAGGACCTTAAAATCAAGGTGTTATCATGTATTATTTGTTTCCTTTGTGTTTCCTACAGACCTGGTACTTCAACCTGGACCCGTCCAGAGTCCAAACCACTGGTTACTGTGAGAAACAAGCTGCTCTAATGTCTCTAACGCTGCCAGACAACGCTGCCAGTCTGCAGTTCACATTCAGAAAGGTGCAGAACATTCAGAAACACACAACACATTTGACCTTCTCTGTGGACATTTCATGATCCTAACAGCTGGTACTTTGTGACCTTTCAGTGATATTTAGCATCTGCATGTTCCTGTAGCATATAAAATGATCATGAAAATGAAAACAAACTGAAGAGAAAATGAAAAATGGACACAAAATACTGACAGGAATAATGTTTATATATATGGTGCATCTATATTTGAGTTATAGAGGAGAGGAAAATGAATCAGTACTAGATGACAAGTCAACAAGGTATGAATGTAATAAACCATAGTGTTTATGACATTCATGTTGTCTGTGTACAGCACTTTGGCCAATAGTGTTGTTTTTAAAGTGCTTTAGAAATAAAGTTGACTGGGTTCATGACCGTAAAAATAAGAATACATGAGTAAATGTCAAAAATACACCAGTAGTTGTGCTCATGTACTGACCTGCAGCCATTACATATGACTGATACTGAAAAACAATGTACCACATCTGTTTTTTGGTCCCACTGCTGTGCAACATCTAAGCCCTGTAAAACCTGACCCATCAAAAACCAGCCACAAAATTAAATTTTTTGGAATTGAGGTGTTCATTAGACCTTTTAACAATATCCAAACAAAACCTTTTGCCATATCATTTTGTTTATGATATATTTTTGTATCACATTTGATACATTGTTTTTGTTTTTGTTTTCTAAAGCACCTTATTTACCTGTACTGTCAAATATGATCCACACGTTTTTGACAAAATTCAGCAATCAATTTTCAAGTAACTATGCAATGTGTCAGTACTTATGTATAATTTTTTTTTTTTTTTTTTTTTTTTAAAAACAACATAAATGTGCTTCTTAACATAACTTTGAAAACTGCTGTAGACTTTCCTGCAAAAAGTGTGTGAATGATTTAACAATAGCGGCCATATTGAAGAAGGGAAAAAAAAAAAAAAGCCTTCCACTGGTTTCAGTGGGATGAGAATCCACCAGGGGGCAGAAAACACGTATAGGGTCACTTACAACAGTTTTTTTAAGGCAGGTATCGGTCTCAGAACCTGGTGTAACCTGGTGTAGCAAATATGATACAAATGGATTTATAGGGTTAAAACTAAAATTGTGTTGCAAAGGTGCACAGAAATACACAAACTGTCCAGATCTGCGTATGTGTGTCTGATGCATTTACACCATAAAAATCCATGATCACTGGTTACTCTTCTAATGGAAAAGGAGGTTTTAAGTTCAAAATCAGTTAAGATATATATATATATATTTTAGGTTAATCAAAATGGTTAGTTTAAGTTAGAGTTGCAAAATATTTACCAATAATCAATTTAGATCAAGTATATGGTTACTTTAATAAATCTCTGGGTAAAATTTTGTTAGATTTATGGAAATAACTTTGGGTCAAACCAGCTGAAGAGGAATGTCCATGCATATTCAGAATAACAGACTCTGACTAAATGAGTGAAATGAATCATTTTTCTTACTCTACTTTTCCGCTATAATGTCTGTTCAATATTATATCCATATTTATCCACATGCATATCTACATGAAATGTGTGTTTACCTGTGAATCTGTTTTAGATTTTGTACTTCTGTTTGTAGGAAAAGGATGTCTTCTACGTCACCAAGATCACCGCTCATGTGTCTCCTCTGCCGGTCTGTCAGAAATGTGCCAGTAAGACTCGTAAAACACATAACAACAGGACAGTTATATTTACCACTGCACTTTGATAATATCCAAACAATCCAAATTTGTGTGTTTTGTACCGTCTCCATTCTAGATAAGACTTACTCAGGTTTGGTCGACCATGAGAAGCTGTTCAAGACCACAGATGGGCGGAGCTTCAAGTGTAAATCTGAGAACCTGCTCCTGATGTCGTCTGTGTTCAACGTCAAACTCGTCCCTCTGCAGATACAGGCCTTCACTGTCCCCAAAGGACAGTATGGAAAAGGTGACTGAGGGTCCAGCAGTGCAAGAACTACACACATCCTTAAAATGACTAATAGCATGTGAAAATATACTCAAGTATGAAATGTAAGAGTAGTCAATGTGCAGTGAAATGGTCCCTGTCAGTGTTTTACTACCAGGATTCATCCTATTAGATGTTCAAGCTAAGCACTTTTTTTTTTAAATTCTGTTTTTATTGAAAGAAATTAGGTTTTTACAAACACTGAAAAATTTTACCAGTAAACTATATACATTCCGAGTGGGTGTAAAAAACAAAAATATTTACAGCAGCTCATTATTGTCTTGGCATACAGGATTTCAGAGTAAAGAATCAATATATAAATAGATTAATTAAAACATAGAAAACACAAAAACATATTTCCTTCAGTTAGAGGATTTCAGAATCCTCTAACTGAAGGAAATACGTTTTCCTAAAGAATAAGTGCGCACACTAAAAAGACCTACAAATGTAAAAATATAGTTTTCAGAAGAGTCATAGCCTTCTGTACGTCCAAATATTCCATATATGATGTCACTGAAAAGCTGAGAAACTGCATCTTACTTGGATTATTTTAATGTAATAATAGAATTATTGGTTCAAAAGTTATTAAATATTTATATCAGTAGATTCTGATAGTGACTATTTAGGTCTTAGAGGGTTGAATAAGATTTGTGACAATCAAAGAGGGCATTAAAAGTGTTTATTCTGCCTAAAATAGTGGAGAATTTTATACCTAACCCATAAAGGAAAGCTTAATCCTTCAGTGTATCACAAATATTAAAAATAAACACACTGATTTTTATCACGAGGGGGATTGGAAACTGTAATCTGAAAAGTATGAGGTGGATATAGAAGAGGAAGAAGTGCAACATATACATCTTTAAAATAATGGAAAAGAAGTATAAAGCTGCCTTAAATGGAAACATTCAAGAAAAATGCAAAGATCTGTAATTTTGTACTTTAGAAGAGTAGACGAGAGTTTCATGGAATGTGAAAACAAACATTTTGGTGCAGATTTTCACAGTTATTGTTTTGGTTTTTTTTTTAACCTTCTGTTTATTGGTTTTTGTTATTTTTTTCATATATAAAAAAAAAAAAAAAAAAAAAAAAAAAGAACATAGTTCCGACATAATACAAAAGTCCATCACAGAAAAACAACAAGCAGAACAAATCCCCCCCTCCCCTGGCACACATCCCCTCAAATCACAGGAAAGATAAAAATAAACAAATAAATAAACAGTAAATAAAATACAAAATAGAAGTACAAAATTTCCACTTTAAATATTACGGGAAAAAAAACAAAAGCAAAAAAACTGTATATCAAAATGCTCAGTCAAGAGAAACATAACAGATTGCACTATTCACATAGATCAGAAAAGGAGTCCATGTCTTTTCAAAAGTGTTCGAGGCTCCAGCTAATGTCAAACAAATTTTTTCCAATTTGAGAAAATAAAGTACTTCCTTGATCCATTTTGAGAAGGTTGGTGGAGATGAGGATTTCCACTTACAGTTATTGTTTTTTAAATTCCTAGTGAATTAATGACAGAACACCTTGTCCTCATCTTTGTTGTTGTTTATCTTATGTTTATCAGAGGTGGAGTGCTGGGCTGACTTCAACAGGCGGGTCATTCCCATCGTCATCGGGGCCACGGTGGTCGGTCTCATCCTGATCGCTGTGTTAACCTTCCTGTTCATCAAAGACCGACGCAGACAAGGATATGAAAGTCTGTGAGAGGCAATAACAAAAGAGGAGACGGCTGATTTCTGACGTCAAAACAACAAATACAACAGCTTTATTAAATTTATGTTGGATTTATTTAGGATAGAATATGATTATTTTGTTATTTTCTATGGTCTTTTGTCTTTGTTATCATTATGTAACTGCTTTACATGTTCTCTGTGCTGCTTCTTTCAACAGCCTGATGTTTTTGCTTATTGGATTAAGTCATGGGTTGGTAAATTGAATAATATGCAGAATTGTAAGCAAGTTTTTTTTCTCCATTTAATCTATTTATTCTTGGAAAAACAAATTGCAAAATAAATAAATAAAAAATCAACAGAAGAAAATTCAAATGTTAAAAAATGAAGCAATATAAAGCAAGTTATTTTATAATCTGCAATGAGGAACTGCTATATTTGAAGTGTTGAGCATAGACTGTAGAACATATTGAGTAGAATTAAATTAATGAATGGTCTATTAACAATACATGAAAAGAGGTAAACATCCACAAAAAATAGGAGGTGTGCAGGATCCCAAAATTAACCATGAAAAAATAAAGGAAGGTCCACAAAACCTGTGAGCTCCCAAAACATTTATTCAGCAACGTGACGTTTTGGGCCGAGGCCCTTCATCAGACTGAGGACAGACAGACTTACACAGGAGTTTTATATACAGTGTCTAATCACAACACGTAACCTGTAATATATGTCATTTCAGAGAAACAGAAAAAATTATTTTAAAACTTTTCAAACATGTGATCAGTTATAAATGATCAAAAGTCAAATGTTTCAAATGTCCACAAATACAGTTACACAGGTGTTTTATATGCAGTGTCTGACCACGTATGATCAATTATAAATGATTAAAAGTCAAATGTTTCAAACGTCCACAAATACAAATACAAAAGACTATTTTTGACCACATTGAGATACGCCCAAAATAGTCTTTTTGCTTTTGTAAATCTATTTTTGTAAATCTGTTTTTGTAAATTAGTGAATAAGAACTGTGCACACATGCTGAATGTGGTGTTTGTCACCACATTCAAATGGACAGTATAATTACATGGACCTGTATAAATGCAAAGAAATTTGACTAATACCTGTTTATAAAATTCATTTTCATTTTAATTTATTCAATCATTCCAATCTAAGTGATTAGAAAGGACCAGGATGAAGAAAACTTATAACACCTGCCCCTTTCTTGAAACATCTGCTCACATCAGATAAGTTGCCATTACAGTTATTACAGTAAACAGTTTACCTGATAGTCAGTGCAAATAAAATAAATCCAACATCCATAAGTTGAATTATATCATCACATGCTTTTATAAAGCTTCTCTATTTTTTCCTTATACAACCTCTTAAACTGAAAAATATTTGTACAGCTCTTCTCTTCCACTGCCAAAGAATTCCACATCCTGACACCCACAACAGAAATACCAATTTTCTTCAAATTAGTCCGCATCCTTTGCTGTTTAAAATTAAACCTCCTTCTATGTTCTTCATCCTGTGATACTAAAACAAATCATCTCTGCAAGTTTGCAGGCAAAAGTCCGTTTCTCGCTCTAAACACAATCAGCAATGTCCTTAATTCAACCACTTCTTTAAACTTAAACAATCCTGATTTAATAAACAACTCATTTGTATGTTCCCTGAAATTAACATTATACATGATTCTTATTGCTCTTTTCTGTAATAAAAACAATGGTTTTGTGTTACTCATATATGTGTTGCCCCATACTTCAATACAATAACTCAAATACGGCACAATAAGTGAACAATATAAAATTCTCATTGCTTTATAATCCAACACATATTTTGGTTTACTCAATACAGAAATAGACACTTTTTTTTAACATAAGCAATATGTGACTTCCATGAGTGCCACTTCCATGAGAAATGTATGAGTGCAAAGCAGTCGGATCACTAAAAATTATTTGTATTTGTGGACGTTTGAAGATTTATGACTGATTGTATGTATGATAAGGTTAAATAAGTTATTTTCTGCTCTTCTAAGATGACGTATTTGCAGGTCAAGTGCTATTGTGGTCAGACACTGCATATAAAACACCTGTGTAACTGTATTTGTGGACATTTGAAACATTTGACTTTTGATCATTTATAACTGATCACATGTTTGAAAAGTTTTAAAAGAATTTTTTCTGTTTCTGTAAAATGACATATATTACAGGTCACGTGTTGTGATTAGACACTGTATATAAAACCCCTGTGTAAGTCTGTCTGTCCTCAGTCTATTAACAATACAGCCAATTTTTGGATTGCAAACATGACTTGTAAAAAGACAAGTGCTGTGGATGATTTTTTTAAAAATTTAATTGTAATTCATTGCTTGATTTGTTGAGTCTGTTTGTATGACTGTACTGACGTGAACATACTGTTGTGGATAATTCAGTTACTCCATTATGGATTGTTGTGGTTCAGTGCTAAAATTAGGGAGATAGTATAGGTTGATTGTTGTATTAAGTTAATGATAAAGGTGTAAAAACACTGAGGGGTAGGATTAAATAAGTTTATACTTCTTCCTACTCCTTTTAGACCATGCAATATTCAGACTTGTATGTGCTTGAAGATAGATTCTGTCCATTTAAATGTTATTTTATTTATATCTTAATTGCTTTGTTTTGTCTTATTTTTCTTTGCATGTTCGAAATAAAATAAATAAAAATAAAATAAAATAAAATAAAATAAAATAAAATAAAATAAAATACTTGATTGACGAAGAAACGCCGCCATCTTGTGGTCACTTTTTATGACTGCAGCTTCCTCCCCACCTCCATATTAACCTTTCTCATTGGCTGTCGACATTACGGGTCCTCAGAAAGGTCAAAATAGATAACATACACACACATAATAATTATATTGGTTTTACGTCAACTACAGCGACATAAAATTTATCTGCTACACACCTATCTTTTATTTAACGCGAGTAATTTCTTAATTTTACTCAGACTCTCCTGTTTATGACATTTATTAAGTTACAACTTCGCGTTTTTTCTCCCCAGCTTGTTAGTTCTGTTGCTAGCGGCTAGTTTAGCTTTAGCTAGCCACAGCAGCTGGTAGCTATGGCTGCAGTTATCCTGAGTTTCCCTACTCTCCAGGGTCTGAGGATATTTACACAGTGAGTAGACTAAAACTCTGGTGTGTTCTGTCTTAAAACTCTCCTCACATAACCTTATCAACCAGCCTTTATAACCTTCTTCACGTTGGTTTACAGCTATCAAATTTACCGACCATTGAATGATACGACTGTGCTAACAAAACAGAAGTGTATCAATGACTGGACTCATAAATTATCTGCTGGTGCACATAGTTAGCTAACGTGAGGAATGTAGGCTATTTCGCTCTCTCAATATCTAAATCTTTCCCATCCTGCGACCGTCTGGGTCAGATAACATCTGTGCAAGGTTAAATAAAGGTAGCAGGCACACAGCTAGCTGCTACAACATACTGATTTAGTTTAAGACTTCTGTCAAAAGCATCATGGTAGGTCAGGTTTGTGATTATAATTACTGAAATGAATCCTCGTGTAACACTTGGTGAATGCAAGGTTAACTGTGCCCTTCACAACCAGAGAAACATGCCTGATATACAACTTGTTTACTCTCCTCTTCAGAAAACTGTCATGGACCAAAAGAGGGGTGAGGCTCGTTTCAGGAGGTGAGTGAATGTAATGTTCAATAGTTGCACTTTGTTATAGACTTAGGGTCATTTCATATCAACTCATTTAGGATCTCCCAGTTTATGTCAGGCATGTTAACTTTATGGAACTTTTCAAAATCCTTAAGCTCTACTCTAAATAGGCTACAGTTTTACTTCTGATTATTTTCTTTTTTCCCCTCTTAAGCTGGATTTCATCATCAGCTTGTGTTCCGTAAGCCTGAATAATTGCTTATTTTTGTGCAGCATTAGGTTGGAATTTATACCAAATATCCAAGAAACCCTAAGGATATTTCGCAACATGTATAATGTTGTATAATATCTAATATTTCCTGTTTTTCTGGTTTTGTCCACTCTAAATACAAGGAATTGAGAAGAATCTTTATTTGTCTTTATATATTTTATAAGCGGATATGCAAAACACACCGAAATTGACCTTCTGCTTTTAACCCATCACTAGCTGAACATGCAGGAACACACCACACACTGCAGCCTAGGAGCAGTGGGCTGACATGTCAGGCACCCAAGGGGCAAATAGGGAGATGAGGTGCCTTACTCAAGGGCACATCAGCCAACAATTTCTCTGCTGGTCCAGGCAACCAAACTGGTGACGCAGCGAGCACAAACCACTTCTCCAACCCTCTAGGCCACAGCTGCCCCCAGGTCCTTCATTAAAAAAAATATTAAGTGCTGGGAGACTTTTTTAAAATAACATATTTCAGCTTTATATGTATGTCAGCCATGAAAATGAACCATTTTCCCTTAAAAGTTTCAAGAATATTTGAAGTTGTCCTTTAAAAATTTTAGTCAAAAAGCGGGGTTTTCAACCCCAAAACCATGGAAGTAGCTAAGTTCTATGATGGAATAGAAAATAGTAATACCCCAAGAGTCAGTGTTTGGTTGCAAAACATTAATAATCATTGAAAATTTTCAAAAAGTAAAGCTGAACTAAACTGAATGGATTTTTTTGGAAATCAAATTATTTTATTAATTTGATTTTAGCAATAACTGAAATAATCAGGAAACGTGTATCATTTTTACATTTTAATCCAGTCCAGTAAAAAATAAGCAGGTGGTGATGTTTAGACTATAATAATAATGATAAAATACAGCTCTGAGAGCCAAAGTTAGAGCTTTAACTTTAGGATTTGCGAAGTCCTGTGAAATTATTAGAGATTTTCACAGGATTTTCAAAATAACATCCATGATTAACTGGGAGGTGCTGCATGAGTTGATATGATTGAATCATTCCTGGTTTCAGACACTGGTATGTTCTGTTAGTGTTCAGCTGAAGTGGGATAGTAATGTTTTGTTCTCATTAAACAATTATGTGTGTTGCTACCCATTTGATTTCATAAATAATTGATGATATGGAGCTACATTCTGAGATTATATCAATGTTCATATTGTTACCATCCTGTCCAGGGGTGGCGAGGATAGAGAAGGTGCTTATAGCCAATCGAGGAGAGATTGCATGTCGTGTGATGCGAACAGCCAAAAAGATGGGAGTTCGATCTGTGGCTGTTTACAGTGAGGCAGACCGACACTCCATGCATGTGGCCATGGTGAGATAATGCATAGTTTTTGTTTTTTTTGTTAATATTTTCTTTGTTCACCACCTTCATGTTATTTGTAGTTGTCACTAGTGTATTGAGCTACTTTTTTCTTTGATTTGTTTGCAGGCAGATGAAGCCTATCATATCGGCCCTGCTGCATCTCAGCAGAGTTATCTTTCAATGGAGAAAGTTCTGGAGGTGGCAAAAAAGTCTGGGTCACATGTGAGTAATTATCTCAGTCTTAGAACAATTATTTGGTTATAATGCTGCTAAATAGAGAATTTGTTAAAGTTATGTGTAAACTATGATGATTAAATTTCTTTACATTCAAAATTTAATTTGTTTGTAATTGGTTCTAAGTGTCTGCGGTTCCCCATCCTTACTGTTTTATTTTTTTCTAATGTTTGTGCAATGTTGTTTTTTTAATTGTGTTGCACAAATGAACATGACTTGACTTTCCTTTAATCCCTTCATCTTGTTGCCAAACTGTGTATCAACCAACTGTAGGGTTTTTTTTTTTACACCTGAATACCTGTGTGTGTTTTCTTTTTTGTGTAGGCGGTCCACCCGGGCTATGGCTTTCTTTCAGAAAACACAGAGTTTGCTGAGGCTTGTAAACAGGAAGGCATTATCTTCATTGGGCCGCCTTCATCTGCCATCAGAGACATGGGCATTAAGAGGTAACTACACACAGAAATACAAAAACTATAGAACTGTAACAGGACTCAACAGTTAATCTAAATATTAGGGATTTCACTGTATGCAACTTGACCTCCAATATTAAGATCAAAATAAAATGTGCCACAACATACCTACAATTATCAGTGAAGTATTGTACAGAGATGCCCTGATTTACAAATGATACACCCCAGATTTAGGGCAACATGCTTATTTGATTTGGACAGTAATAATAATCGCATAATTTTTATTTTTTATTTTTTGGTGAAAATGAAACTTATAAATCACCCTCAATCAGCTCAAATCATGATTGAGTGCAGCATTGATATCTGTGAAGTCTTAAAACATTAACATAGAACAAACATTATATCAGTATTTAATCAATGATTCTTATTACTATGTCTTTTCCAGCACATCCAAACACATCATGTCCGCTGCTGGAGTACCAATCATTGGAGGTTACCATGGAGAGGACCAATCAAATGAGAGGCTGCAAGCGGAGGCTGCCCAGATTGGTTATCCTGTCATGATCAAAGCAGTTCGAGGAGGAGGAGGGAAGGTGAGATGGTTCAGATAAACCTACAGTAGGTAACTGTATCAAAGTGTCAGAGTAACGTTTTGTGTTTGTGTTTTTAGGGGATGCGTATTGCTCGTTCAGATGCAGATTTCTTAGAGCAGCTGGAGTCTGCGAGACGAGAGGCCAGGAAATCCTTCAACGATGACGTCATGTTGGTTGAGAAGTTTGTTGAAGATCCCAGGTACTGGCAATCAGTCTGTTCCACCAACAAGTTAATTTAGTTTTTTTTACCTAAATAGTTAATTAGTTGTAACATTTCTACTTTGGTATCTGTCTTCTGCAGACATGTGGAGGTTCAGGTGTTTGGTGACATGCACGGTAATGCAGTCTATCTGTTTGAGAGGGACTGTAGCGTCCAAAGGAGACACCAGAAGATCATAGAGGAAGCACCAGGGGTGAGATACATGAGCAGAAAACATCCTGATCAGCTACAAATGTCTATAAACTGTGGTAGACATGTTACCTTCTCACCATGACTTTTCCTTGTTCATATAATGAATTTTCTTGGAAAATAAATTTAAAAACCTTTTTTTAAGAAGATTGTAGCTCGTGAAATCGTAAAGCAATACTCCAAATCCATTTTTTCCGTAATCATTATTGAATTAAATGAAAAGTCTTCTGTATAATATTCTAAGCTTCAATAGTAGTTTATTTTTTGAAATTCGTGATGAGCGTGTAAGAAACCCTTAGGATAATTTACATCATGTGTTCTTGGAAGCATCTGTCACTGTTCTGTCATATCTGAAAGGTTCAATAGGCAAAACAGGAAATAAAATTAGAGCGTGTTCTATTGCAACCAGAGAAAAGTATGTAAATTAGCTATTTTCATATAATTATTGAATAATGGAGTTATTTGTATTTCTGCAATGTAAAGTTAAAGTTTCAAGGCAGTTCCAATAATTCTTGGCAAAATACACAGTTACAATATCTTAAAACTGTGTGTTTCAATTCCAAAGCTGTTATTAGCAAAATCTGTGGCACTAACTGTCTTAACATGGTGATGTGGACTATAATTATTACACAGAATCAAAATGACAAGAATACATGTTTTTAAAGTACCCTGTTTTGGATGTTCAGTATAATTTTCAACATCATCCAGTGAGAAATAAGCAGTTGATGAGGCTTAGAGTACAAACACTAATGAGGGGTTTGAGGATTTTGCAAAACAAACACATTAGCTTTCAGTTCCTTATTTATGACTTGGAAATTATGTCTTTGAATTAGAACCATTTTAACCTTGAAATAGGTAACATAATGGAAATGAGAAGTGGTTTAAACACATACCAGAACAAGACGAAGCATCAGACTGCCATCTTCGCTATCAGTGTAACGTGTTGTAAAAATGCAGCTTTTCCCAGTTGAATGCAGATTTCAGTCCTGTGTTTACATCTGTTTTTTAACTAATCGCGCTGTGTCTCCAAACGTAGCCTGGCATCAGTCCTGAGGTTCGGAGGAAACTCGGAGAAGCAGCGGTTAGAGCAGCCAAAGCAGTCAATTATGTGGGCGCAGGTGACATTCATATACGCAAAACACACAAACATACTCCTACTTTATTCACATATCATTTTCATTAAAGATCACAACATTTACATAGATGCTTAAGAAATAGGTCTAATATGCTTCGACATGCCCTGAAGCATTTCAGAGGGTAATTTTTTTGACATGTGCAAATGGTTCCACCCACTGTAGAGCATCTAATCTTACAGAAATATAACTGATTTGGGCACTGAAATGCTCAATAATATTTAAATCTACTTAAATAAAAGCTCTAGCTGAGTTTTGTTTAGCCTCTGCCATGTTTCTGTCCATTCAAACTCATCATGTCAGTAAATATTACTCCTACCTACTAATAAAAAAATGAAATATAATCATACAGCTTATTCCAACTAGAGAGAAACAGTCAGATGTTTTATTAATCAATGAAAATCCGTCCCCATAAAGTCAGATTAAGTCAGTTTCTGTGGATTGAGCTGTTTTTATGAGGCTCTTTTATTCTCTTTGGTCTATTCTTCTGTGTATTATGGAGGCAGGGTTTAATGTTTCAGTCACACACTGACTGTACTTGTCTGTTTTTCAGGTACAGTGGAGTTTATAATGGACGCTCAGCATAACTTCTACTTCATGGAGATGAACACCAGGCTGCAGGTGGAGCATCCGGTCTCTGAGATGATCACAGGAACCGACCTGGTGGAGTGGCAGCTCAGGGTGAGCAGAGCCAGTGCAGTGATTTGTCATTTTGCACTTTGAAAACGGAGTGAAAAAGGATCTTGTTTTTAGCGTCTCTCTGATCCTGGTTTCTGTCCTCTAGGTGGCAGCAGGAGAGCGCCTACCTCTCCTCCAGGATGACATCATCTTAAGAGGACACTCATTCGAGGCTAGAATCTATGCTGAAGATCCAAACAACGACTTTCTTCCAGGGGCGGGGCCTCTGCTGCATCTCTCTACCCCCCCTGCAGACTTGGACACTCGTATAGAGACCGGAGTCAGGGAAGGTGAGATGTGGAGATTTACCCGATGGATGGTGTTTCATAGTTATGGGAAACTTTAACAGCAGCCCAGAGAAATAAAAGACAAAAAACAGACTTCAAGTAAAACAACATCATCAGAGCCTGATTAATACAACACTGTAACCATTCCTTTGTAAGTTTCTCTGACATCTTATTTGCTTGTTATAGCCCCACCCGCCCTCAGTAAGTAGATAGATAGATAGATAGATAGATAGATATTAATCCTGAGGGAAATTCAAGTATTCAGCAGCTTTGCATACAGCACAAGAAGACAAAAAACAGACAGAACAAAACAAAACAGTGGGTTAGTAACCAGGTTGACATTCGTTACTAGTAGTGCTTTTTAATTCACTTATTATTTTTAACAAATAATGCACATTGATGCTGCTTTATGTTTTTTGCTGATAATACACATAAAATGTACAGTTTTATAGAAGAGATCAACCTTTGGATCAGGTTTTGCCTTCAGTTCACGTAGACAGAAACCTTACATGTTTTGACCACATGGCTCAGCCATACTGTTCATATCTGACAGAATGTTTCTCGAATTTTAAGGGAGTTTTTGTGTTTTGTTTGCATGTAATAGAAGGCGGGGCTGCACAATTCGATGGAAAAAGTCATGTTGCAATTATTTTCTTAAAGTTGTGATTTGGATTTAACATCCATAAAAACACACAAGAAACATATTTTGTGACTTTAAGTTTGCATGTGTTAGATAGCACCTCTCTCTTCGACCTAAAATATTTGGTTGTAATTATAATATACTGGTATATAAATATAAGAGGAATTCCATCCATCTGTCCGTCCATTCGAGATTTTTGTTTAACTCATTTCTTGAAGACTGTTCACCCAATTCTGTCCAAATTTGACACGTTCTTTACCTCTAGGAGAGCTGCAGTACACAGTCTGATGGTTGAATTTAAATTTTCAGATTGATTAAAGTTTTTTGATTTTTTTTTTTTTTTTTTTTTTTTTTTTTTTTAAGATTGAAAGTTAAGACTTGGACAGAATGTTACTTGTCTTGGTTTGACTGGTTTGACTTTAGTTGAATCTAGTTCACAATTATCTCTAATTTCAAGTTCTAAATTAATCCCTTGGTTGGCGGGCTATCGGTGAGCAGGAGGGGCGGTGGGTTGTGCACCGGGCGGGGGTATTAGTAAGCTCTTCTTACTTTTTCACTTTTTTATTTTAATTTGCACAGTAAAAATTTTGCTGAAACACCTGCAATAAAAGCATCTATTGAATGCGCAGAAGCAAACGGAAGACATGAGAGCCTAAATAAACAGTCCATTTTATGGAAGTCTCGAGTCCATAAGTGTGTTTAAATATATATCTGCTTTATTCTACACATTGGTCTGATTTCAGGGGACGAGGTGTCGGCTCATTATGATCCAATGATTGCCAAGCTTGTGGTGTGGGGAGAAGACCGATCAGCCGCCTTAAAGAGACTACGATACTGTTTACGACAGTACAATGTAAGTCAAATGATGCCCCTGTACCAACGATAGAATAATATTTAATAGAGTAGTTTCATTAGTTTTTATTTTCCATCTCAGTGCATTTTTAATTTGTTTCTTTAAGTTTTTGAAATTCTTTAGCTTTAGTTTCAGTGTTAATCTTAGTATTTTTGTTTGTGAGTTTTCAGTCAAATTCCAAAAGATAGAAAAAAAAATATAGTTGAGTAAAACTGAGCAAAACATCATATTGGTGTAAAAATATGTTCACTTCAGGCAGTTAAAAAACAACTGTTAAAGATTTATGTCAGCTGTTGTGTTTGTCAAGGAATGCTAATTGCACTTATGCAACTTTCTCTGATCCAAGATGCATGCAAGATGCAAAAAAATCCCCAAATGGGATTTTTTTCCCCAACTTTTGCCTGGTTTGACAACACCGACTCTCGACACTGCCCTCTGCTGGTGTAAAACTGGCACAGCTAAATTTATCTGTTAAACCCAAAATACAAGGGTTCTGAAAGAAAAAATATCTAAAGTAGAAAGTAATTTTCTTTAGTTTTGTAAGCATGTTACAATTTCAGGTGGTTAATGATTTTAGCAAATCCTATTTTCTTTAAATGTAACTTTGTTTAAAAAGTGTTTTATGGAATTTTAGCTTTTTCACTTTTTTGTTAACTCTGTTTTAACTCTCTAGCATGTTACTCTGTGGTGAAATGGTGAAAAAAATGAATATTAAACAGCTGTGCAATAATTTCCAGACTTCATCTTCTTCTCTTTGATCTCCTCAGATCGTGGGTCTAAACACTAACATTGATTTCTTGCTGAGTCTCTCTGGCCACCCGGAGTTTGAGGCTGGAAATGTAAGCACCAGCTTCATTCCACAGCATTACGCCGAGCTCTTCCCCGCTCCGAGGGCTCCGTCTGGGGACACGATCTGCCAGGCGGCCCTGGGTCTGGTGCTCCAGGAGAGGAAACACACACAGGAGTTCACACACACCTCTAATGGTGAGACGAGAGCATCTTATCGTGCATCTGGTCTATGAGAACAAATTAAGAGTCTTAATTGGAAAAAGTGTTAATGTGTGTGTGTGTGTGTGTGTGTGTGTGGTTTCCAGATCCATTCTCACCATTTGGCTCCAGCAGTGGATTTAGGCTCAACATACAGTTTACCAGAAACATGACACTACAGCTGGGAGACAAAAGTAAGTGGCAGTGTCGTTAGAGAAGATGGAGAAGTGTTCTCGACAAAAGATGGAGAGATTTAATTTTGTTTATTTAAAAAGTAAAAGATTAGTCAGAGTTTTCCTTAGGCTTGTAAAGGACATTTAGTGCTGTGATGAGTTTTGATGTAGGACTAAGAGGTATACTGTTATCAAAAAAATGATAAATTATTACAGTATATTAGTGCAATAATTACAAAATAGCTCACAGAAATCAAATCTTCTCATTAATGCGGTTAACACATATTCAGTGTCACAAATAAGGATGATTCTTATTTTAGAACATCTTTTTTCCTCTTCTGTGCCGTGCCTTGTTTGGGAAAATCCTGAGATCATTGGGAGATGTGGTTTTACTAAGAGGTGTAGATGCAGAGCTGAGGATTCGTTTAATTTAATGAGTGTTTGAATAATTAAGTGAAGTGCTGCTGCTTTTTGGCAGTTTCTTAATGACCTTATATTCATTATTTAGTGTTCCTGTTCAAAATGCCATTACAAGGCCAAAAATAAGTTCTATGTCTGCTGCTGTCTCACTGTATCATGGTCTTCAGTTCTTTGCTTGTTTCTCTTTACTTTTGCTGCTTTTTCTCATCTTTGTTTGGACATTTTCAATCTGAAAATGAATGAGAATGTTTCTTCTTTGTGTGTCTTTAGAAGTGGATATAGTCGTCACGTACAACAAAGATGGAAGCTACACAATGGAGGTGAGTAAGAATCCACTTTCTGTTATAACCGGCATCATTTGTGTTGTTTGTGCTTCTGTTGACAGGGTGCTCGTGCAGGTCTTGAAAGTCTTAATAAAATATGGAAAAAAGTTTCTCATAGTTGAATTTTAGAGTATGCCATAATCTTGTAAGATAAGAAATAAATGAGGAAAATATATTTAAAAAACTTGATATTATTTCTTTAACTGGTTGGTACTGTAATAATTCCAATGAAAGTTGTTTGTGTGATATCCATGTACTTTTGTGATTTTCATATGTTTTGAAAATGTTTCTGTCACTATAACATAATTTACTTAGAAGTATGCATTCATTTATTCATACATTTATTAAAATAAACTTTTCTACTACACATAATAGGTACAGTCTCAACCAAAACAGTAAGCACACAAGTATAAAAGTACATAAAGTCATGATCTTGGGGGAAAAAAAATAGCAGTTTTGAAAAAATCTGGAATTTTTATTGGGAAAGCAAGCACACAGTGTTGATGTCTGTGTCTAGGTTGATCCAGACTTGTTGATCATTGATTCGTTTCTCTTCTTTCAGATTGGTGGAGAGCTGTACCATGTGACAGGGGAAGTGGAGGTGGAGGGCGGAGCTTCGTTCCTTCACTGTTCTGTTAATGGGGTGAAGTCTCATCCCAAACTGGTGATCCTGGACAACACCGTGCACCTGTTCTCCACGGTACTGCCCTACTACTGCTTTTTTTTTTTTAATGTCCAGACATCACCATCCCATCTATATCGGTTGCTATGGTAACAAACCAAGCATCGCTGACTACATAGCTACACTGAAGACGCAGCTTAACAGTTGACTTCTTATGGTTCACTCCATACAGAAGCCTCCCTTTAAACTGCCACCAAACAATTTATTTCAGCATTTCTTTCCATAGCAGAATGGATTCTGCTCAGCACTTCTTTTCCTTGGGTTTGACATTGTTGTTGTCTCTTTGCAAATGACACAAAAAAACACTTTGAAATCTGTTTTAAGTGGCCAGACAGGGATACATCTAGAGAAATCTGATTGGAATCACAGTTAAAACCACCTCTAAATGTGCTTTGGATAAGATCTGTACAAACCCTCTAAAATCAATCAGGTGTACATTCACAAAAAGTCTACAGATTTGGGTCGGCAGTCTGAACAAGGCAGACTGTAATGGAATACATTATATTCTGCTGACAGAAGTATGAAATTGATTTTTTTTACCTTTTACAAACATTTTACCAACCATTGGTCTTGGGATATGTTGGCTTCAGACTCTGCTCAGAAACTAACAGCCTTTAAAATTCCACTTTGAGTCGACCTCTGGATTTTAGGTGATCCTAATTCAGTGAAGCAGTTGACATCTGTCATCTTGGCTCCACAGAGAGATTTAATGTTATTATATGTAACTCAGTCACAAGACGAAACAAGATGAGTTATTTATGGTGCTTTAGTGCATTTTGTGCCTTCAATTTGTTGATTCTTTTTGACATTAATGCTTCTGATACTTGATGTAGGTTTGTTTTGTCTCATGATTGTTTAATTTTCTGGAACTATATTCTGGTTTTATTGGGGTGTGTTCACTCAAGTGCGAAAAGGTGCTTGTCTCTAAATCGGATAAAGCCAACCTTCATTTTTACAGTGCGTCATACACTGATCATCCATAACATTTTGACCACTAACAGAAGAAGTGGTAATAATATTGATTACTTCATTACAATGGTACCTTTCACTGGGTTAGATATATTAGGCAGAAAGTGAACATTTAGTCCTCAAAGCTTTGTTGGAAGCAGCAAAATGAGCAACATAAGGAACTGAGCGACTTTTACAAGGTCCATATTGAAAATGGTGATGACTGGGTCAGAGCATCTCCACTACTGCAGGTCTTGTTAGGTGTTCCTGGTCTGTAGTGGTTAGCACTGACCAAAAAATGGACTAGGGACGGACATCCCAATCTCAGGACAATTGAACTTCAGTGGGAGGTGTTGGACAAATAAATCAAATCCATAGAAATCCCACCTCTCTACTTCCAGGACTTCAGGGATCTGCTGCTAACGTCTTGGTCCACATATCACAGCACACCTTCAGAGGTCTGGTGTAGTCTAGGCTTCAGGTCAGAGCTGGTTTTGTGAAAAAAGGTGGAACCTACACCATATTAGACAGGTGGTAATAATGTTATGATCACATAGATGCTGGATTGGTTGAGATCCAGATGTTGTTCTGTAGATACTTTTAGTAGCTACTAAACACTTTACACTGGGAATAAACAAGATGTAGAGATGCTCTGACCCACTAATTTGACCATTTTGCTGTTACTAATGCATCAACTTTGAGATCTTCATGTTCTCCTGCTGCCTAATATGTAATAAACTCACTGACAGATCCCACTGTAATGAGATAATCCCAATTAATACCACTTTGCCCATCAGTGGTCATAATGTTATGGCTGACTGGTGCACAGTAGTTGGTATATGCATAAACAGCCTAATTCAGTTACAAAACATTTCTCCTCGTCTTTTCCTGTTTTTTTTTTTTTTTTTGTTTTTTTTGTTTTTTTAAATCAGGGTTCCCACGGGGTCTTAAAAAGTCTTGAATTTACAAATCTGCATTTAATATCTTAAAGTCTTTAAAAAGGTATTAAATTTGATATGTTAGGTCTTCAGTTCTGTTGCCATAAAATTCACTGTATTGTGTTTAAATGTTTGTTAAATGTGAAAGCTGCAAAGAAAGTAACATTGATTTACTCAGTTCCACCTGTTCCAGCCTGACAATTTGCATTGAAATTAAGAACCAATTATCGCTAACTTTGCAGCCCCCGGTGAGAAATGATCACAGAACATTCATCCCAACACGTGCAGCTGTTAGTCACACACGTTGCCTGAGAAAGCTGACTTTGGGAAGTTTAAGGGGCGGCTGGCAACCGAAAAGTAAGCGTGGGGAAGTGCAAATATAATAACGCTTGGTTGGAGAAAAGATTATTCTCGACCTGGTTGACACAAGTGGAAGGGAAGGGCTGTGAAATGGGCATTAAATTTTGTTTTAAGTAGTCTTAAAAAGGTCTTTAAAGTCTTAACTTTAACTTGTAGGAATCCTGTTTGATGGATTGATTGATTGCATGTTCATTTTCCCCTTGAAGAGTTTATGTAAATGCTGCAAATCTTTGCTTTCTGCTCCCTGACTTAAAGAGAGCTATGTCTCAGCTGTCAGTGCAGAAACTCTCTATTTCCTGCCCCTCAGCGTCCGTTATCTTTTAAAACCGGTGACTGGAGACAGACTCGACATCCGACATCAGGGGAAATTAAAGCCTGCTGAGATCCTCTCACCTCAGCTGTCTGTTCGCTGTCACCTCTGCGTTTGACATCTACACTTGTGTTCTGCAGGAGGGAAGCTCCCAGGTGTCTGTTCCTGTGCCCAAGTATCTGGCTGGTGTGAGCGGATCTGGGGCTCAGGGAGGAGCTGTGGCCCCCATGACGGGAACCATAGAGAAGGTCAGTTCAGATGGAACTTCCATCACACCGTTCTGAACACAAACCACTATTACAAATATGTAACAGGGTGGTGGCGCAGGTCTTGAAAGTCTTAAAAAGTATGGAGTTTTGAAACACTTGTTTTCCAGACTGTGAAAAGTTTGGAATTTTGTGTGTACGTCTTACTAATGTATGAAAAAATGTTTCTCTCATAGTCAAATTTTAGAGCATGCTCAAAGGCACATAATCTCGTAAAATAAGAAATGCATGAGGAAACATAAAAAAAAACTTATGTGATTTATGATTTAATGGAAAAACTGACATTACTCCTTTCTGTTTTTCCATCATTTAATAAATATCAGTAAAGTTTTCCACAGATGTCCAATGGAAAAACCACTATAGACGAATTTTAGAGTATGCTCAAAGGCACATAATCTGGTAAGAGAAGAAATACATGAGGAAACATAAAAAACTTGATATGATTTCACTAACTGGACGGTACTGGAATGATTCTAGTGAAACTTGTTTGTGCGATATGCATGCACTTTTGTGGTTGTCATGTTTTGAAATGTGTCTGTCAGTAAAACATAATTTACTGGGAATTATTCATTCATTCATGCATTTATTAAAATGAACTTTTCTACTACACACAACAGGGACAGTCTCAACCAAAAAAGTAGGCACGCAAGTATAAAAGTACATAAAGCCAAGGTCTTGGGGAAAAAATAGCAGTTTTGAAAAAGCCTGGAATTCTTATTTGGATAAAGATCAAACACCCTGATGTAGGGAAAATATTTATGTGCATCCTCTTCAATCGTACATTAACATTAAGGACTCTGTAAAGTAGTAGCTTTTGCAGACACAAGCACAACTCTTAAAGAGTGGGAATAAATAGAATGATATTTACCAGCAGATTAGAGTTAAATGACTCCATATGGTTTATAATGAAGCCTCTCTGTGTCAGTGTGTTCGGGAATGTCGTCTTTTTTCCTCTTGGATGTGCAGTGTGTAATGCGGAGTGTGTTTGACCAGAAGGAGATTAGCCTCCGTTTGCTTTGTAGTTAGCTAGTCCGCCTGCAGTCTTGCCTCTAAATGTGTCACATGCAAAGTGAAAGTTTATTTATTTAGTTTTAGCATTTTTATGCAAGTTTAAAGCTTCAGTGTGTGATACTTTTTCTGTCACTAGCAGAAATCCCTTAGTTAACTTTCAGCATATTGTAATCCAATATGCTACTTTTTACACCCATGTCTCCATGTTGCCCATCAGCTGATTGACCCACGTCTGATGGAGGTGTCATACATCTGACCCATCAGGCCGATTCACAGGAAAATACATACATACTGTAAACGACAGAAAAAAAGCACCTCATCACAAAATAAGTAATATATGGTGATGTCACAGTATTAAGACTTTGATTTATTAATATTATAAGTGTAACAAAGGACCTTTTTCCGCAACTAGTCATGTGAATAAAAAAACAACAACAAAAAAACAGATATTGACGGACGTTACAAGCTAAGAAGAGTTTTAAAGAAACATGGTGCATTATGTGTGGACACACCAGGAAACTGAATAATTTTTAAATTTAGTACAGGATAGAAAGGTAATATATAATAATAATGAATATATCTGTAAATCAACACCATATTTATGTTCCTTGCCATGTTTATGGAATGACTTCTCCTGTCATCTCACGATAATAAATAAACAAATCATCGCATTTGTGATTTAATGGAAAAACCGACATTATGTACTTGTTTTTTTTTTCGACATTTAGTAAATATCAGTAAAGTTTTCCACAGATGTCCAATGGAAAAGTCACTATAGATGAATGTTAGAGTATGCTCAAAGGCACATAGTCTTGTAAGAGAAGAAATACATGAGGAAAGCATATAAACTTGACATGATTTCACTAACCGGTCAGTACTGGAATGATTCTAGTGAAACATATTTTGTGATTTTCATGTTTTGAAACATAATTTACTCTGAATTATGTATTCATTCATTATACATTTATTAAAATGAACATTTCTACAACACACAACAGGTACAGTCTCAACCAAAAAAAGTAGGCACGCAAGTATTAAAGTACATAAAGACAAAGTCTTGGGGGGAAAAAATAGCAGTTTTGAAAAAGTATGAAATTTTTATTTAGATAAAGAGCAAACACCTTTGTCTATAGAGGGGATTCAGGCTCTGCAGCATCAATGGAAGAAGTTTATGGTCCTCAAATTGGGCTGTGTTGAAAAATAAAACACACATGGTCTTATTTCAGCAGGACTTCACTGCCAACACTGAACTTTTCAGTGAAAGCTCGTCCTGAAAGTCTCCGTTTGCAGTGCTCTGTTTGCTTCCACCTGGTTTATTATCTTCCTTTATGAGAACACCTCAGAGTAAATGATTGTTTATTTAATCTGCGCCGACAGCCGGTGTAATGAGCCTAAAACAGAAGTGATACGAGCCGACTGGATGCCAAGTTTTGAACAAGCACAAGAGAAATGAAAGATGACTGAGCTGCTAATTAAAAGGGAGACTTACTGTAGGAATCCAGAGATACTTTAAACAGTCACATCTTCTTCATATATCTGATCTCTTTGTTTTTTTTTTTTCCCTGATGCGAACGAGGAGTGTTTTCTAAACAGATCTGTTTTCTCTATGTTCAGGTGATGGTGAAGGCAGGAGATAAAGTTGCTGCTGGAGACCCGTTGATGGTCATGATCGCCATGAAGATGGAGGTAAGAAGCTCCAACTGCCTCTGTCTCACACACATTCTCATGGGTAACTACTCCATAACACCAACTATGGCACAAAGCTTTAAAAACCCAGATGAATTAAAGAAAAGTATCTTAAACACAATAAGTGAAATATATAAAAATCCTTTATTTGGGTAAGTCGTTTAAAAATCCAACATGCTTTGACCCAAAGTGATAAAGTAACAATACCCTGGAGTTTTGTGACTTTATATTTTGTGATAATTAACAGTTTACATGCAAACATGGCTGTTCACCTTACGTCAAATACTAGACAGTATTGTGATTATCCTGAACGCTGAAATTTGTGTTGATGCTTGTTAATGAGAAAAATAAGCCACCAATTTTACCAACAATCTTCACACATTATGACTGAGTGAATCTAAATTTACAGTTCAGCCTCATTAATAAACTCACAGGGTCTGAATCATCCAGGACTTTGCTAGACTAATAATGTATATCAATAAAAGGATGTAACATATATTTAAGTAAGATTATTACCAAAAAGAAATCAATCAATCAAATTTTATTTATATTGTGCCAAATCATAAGAAAAGTTATCTCATGACACTTAGAGTCAAGATCAGACTCTTCATAAATCAGATGTTTTTATGCTATGAATGTGTTCCTTAAATTAACAAGTATTGGAAGTTTATATAATATTAGAAGAAAAAAACAGATATGAATACACCAAGTCTGTGCACCAGTACTCTGAATATCCTTTCCAACTTTCACCTAAAAAAGCAGCTGAGAAAAGTCCACGAGGAACCCTTAGAATCCCCTTAAGACCCCAAAACTAAAATGTGGGAACACTGCTCCTTAAGGAAGAACTGTCTTTAAATAAAGAAAAAAAAATTATAATTTGAAGGTTAAAAAAAATCAGAAAATATTTGCAGATTTAAGCACATTATTGGCAAGAAACAGTAAAACAACAAACATCAGAAGACCATGAGTAAGCAGATGGTTTGTGAGTTATCAACAACTGTCCCTGTAGAGAAAATCACCTATAAAATGAAACATCAACAACATAATGTCCGTCAGATCTGGGACGAATTAGCTCTGTATGTAACAGGAACAGACTTGACACATATGATGAAATTGCCTGGGGACATGTAAACAGTAACAGTATGTACAGAAATGTTTTTTCTTTAAAATGCACTAAAATAGAGGATAATTCTAACTTGATCCCCAACCAAGAACTGGAATAAATTCAGGGCGTGGGGGTATCCAGGTTTGTTTGACACATTTTTTTCAATACATGCAACTGGGTTTTATGATGCGCAAACAATAAAAAAGAACGACAGGAAACAAAACAACTGTAGCAAGAAAAAGGAAGGCAGAGTGACATCCTGTTTGTCCTGTGAAGCAAAACATCCCCACATATTGAATTTATTTGTCTTTTATATCAACTGTATCTGGTTCCTTGTATTCTCCCTGAACTCCATCCGCTCATGTGTCTCCTTCTTCCTCTTTTAACACCGTGTTTATCAGCTGATTAAACCCTCAGCAGATGGAGGTTTGGTTGAATCCACACAGACCACAGAGCAGAAATATTAATACATACCAACAGAAAAACACCAACCACTCATTTTGTTTCCCTTTAATTATCCTTCATAAAACAAGCAAACATATATGAGGTAATGTCACAAGGAAATATATAAAAAAAAAAGGCTGTTAAAGGTTATACAGTTTTGTGCAAAACCATATTAACCATTAGGTTTGTTGGTCTATGAAGGGAAATAAATGTTGAGGAAAAAATATTCAGAAAAAAACTGTGTCTAAAGAAATATTGTCTTGATGAGGTTCTGGACTAAACCAGCTCTAGATGTAAAGTGTCATGAGAAAACTTTTGTTATGATGTGTGTAAATAATGTTCGAAATAACAAATAAACAAGTGGTGCCAGGTACAACTAGGGATGTAACAATTACCGGTATAGCGTAAACTGCAGTAAAATTGCAGACGGTTAGTATTACCGTTAAAATTCTAATTATCATGATAACCGTGTTTGATTACCACACGTTTAGGGGAAAAAACCCCATGTAAAGATCTGCTTTTATGTTAAATATTTGAGTATAGTTTTAATTTACTACAATTTTCATTTTATATACCAAATATTTGGAACCAATATTCACATTTAAAGTCTCTGAAAAGGTTTAAGTATCTTTGTGTTATTTATGCAATATATACATTTTTCAAATCAGATTTTTTTTTTGTGTCTGTGTTTTGTCCTTTTATGTTGATTATAGTAGGTTAAAGTGAAAAAATAATAGGCAGATGATATAGATGAAGTTGAGCTGAAAAAAAAAAAGATACCAAACATGGGTATAGTAAACATTTGTTTATATAGTATATAAAGGCAAAATCAAAAGTACTGAAAAACAGCCAAAATAAGCTCAGACCACTAAGGGTTAATATTTGAATGTTTCTGCCAAGAGAAGGTACATTGTGCCTATTATTATTTTTTTTTTGTATTTATTTATTTATTTATTTATTATTAAATACAACTTGGTTAAATTATTTCAGTCTGTGTATAAGTACTTTTTGAACATTTTTAGCACAATTTCAACAATACTGCGATAATAATGATAACTGTTATATGAAATTTTCATATCATTACATCCCTAGGCACAACAAACCCCGCCCCTCGCACATATTATAGCTTATTTGGTATCGATCCAGCTGATGTCATCTTGCTTATGCGTGTGCTGATGTCATCATATCAATTGCTTCTATATAAGTGCCAAGTTTGAAGTAAATTGAAACAAAATTGATGTTTTTATAGACATTTGAAATTTTGCCCATTATAAGTAAATGGGAGAAAAAAAATATTTAAAAATTCATAAATAATTTCAACTTTGACCTATTTTTCCCAAAATCTAACCACATCTATTCTGGGTCGCTGGCAATCTGTAAACCCAATTTAGTATGAGTTCAACCAATAGTTTTGCTGCTAAAGTGTTAACAAACAAACCAAAAACAGTACCCCTTGCGTCCACTTTGGGGGGCGGAGTAATAAGATATGACTGTATGTATAATGTATAACTAAAATTTGATTGTAACCAAAATGTCTAGTCTTCAGTATGACCTCCTGTTACATTTAACATGTCTTAAAGTGTTTTTTTTTTTACAGACATGATGAGATTTACTGACCTAACGTTTAGTGATTTTACGTCAGGTTTGATTCAACACACGTCAAATGTGTCATACTGTGTTGCCACTGTGGACGCCATTTAGTTCAGATGGTGTGTGTGTGCTGTAGTTCATGTTCATATTTCCTGTATTTTCCTGTTACTTAATAGAGAGTTATAAAGAGTTACATAAACATATAGGGTACAAAACAAAACCAAGCCAAAGACTCACTAAGATTTTTACACAGTTCTATATATGGAAGATTTGCATATGCTTGTGTACTTGTATAAAGTTTGCGTTGCGGTTTATGTTTGTTTATGCTGACAGCAGGTAGTTTTGCTGCTCCATATGAACAGAATTGGTGATGAAAAACGCCTAAACATGCAGAAGGATTTTTGCTGAGATCTCTGTTTTTTGGCTGTTTTCATGGATGCAGAAAATCATTAGATAACATCAAAAAACCTCCAGCTCGTGCAAATCTTCCCACAGGACTGATGCAAAATTAGCAGACTGCAGATTTCAGCAGCTGTTATTGGGTCTTTTTCCTTTGTTGCTTCCTCTTGCAGGTATATTTTTCACTGATCTTCACTTATTTGACCAAACTGGTACAAACAGTATATTGAGGTGCATTATTTCAGATAAAGATAACTTTATTTATCCCATAGTGGGGAAATTCAAGTGTGAAAGAAAAAAAAAAAACTACTGAAAAATAATAGAAATATTTAATAGTAATAAACAAGTCTACATATATATACAGATATTACCAGACCAGATACAGGTATTTACAGACAAATGAAGGAAAATATCCAGTGAAAACAAACTGCACATGAAATAAATTGAACTGTTTACTGAACTGTAGCTCACTGTAGACATGTATTTACACTATTTATTTTGGCTTTTTTTTTTTTTTTTTTTTTTTTTTTACATTTTGTGTTGATTGGAAATGACATAATGCAACAGTTTTTTCAGATACTTTAAAAAAAAAAATTTTTGGAATATCTTTTACAGTGGACAGCGCTTTTACAAGTTGTGACACTCTTGTTCCCCACAGTGGACATTAATGCATTGCTGGGATGCAGGAGGTTAAATTAATACATTAAATAAACGCAGTGAAGCCTCTTTTTGATGATATTTGTTTCTGGATTCTCGTACATACACAGATACCGTTTCCTGAATTTCTAATAAACTCTTTCTTTCTCTTGTTTTATTTCTGCAGCACACAATCCGGGCGCCAAAGTCAGGTGTGATTAAGAAGGTTTTCTTTAGCGAAGGCTCTCAGGCCAATCGCCACGCTGCCCTGGTGGAACTGGAGGAAGAGGAGGAGCAGCAGTAAACACGTAAACGCACAACCACCAATACACAAAGACCAGTAAGGATGAGCCGGGACTAGTGACTGTGACGACCGGAGGGAAAGTGAGTCTGTTTAGTCATGTTTCTTATAATGTGAGTCACACTGCGAATCATCTGCAGGGGGTGAGTTCGGCTCAGTCTGGGGCGAGGAAGACGGGGGTATTTTTATCCTCAAATGCATCTGATGAGGTTCAGAACAGTTACAGTCACCCGAAATGTTACTGAGCACGACTGAAAACAGAGCAACCACTGTTTCCAACAAACATCTGCACAACAAGGCGGCCTTTTCACACAGTTTCACCTAAAATAAGAAAACTGTTGTCTGTTTCTGTGTGTTTTCTGACTGTTTTTTCTGGTCTATATTCTGTTGGTTTCCGTTATTGCTGTAGTTTTAGTTCATCCTTTTAGTGCTCTATTGCTTTGGTGAATACTCTACTCTGATTGGGCAGTGAAAACCAATAGAGAGCTGAAGTCCCACCCCCTGTGTCTCAGGACATCTGTCAACGACTAGAGACAAGTTTTTGATCCTGTCTGATTCGTGTCATCGTTTACACATATGAGGTCAGTCAATTTAAAAGATCATTTCAGAAGTAAAAAAAGTCGTGTCTTTTCACTTTTTGGTAAAGAAACAACTAATTTAGTGTTAAACATGTGAATGAACTGTATGTTGGGTCACATGAGATACATGTCAACACAAAAACGGATACTACTATGACACATTTTACCACAAAATTCAAGAGTGAGGTGAAAACGTAGTAAAATTAGGTGAAAATCACTACAGTTGGGTCATGTTAAAGCTGCAGACATGTCTTCATTAACTACGTAACTCTGGTGGTTAGCCTTTATATTTACATATTTTCACAACAAACTCCAACTTTCTTGACTTATCTTTTAAATTGACAAACATTTGTATAAACAAGTGGTGCCCCTTGCATGTAGTGTAACTTACTTTGGCATCGATCCAGCTGATGTCATCATGTTTGCATGTGGTGATGTCAGCGTAGATATAGACAGCATAGACAAATTTCGCCCTTTGTAAGTAAATGGGAGAAGAAAAAAGATTTTAAAAATTCATAAAAATTTGAACTTTGACCTACTTTTCCCAAAATGTAACCACATCTGTTCGGGGTCACTGGCAATCTATAAACCCAGATTGGTAGGAATTCAACCAATAGTTTTGCTGCTACACCCATTATATGTAAATAGGAATTTTTTTCCTGTGTTTTTTTTCCCCACAAATTTTTTTCCCGGGGTTTTTATTTTCCCACAATCTTTTTTTTTCCTGTTTTTGTGCCAAGGTTGAAGTAAATTGAAACAAAATTGATGGTTTTAAAGATGAGAAATTTTGGCCATTATAAGTAAATGGAAGAGAAAAAAAAAAGATTTTCAAAATTTGTAAAAAATTTGAAGTTTTTCCCTGGGTTTTTTTCCCCCTAATAATTTTTTTCCTGGGTTTTTGTTTTCCCACAAAAAAAAAAAATCCTTTTTTTTCCCCCTCCCCCCACTATTTTTTTTTGTCTGGGTTTTTATTTCCTCACTTTTTTTTTTCTGTTTTTGTGATAAGGTTGAAGTAAATGGAAACAAAGTTGATGGTTTTAAAGATGTGAAATTTCACCCATTATGAGTAAATGGGAGGGAAAAAAAGTTTTAAAAATTCATAAAAAATTGAACTTTGACATACTTTTCCCAAAATGTAATCACATCTGTTCTGGGTCACTGGCAATCTATAAACCCAATTTGGTATGAATTCAACCAATAGTTTTGCTGCTAGAGTGTTAACAATCAAAGAACCAAACAAACTGAACCAAAAACAATACCCCTTGCCTCCCCTTCAGGGGGCGGGGTGATATTGTGTAACACTGGTCTACAATATTTTAGAGATTAAATGTTCTAAATCATACATACTTTAATGAGATGAATCAGAAAACAAATGATAAAGTGCTGGTTATCTGATGTTTTCATGTATATGATAAACGGTTATTACATATATATTGGTTTATGTACATTTATACAGTAGATTTATATATCTTCCATTATTAAGAACCTGTAAAATGAATGTATTATAATGTACAGACAGTGTTTTGAAGTTCAGACAAACATTCCTTTGGAGTAAAACTCATTCTATCATTAATTCACAGTATTTCACTGCAGACAGCCAGCATTTTAGACTTCATTTCACTCTATTTGTGACTCAATCTTGGTGACATTTCACTACTTTTATTCTGAGGGTGTTTTACTTGTAGACCAGTGTTATTCAACCTCTCATCATTCGTAATTTGATTTTTTTTTTAAAAATTAGGTCCATTGGACACAACTGAAATGGGCGGGACTTCAGTTTTCTATTTCAGTCAAACACACCATTGCTGTGCTTTATGCAGATCAAAAAATAAAATCTAAAACAATTTCACATGGAATCATTTTAAAACATATTCACACTCATGTAAGAATAAGTGTAATAACATACAGTGAGTCATTGTGGTGAAATGAACCTGACGTTGCATTGTCTGGGTTTATTTTACAACAATGACAGCATTGATGCACATTTTGACTTAAATAAGCACTGATGGGTTTAATCGTTTCCTCTCTAACACACTCTATGCACTTGTTTATTTGTGATTTGTCTGGAATGGATGTGAAATACACCCTGCAGCACAGGATCATAGATGATTGATCATGTGAAGTTACTGATTAATGCCTCATATTATCGACTTAAATTACGCTCTATGTATCTGCATTTTTCTGTTTATTTTCCAGATGAATCTATTATTTATGGGTTTGGTAACACACTCTTGTATATATTTGATAAAAATACGCAAAAAATAAAGCCTGTTAGGAGTTTGTTTCTGCCTTGTATCTGTGTGAAATGTCTTTTATTTGTGATGTAAGAAAATATTTGGTGTTGGGGTTTCCTCCCAGACTGACCCTCCTTGACCACCCCCCGCCCCCAAAAGCTCCTCTGAACATATTTGGGGCTTAAACACTCCAGCTAATGTGACTTCAGATCATTCTGGTACAAATATCGATGTGTGTGTTTGGCATCCTTTGCTCTGTTTTCCCTTGGGTGGTGAAATGTCGGTCACAGAGGGTTTTACGTAGACAGATGGTTCGGTTCTGTGCTAATCCACCCTCGGTCTAAATGACACAGTCTACATTAAACGCATTCACCCTTTTCGTACTAACTGCTGTGATTCGAGGCCTTGTAGACGAAGACTGATTAACACCTCTGTTTGTTTTTTTTTTTTTTGTAGATGTATGATTTTTGTAAAAGGATGATACTGGAAAGGACAGAAAATGAAATAAATGTTTGTGAGAAATCCTAAAAGTGTCGTGTCTTTATTGATCAACATTAGACCCAGCAAATGTCAGGAAAGTACAAGCTTTGGCTTTTTGTAATTAAATAAGTGCCTATATTGGAAACATCATGATATAACAGTTTTTTCAGATGCATTTTTAAAAACTTTTACGGAATGTACTTTACTGTGGACAGTTTTTTTTTTTCTCAGAATAAAGCTGTGAAACTCTTATGGCTGGGTCTAGAAGGTTAAAAGAGGGTTTGTTCATGTTTTAACCTTTTTTTTCCTCTTTTACATTAAAACCTTCCTTTTACATTTAATAAATTACGCATGATGACTTTTTTTTTTTCTTTGTTCAGTTATTTTGTCTCGGTCACTATTGAATTTTTTTGGCAAAATTAATGCACATCATAATCAATAAGACAATAGTTACTGAAAAGGTGAAAGCTCAAGCTATAGCATATTACCTCGTATTACTATTTTTTTTATCTCGCTGCATATTAATTAAGTTATCCTTTTAAAATAAATGAAACAATGAACAAAACTTAGCATTTGCACAAAGTGTCATTTTACACGTTTTCATATATGTTCATAAAGTGTTTTAATTAAATCCTAAGGCATTAATAAATGCTCCCTGAGGTGTTTCTAACTTTTTTCAGATTATAGTAAGGCTATATGTACTTCAAAAATTGTCATTTTGAACACGTTTTCACATTTGTTCATAAAGTGTTTAAAATACTTGTTATAGTATTAATAAGTGATCTCTGATGGGTTTCATGCTGTTCCTCGTGTTAAATCAGGTTTTTACAGGTGTTCTTTTTTTTACTTCTATTTGTGTAATAGTAAGGCTGTACTATCTACTTCAAAAATGGTCATTTTATATATGATTTCACATATGTTCATAAAGTGTTTTAAATACTTACTATAGTACTCAGGGCTGGTTCTAGTCATTTTGGCACCCTTGGCAAAATATGAATTTCACAGCAGCAGGTCCAGAGATGATCCAGGGAAAACCTGTGAGGCGATAAAGCACAGAGACTCCAGGGAAGAAGACAGTTTGAAATAATCCCAAAGGCATCAATTAATGATATGTGAGATACTTAGGACTGTTTAAAGCCGACTAAGTCTTTTTCCTGGTTTTTTACTTTTCCCCACTACATTTTTTTTCCTGTTTTTTTTTTTTCTTTCACTAAACTGCTTTCCTAGTCCTCACCCCACACACGATTCCATGACAAATGCCCACAACCTTAATGAAAAAAGAGACAAATGCCCACAATTTGTAGTATGTCATCATTCCAATGGGGGAAGTATATGAAGCATGCAAATACTAACCCCTAACCTAACCTAACCCCAACCCTAACAATGTATATAATTTTGTTGCTAATGAAATATTATAAAATAAAGTTGTGGGCATTTGTCTCTTTTTTCATTAAGGTTGTGGGCATTTGTCTTGTGGGCATATGTCTGCGCAACCCCCCCCACACACACACTCAGACGTTTTTATGGATTTGTGTGTGTAACCGGCCTAGCCTGTCACCAACTCTGCATTGTGGAAGGAAGGAAGAACCGAAGCCCACTACTGCTTTTGCCGGACGGGGTCGTTTACTTTCAGGAATTCTTTTCTGAGTGAAACACGTAAACTTAATCAGTACAGCAGCTTCGTACAATCAGGCTTCATGCACACCTCTAAGAAAGAAAAAGAAAACAGGCCGCATGAAAAACCGCCGACATGATCCGCTAGCTTAGCCCTAGCTCAGCATGCTACTCATAAATGCTGTACATAAAGAAATAAACACGCACCGAATCAAACGTAATGACATAAACAAGCTCTGTGACCCTTATAAAATAAAAAGTCACGTCTCTGACTAGTTTTTTCCCTCTTTTACCATGCTACAACGTATTATTCACAGGAGCATTTGTCTTAGCTTACCTGTTTTAGCGCGAATATCCCGGAAGTGACGTGGCTAAAATGTCAAAGGTCACACAACGTAAGAACAATTAAAAAATAAATAAATAAATAAATAAACTCCACCCAGAAAATCATATACCGTGAAAATATACTTGAAAACCAGTTGTAGAACAGAAACGAAAACATGAAGTGGATTTTTGGTGGAATATAAAACTCATATTAACACATCTGTTACATGTGCTGTGTATGTTATTTGTTTTCAGCTAAAGCACTTGTTTTCCTTATTAGATGTAGTCAGTGTTCACAGTGTGGGGTGCAGGGCCACTGGATCCCTAAAGGCTGGGGCGCTGTAAAGGGGGGTTAAACATGGCAAATTCATGGGGCCCAGCATTCCCAGGGGGCCCAGGTGAGAAGTTGTGAAAATTTTGTGTAAGCTCTGGAGTAAAAGAGAGGCATAGACACCAGGAGTTGGACTTCAAAAGTTAAGTTTCACTTTCAGTTTCACGCCAGTTATGGCACTTATCGAAACCCCCCCAGATGGATAAGTGAGTGATGATGATGATGAATGCAGGGGAGAGGCAGGACCACAGCAGCAGGTCCAGAGATGATCCTGGGAAAACCTGTGAGGCAATAAAGCACAGAGACTCCAGGGAAGAAGACAGTTCACAATAATCCCAAAGGCATCAATTAGTGATATGTGAGGTATTTAGGACGGTTTAAAACCAACTAAGTCTTTTTCCTGTTTTTTTTTTTTTTTTTTCCCCACTAAATTTTTTTTCCAGAGTTTTTATTTTCATAAAAAAAAATTTTTCCCTTTTTTTTTTTTATTATTTTCCCACAAAATTTTTTGTTTGTTTGTTTGTTTTTTTTTACAAATTTTTTTCCTGTTTTTTTCCCCCCACTAATTTTTTCCTGGGTTTTTATTTTCCAACTAAATGTTTTTCCTGGGTTTTTTTCCCCCACTAATTTTTTTCTGGTCCCCCCCCCCCCCTAAATTCTTTTCCTGGGTTTTTTCCCCACTTAATTTTTTTCCTGTTTTTATGCGAAGGTTGAAGTAAATTTAAACAAAATTGATATTTTTAAAGATGTGAAATTTTGGCCATTATAAGTAAATGGGAAAATGGGAGAAGAAAAAAATGTTTAAAAATTCATAAAAATTTGAACTTTGACCTACTTTTCAAAAAATGTAATCACATCTATTCTGGGTCACTGGCAATCTATAAACCCAATTTGGTATGAATTCAACCAATAGTTTTGCTGCTAAAGTGTAAACAAACAAACCAAGCCAAAAACAGTACCCCTTGCCTCCCCTTCTGGGGGCAGGGTAATAAACTCTTTCCAGTTTCTTCAGATGGTCTTCTTAGACTGAGGCAAACGGAGCCAGTCTGTATCAATCACTATTATCTGCCTGGGATTGAGTCTTAATCGACTTTCCTTCCGCATTTAGAACAAACACATTTCAGCTGAGTTGTTTTGTGGCTTGTTTGCCTTTTCTCCATTAGCATTTCCTGGCTCTGGTTAGTCCATGTCCCCAGAACTCCACATCAGAAGTGAACATACAGACCATAATGCTACAACAAAAAATTACAGCTGTAAAAGCTGTAAAAGGTCCAACACGACCCACCGAATGAATCTGGAAAGTCCAAAAAATTCTATTTTTCAGTTCTACATGCCTGTCATTAAATGTTTTGTGCCTTTGTAGATCCACTGTGATCTGTAACTTGTAATGCACATGTGTAAATGATGAGGCATAATATTGTTAAAATTGCACTTATTTTTCTTAAAAAATTTCTGGTGGTTCATGGATGTTCAGGTTTTTCACGTTTGTCTGCAAATGTAAACATTTTATACTGTAATTCAGCATTTCTTTTTTGCACTAAAACAAAGAAAAAAATGTGTTGTCATTATTTATAGAATATTATGCTATTATTTTACTCAAATTGAGCTGCATGTGGCCCCTGAAATTAAATAGGTTGACACCATTGTTTTAACCCATCAACACCCAAACATCCACTGGTAACCAAAATCATTTACTGATATAAAAAGTTAAATAAGTGTTGAACCACTAATCCTATCAAGACATGTCAATAATTGGTGTAAAATGCAGTTTGTCATCTTTTTATGGTCATCAGATATAACCCATTTGGACGTTCAAAGGCTCCATAGTTACCGTGGAAACACCGTCATCTTCTACAATATTGATTCACCAGTAAAACCCATGGAGTTGGATCAATGACAGTGGATGGACACTTATTTTTTGCTTGGTTAATGATAGATTTGACTGAAAAAGTTGCTTTTCTTCCCTTTTCTCTGTTTCTGATATAAAAACCTTCAACTTTAATTTGAGCTTTTCTGAACATCTACATGATCCATAAATTAAATATCGGAAAATACTGGATTTTCACTTATAAATGTAAAATACAGAGCATATTAGAATAAATGTTGATAAATCACTTAATAAAAATGAAATATAGAGGGAAAAAAAATCATTTGGGAACTGACATATAAAAGTAGCTCTGTTTCTTTATGGGTTAATGTCTGTAATAAAGTCAAAGAAGTGAAACAAAAAAAGATTAGTTTCTTAAAAATGTATTTATTTCGTAAATAGAACTGCATTTTCATAAACATCAGCTAGAAGACAGATTTACAGACAGAAGGAGACACTGCAACACATATCAGTCAACAGAAGAGTGATGATGGTGTTAAAGAATCGTCTGGTGCTGCACGATTTACTGACGAGAGCGGAGGAGGAGGAGGAGGGGGAGGAGAAATGACTTCAACAAACCGATCAGGGCTGAAACTGAAACAATCCTGCAGCCTCCAGTCTCACAGGCCGATGCTGAGTCACAGGACTTTCTGCTGCATGAAACCCATTCGCTTGACATTTTCATTTAGACTCTTGTCTTTCAGACTAATTTAATCAACACAGCCTTGATTTTATTAAACTGCAAAATCGGGGGTTGGGCTTTCAGAGAGCATCTCAGCGCTGGCGTCATTTTGCATCGAAATGTTCTGCATTTGTTTTATTAAAAAAAAAAAAAAAACACATTGTTTTCAGCATTTGATGACAGCTTTTCACTGTTTCTGAATTTACCTCATACTCTGAACATACAGACTGTATTTCTGGAAGCACAAATCTAGCTGGAGGTTGATTTTAATGCAGGGGTATCAAACATATGGCCCGTGGACCAAAAGTGGCCGTCCAAAAGGTCCAATCTGGCCCACGGGATGAATTTGCAAAGTCCAAAAATTCGTACGTTACCAGTAAAGAGTGTCACTAGTCACTTTTCCATTGACCCTAAAATTGCGCAAATATAACAAAATTTCCCTAACGGATAAACAACAATTTCACCAAAACTCTAATTTTTCAATGAAAGGTTTTCGCGCTGGCAACAGGTGGTTTTTCAGGTGTAGCAAAACTGGTATATCACGCAAAACTGCAATGGAAAGACCTTTGTACACAAGTAGTCACGTGAATTAAAAAAAAAAAAAAACTGATGTTGACGGATGTTACGAGCGAAAAAGAAGAGTTTTAAAAGAAACATGGTACGTGTGGACCCACCAGGAAAACAAATCATTTTTTAATTTAGTACAGGATAAAGGGGTAATATATAAGAATAATGAATATATCTGTCCTCACTGTGTTGTTCTGTTTTTATGTTTTGCCTTTTCGTCAACTGTCTTTCTTGTCACCTGCCTAGGGACTACAGATGGAAATTAGCACTGCTGCTGCAATCTGGCATATTTACAGCTGCAATTGTTGTAGATGTTCATTAATATGCACTGTCCCTAATAAATACATAAATATATAAAATAAAATAAAAAAGAATCACAATGATAAATAAACAAATCAGGCGCATTTGTGATTTAATGGAAAAAACGACATTACGCACTCGTGTATTTTCGACATTTAGTAAATATCGGTAAAGTTTTACGCAGACGTCCAATGGAAAAGCTACGATTGACTGTTGACAAATGTCAATCTTACATTAAATGTTACATTTCTCAGTTCCAGATGGCTGTTATTTAATGTTTTGTGCAGTTGTAGTTCCACTATGATCTGTAAGCTGTAATACACGTGTAAATGAACATTGCTAAAATCACTGTAATACATACACTACAGACTGAGCTTTCACCTTTTCAGTAAATACTGTCTTGTTATTGATTACAGTGTTTATTAATTTTGGACAAAATTTCAATAGTGACCGAAACAAAATAACTGAACAAAAAAAAATGGCATCAGGTGTAATTAGTTAAGTGTAAAATAAATTTTTAACATAATTCGGCCCATGGAATGAATTTGCAAAGTCCAAAAATTAGGATGTTAACAGTAAAATGTGTCACTAGTGGCTTTTCCATTGGACATCTGCGCAAAACATTACCGATTTTTACTAACTGTTGAAAAAAGAGAAGTGTGTAATGTCCGTTATTCCATCAAATCACAAATGCAATTTGTTTATTATTGTGAGATGACACCAGAAACCATTCCATAAACATGTCGACGAACATAAATATCATGTTGATTTATAGATATATTCATTATTATCATATATTACCCCTCTATCTCGTACTAAATTCAAAAATGATTCGGTTTCCTAGTGTGTCCCCACACACTGCGCCATGTTTCTTTTAAAACTTTTCTTCTTTGCTTGTTGTAACACCCATCAACATCCTTTTTTTTTTTTTTTTTTTAATTCATGTGACTCTAGTTGTGGAAAAAGGTCGTTCCATTGGAGTTTTGCGTGATATACCATTTGCGCTACGACTGAAAAACCACCTCTAACCAGAGCAAAAACTTTTAATCAGAAAATGAGTTTTAGCGAAATTGTTGATTTTCCATTAGGTAAATTTTTATGCGCAAGTTGTATAAGTTATATTCGTGCAATTTGAGGATCAATAAAAAAGCAACTACTGTCTTGACAGGTTTTGATCTTCAGTTAAATTCTGTATTTTTCAGTTCCAGATGCCTGTCATTAAATGTTTTGTGCATTTGTAGATCCACTGTGATCTGTAAGTTGTAATGCACATGTGTAAATGATACGATGAGGCATAATACTGTTAAAATTGGGCTTATTTTTCTTAAAAATTTCTGGTTGCTCATCATCATAGATGTTCAGGTTTTTCACATTTTTGTTTGAAAATGTAAACATTTTTATACTTTTTTTTGCACTAAAACAAAGACAAAAAATGCGGAGTTGTCATCAATTATACATTATGATGCTATTATTTGACTTAAATTGAGCTGCACGAGGCCCCTGAACTTAAATGAGTTTGACACCTCTGCTTTAATGTCTGTAATTAAGTTTCCGGTTAAACGTCAGGCCTCTGCATGATGGATGACCTGATGATCTGATGCGGTGCAGGAGGATCAAATATTTAGTCATTTCTGAATTTAATGGCTGAGTCGTCATCTCCTGCTTCCAGAAATACCCCTGAGGCCTCGTATCTGAAGCCTGACATGGATCTCACTGAAGAACACCTGATCTTTACATGTCCAGCTGGACCAGGAAAAAACATGACAGAAAAAAATAAAAATCAATAAATAACATGGAATCTTTTTTTCCAGCATAAAGTCTCAAAATAATCCAGTATGTCATCCTGGTTCTTTTACGTCCCTCAAGCAAAAACCAACCAGTATCTTTTATTTCCAGCCGACTTTGGAGAAAGGACACATTGAAATAGAAACTGCTGTGAATGTTTCCCTTGATATACTTTATCTTTTGACAGAATTACATTTTATTTTGCCACAAACACATATTCATATCTCTGTAACCAGACACACTGATACAGCTCTGGAAAAAAAAAAAAAAAAAAGCCAGTGACTATTTTTACGTTTGTGTTTGAGTAGGATTAACATTTTTGTTAATTGTAGGAGCTATGTTGCTTTTTTTTTTTTTTTTACAGAAAATTATTTTTAATGCTCTTTCTTTTTTTAAGAGCAGAAAAGTGAGGTTTTAATTTATGACGTGTCCAGAAATCAGCATTTGGTACATTTGCAGCCAAAAGTTTTGGAAATGACGAATAGATTCTTTGCTTAAACCATAAAGACCCAGTGGAATTTTTCTCACTAACCTTTCTTAAGAGATTTATTACAATCTAATATATTATTCTCTGTATTTTGCTTTTTTTTTTTTTTTTACTGAAAATTAGATATATTCCTGCATTTAATTTACTGATCATGAAGATGTTAATAAAACCTCAGATTAAAGATGAGGCAAATTATATCAGAAACAGAGAAAAATGAAGAAAAAGTGACTTTTTAAACAAAATCTATCATTAACTGAACATAAACCCAGTGTCTCCATCCACTGTCACTGATCCAACTCCATGGGTTTTACTGGTGAATCAAGTGTTTTAGAAGATGACAGTGTTTCCACGGTAACTACGGAGCCTCTGAACGTCCAAATGGGTCATATCTGATGACCATGAAAAGATGATAAACTGCATTTTACACAAATTATTTACATGTATTGATAGGTGTTTGTGTTTAAACGCAAAGACATATTTGACACCCAAAAAACTGCATTTGAACCCTTTTTTTTCTGTGATTGAATTTTCTTTTTTTGTGGAGTTATTTTTTGATAGAAAACAACTCTTTTGATTGAAGTCATCATTTTTGTATTTGGGCCATATTATGGACAGGACATTTGTGCCTTCATTATTCAATCAAAAAAAAAAAAAAAATCACTTCAATTAAAAAACACAAAACAAAAAAACCATTTTCAATCAAAGAAAAGTGTTCAAATGAATTTTGGGGGGTTTCAACTTTTTTTCTGCATTTTAACACTTATTTTCTTTGAAGTGAAAAAAGTTTTGAAGTCTTTTTTTTGATTGATTAATGGATCAACAGTTTAGATCAGCAGATGCTTTTGGTTGTTGGTGGATATTTGGGTCTTTATGTGTTAAATGTGATTAATTTGTCATTAAATTTCTTTGAAACCTTTATACTGATTCTAATTGTTTTTCAGTGTAGCTCAGAAACACATGGAAATATTTAAATTAAGTAGCAAATTGTGCAAAAAACAAAACTTTTGGCCACAAGTGATTTTCACTGTTGTTGCCTGTTCTCATGTTACTTTTTTCTCCTTTTTGTTGCAGATGTTCTGAGGTTCAAAATGGACAATAGTCTCTTACTGTTTTTTTTGTTTTTTTTCCAGAGCTGTCCATTTAAAGACATTTCCTTACTGCTGCTTTTGGACTCTTTGGGTTTCCTTCATGTGCGTACAGAGGTATTTCTGACTTCATTAGTTGGAGTGTACCGTTCAAATGCTGGTTAGTTTATGTTAACAACAACAAAATCAACCGCTCAGTTTGTAATTTATCATCTGATACGTGTCAATAACAACAGATTATTACAATATTGGCATCAGAAATATTTCCCAGCATCAATAAAGTATCAGTTCTTCTTTTACTTGACATAAACAGCACAACTGAGGCAGTGAAAACAGTATTTTATCTGATCTGAGGTCCTTCATATGTGCAAACCCTCAATCCTTCACTCGTCTAGAGCTAATAATGAAGGATGTGAGCGTTCCGAAGGGTTTTGCAGAATAGAATTTCTCATGACAAAGTAACCTGCGTGCAAATGGAAAATAAAACGCATTTTCCAATCAACCAATGACATAAGTGTATCCAGCAGAACAGATATGAGGTCAAGTCTTTCAAAACAAACAGAAAAACATGTATAAATTGTCCTTTGGTGCTTAATGGAAACTGACTTTTGACTAAATGATCACAGATATTTAACGACTGATAGTGAAATGCTCTTTAATATATTCTGTAACTTATTTCACTTCCTGTTTGTTTCAGGTTTGCATCTCTGTTCACCCTGGTTTAACCTCGTGATGGATACGTTATAAAAAAACAAAAAACAAACAAAACAAAACAAAAAATCCTGCAAATTCATTTCAGTTGGGCTAGTCGTACAGGAGGTACAGTATAAAATAACACAAAAAGAAAATGTACCGCAAATATAAATAGTCACCGTCATTGTCAGTTGCACATGTGAACAGAGGATGTCAACTAACAGGACCTGAAGTGCAGCAAAAAAAAAAAAAAACAACTCTGACTTTTCACAAACATGTTTACATAGTAACCATAGCAACAGAACCATCCTTTGACTGCACCTTCCCTGTGTGAGTTGAAGTTTAAAACGGTTGTCTTGGGTTTATTTTTTTGTCTCTATTTGATGCTCCTGTCGCTCTTCAGTCAAAACCGTCATTTTCCTTCTGTTCACCTGTTTTTACCTCTGATCCGTTTGACCTTTGACCTCTGTATCAGGGACAGCATGTGGCCACTGCGATTGCTTACGATAAAGCTAGCTATGTACTGTACCGCCTTCAAACAAATATAGAAGCACTCACACACTTCATGAACGAATGATAGAAACAAACATGACTCAGATGATTTCATGATATGATCGAAGGAACACAAGAAAAACGATAGAATAGGATTTTGATATGTGTTTTGTGCAAATGCTCTGCTTTTCTTTTCATCTCTGTTGAAGCTGAATCATATCTAATATATATTTATGTATATATATATATATTTATGTATGTATCTAAAGATGGAGACATTCTGCTGTCTGGGTTGACATGCATCAGCTCTGGTTCTGAAAAGCGTCTCAGCGTTAAAGTTACTTTTTATAAAAAATTATACATTTCTGATCTGATGCTTGGGAAATATTTTTCAGATCTGGGTTCTACTTCCGGTTTTGTTCACACTAAGATGTTATTAACCCCTAAAGACCCAGTGCTACTTTTCTGGCCATTCCTAAATGAATTTTTCTCTTTATTTAACTTTTCCTCAATGATTTCTCACCATTTATTACCCCGCCCCCCGAAGGGGAGGCAAGGGCTACTGTTTTTGGTTCAGTTTTTTTGTTTGTTAACACTTTAGCAGCAAAACTGTTGGTTCAATTCACACCAAATTTAGTTTATAGATTGCCAGTGACCCAGAATAGATGTCATGACATTTTGGGACAAGTAGGTTAAAGTTCAAATTTTTTATGAATTCTTAAAATCTTCCCATTTACTTATAATGGGCAAAATACGTGTGAAGAGTGGGGTTTGTTGTGCCTGGCACCACTTGCTATAATATTATCCTCTGTATTTTGCATTTTTCACCGCAAATTATGTATTTTCTTATATTTAATTTCGTATATTTAATTTAGATGTTCATGAAAACTCAGTAAATTCAAAGGTTATTATATCAAAACAGAGAAAAATGAAGAAAAAGTTACTTTTTTTTAGTAAATTTATCCTTAACTGAGCATAAAACTGTTATTGATCCAGCTCCATGGGTTTTACTGGTGAATCAATGTTGTAGAAGATAGCAATGTTTCCATGGTAACTATGGAGCCTCTGAATGTCCAAATGGGTCATATCTGATGACCACGAAAAGACGACAAACTGCATTTTACACCAATTATTTACATGCATTGATAGGATTAGTGGATCAACAGGTATTAAACAGTTTAAATCAGTAAATACTTTTGGTTACCAGTAGATGTTTGGGTCTTTATGGGTTAAACCTGATTTGACCTGAAAATATTCCCCGTGCGTTGTGATGTCTAACGCTGAGACGCCTTCGGTCATCAGGCTGAATGAAAAAAAAGGCATTCAAGGGGAACTAGTATCCGAACACAACGTAACGACGACAGGCTCAAACAGCTTCTAGATGCAGTACCTTCAGAAATCTACCGCTAATCTTGAAAATATATGGCTTTATAAACAGACCCAATCTGCCCTCCTTCAGGGCGATGGCGGGGAGACGGAGGCCTGGACCGTCAGACGAGAAAGCAGCGCAAACAGTAAGTCTTCTGAACAACAATATAAGCTTCTGTACAATCAGGCACAAAAATAAACACTTTATCTCTTTCACTCCAGTCTGAATCCTTTGGTCTTTGGTACCGCAGAAGAGATGAAGCTCCATGTGGAGGATGGAGAACTGAAAGACATGAGCAGAGCCCTGGATCAGCACTACAGCCGCCCGCTCCGACATCTTCCCTTTGTGTTCAAAGAGATGTGTGCACGCTGAGGTCTCTGTAGAAGGGTGCATTGTGGGTAATGGAAGCAGTGTGTGTGTATGGGGGTGTTGGTCTGCAAGCCAACACCTCTGATGTGAAAAGTACTGAGGTTCGTCCTGGTGCTACATGTTTGATCCTGATGCGTGGAAGGGCCGGTGGTCCCACGGTCAGCGTGCCCAAACCGGCTTCGAACTGGACTGAGACGTGATTTTAGCTCATATTTGTAGAAAAGGTCCAATGGTACAGTTTTCAATCTGTGTCCAGGTAACTAGTTGCTTATTATCATACATACTGACTGTTTATTAATCATTATAAAACACTTATTAATGCCTTAATCTGCATGACTACATTCTAGAATAACCTGCAAATGACTGCTTGTTGATGGCAAGGAAGCTCCCGTACATGCATTACATGAATTAAAATCTTAATATAGATTTCTGTTTGGGACTACGTGAGTCATGTACAACTTTTTTTTTTTTTTTTTACTTACCATCAACAAACAGCATTTTACTGAGGTTAAACTAAAAGGTTAATGGTCTATTAGTTGTAGACTATGGTCAGAGGAAGGCATTGATAAGTTTTTTATGATGATAAATAAAGAGTCTATATCTTCGCTAACAAGGAACTAGTTAAATCTGAATATGTGTATATTAATATGAATTTTAATCTTATGCATATATATGACTTCAAATGGTCATTTTAAGGACCAGTATGTAAGATTTAGGGAGAGTATTTGCAGAAATGGAACATAATATATTGTAATTTGTGTATAACAATCTATAACTAGAAATCCCTTTGAAAGAGCCCTTAAGATCTACAGATTAATGAAGTTCTTTCTACAGTAGCCCTTCATGGACAAACCACACACGGGCTGGTGATCTTAAATCTTACACACTGGTCCTCTAAGTTCAGATCAGACCAAAGATTCACAATGAGACAAGTTGAAGCTCAGATCTATGTGGAATCACTTGTCTGCAACGTTCTAATGTTCAGTACTCAACTTCTAAGTGACAGCTCCTTTTATAGCTGTATATGATATGTAGCGTCTTAAAATATGAATGAGTCCAGTTGCATCTGTAGTACTGATGAAAGAACACAAGCATAAAATATGAAAGAGTCTGGAATAACTCCTGACTGTCCTTGGAGGACTTCTGTCATTTAGAGGCGTTGGGTTAGCCCAGCTAACGTCATTTTGAAAAAAAAAAAAAAAAAGTACTGCAGCCTGTTTCACACCTGTATTATTGTTTGTATTATTATTTACCGTATTATTTATTATTAATTATTTGTTGTAGAGGGATTATTTTCTTTGAAAATAAAAAAATATACTAGTAGAAAAAAAAAATAAAGTCCAATATTGTACCTTCCTATTGTGTCTCATCTGACCTCATTTTGGGAAAAAAAAGTACTGTAGTCAAAGGTGAGAGACCAGTACTTTTTGATTCTGTTTGATTTATACCATCATTTACACATAATATTTGATGGTTCAAAAGATAATTTTACAAATGGAGAAAGTCACAGCTTGTTGTAAAATTATAAGTCTCATATTGTGAAAATACCTATAGACTACACACCCCAAGGTTGAGGAAGTAATGTCATTGTAATGTTCACTTTCCACAAGAATGAGGTGAAATATAGTGAGAAAAAAATCACTTTTTTGGTGTTTCTGACATTCATCATGTGCACCGAGGTTTCTTCATCACCAACTGCAACTTTCTTGACTCATAAAAGTATATTTTGAATTCCACATCATATATGTAAATGGTGGCACAAACCAAACAGGATCAGAAAGTTGCTTGTCTGTTGCCATTCATCGATTTTTTACCAAAATTAGGCTCCATGAGGCACACCAGAAGGGGCAAGACTTCTATCAGTGAGGGGAAAAACACATGATCGGGGCCGGTGACAGCTGAGCTACAGCCCCTAAACCCAAAGGGAAAAAAAAAAAAAAAGTTAAGCGATCCACTAGTGGTTTTCTCGAATCTTAGGAAACACTTAAGACAGATCCCTCCACATTGCTAAAACGTCCAAAAACAGTCACTTCTTATGAATCTTTGGTCTGACCTGTGCTTCGATGTCTGCTATATTGAAAAATGTTTGGCAAAGGTAATACAGTGAAGAAGAAAGTATTTGTGTGAAGGTTCATGTAACTGTGCAGAGCTGACGCTGACTCATAAAGCCTTACACTTAAAATAACTCCTTCGGCTTTTTAAGACACTTTTTAAAGTTACTGAATCTCTGATTATGCGACAAAGTGTAAACAGCAGGACGTCGATGAATGCTGCTGCTCAGATGATGCTTCCACATATGTTGGCTTCATGCTACAGTTCCTTCACGACCGTTTTCTTCCAAGAATGTGACTCCCAGAAGAGTTACGGATCAAGCGCCCGCTGCACTGAGCGTTAAGTCCTTTGGTTTCTACGACGACAGGATGGTTTCCATTTCTGTCTGCTTTGCATCCAGCTGAAAGTGCGTCCCGTTTGGACCGTAGTCGGTGTGTGAGAGGGCGAGTGGCGAATATGACTGTGTGTTTGTTACAGTCAGCGGCTCTGGGAGTCAGCAGTGGGTGGCCTCGATGGGCGACAGCGTCAGGATGCTGCGATCGTTGGAGTAGTTCTCTGTGTCGCTCCAAGACCTGAAAACAGGCAGCAGTGACTGAGGGTTAGGAGGCTGAAGGGGTTTGAGTGTATCTGTGGATGAGGGGGCGGGGTTTCACAAGCTAACGCAAAGTTAGCCAAAGGTTTGTTTACTATCTCAGCAGCTGCACTCCAACTAGTGGCAACTACAACTACTTTATTTTCCGTGTTGAACATCACCACGACTATAATCAACATTACAAAACACAGCTGTAAGGATCAGGCTAGTCGATTCTACATCTTAACTTTCAAAAACACCAGTGCAGCTGTTTTCACTCCCTCAAAAATGTTGTGTGGAATAATCATCTGAAACAGTTTTAATCTACATAAGCAGCTGGACGAAGCAGAGAAGAAAAGTGAATAAAGAAAAAAGTTAATGAATGAAGTGATGATAGTTGAGTATCACGAGTCTCTCCTCATCCTCAACCAACTCTTCTGTTTTTATTTTCACAACTCAGTTCATGGGTCGTGTCATAATCGGATCTGAAATTGAGCTTTTTTATGATTAAGTATTATTTTTCTATCCAATATCCAGGGTGTTTGCTCTTTATCCAAATAAAAATTCCAGACTTTTTCAAAACCGCCATTTTTTCCCCCAAAACCTTGACTTTATGTACTTTTATACTTGCGTGCCTACTTTTTTTTTGTTTGAGATTGCACCTGTTTTGTGTTGTAGAAAAGTTTGTTTTAAAAAAATGTACGAATGAATGACTGCATATGTCACAGTAAATTATGTTTTACTGACAGAAACATTTTCAAAACATGAAAACCACAAAAGTGCATGGATATCACACTAACAAGTTTCACTAGAATCATTCTAGACAGGTTAGTGAAATCACATCAGTTTTTTTTTTTAATATGCTTTCCTCATGTATTTCTTATCTTACAAGATCATGTGCCTTGGAGCATACTATGAGAGAAATTCAACTATGAGAGAAATTCACACAAAATTCCAGACTTTTTAAGACTTTCAAGACCTGTGCAAGCACCCTGAATATCAGATAAACTAACGTTCAAATGTACCACTCTGGTTCTGAAGCTGCTGCCTATCACTACTACAATGAGAAAAGAACATTTACATATATTATTAGAGTTTCTTATTTGTATATTTGTTTTGAACTGTACTCAATCATGGTGCTCTGAAAATTGACAACATGATTTTTCATTTTTACTGCAAATATGCACAGCCTCGTTGGAAAAAAAAAGATCATAACAGGCTTGTACTGTAGGCACTAGGCATGATGGGTAATCGCTTCATCCGCCTGTCTTCTCAGCCTGATCCTCTAGAACAAACTCAGTCTGGACTCATTAGACTACATGACCCTTTGCCACTAAAACAGCCCCATCTTTATGCTTTATAGAAACTGAGTTGTTTCAGAGACTAAAAGCTACTCATTGCATCAGTTAAAGAACTCATTGCAGCTGAAATATACTAATCACTGCAGTTATTATCAAATAAATGGATCTGAACTATTGGCATAGTTGTGAATTTTCTCAGATGCCTATGAAAAGTTATGTTTGACTTAATTGCAAAACTAGTACCACTAAATACTGAACTCCCTCAGCAATTTGACTATTCCTTTAACTCTTATTGGTTCGTATAATTGTTTTTAAGAGATTGTTAGATTTACTTAGCCAAGTGAAACTGCTTATTTCTCCATTGAAGAATTCTATAGCCTATAGGTTAACCAATCACCTCTACTTTAGTCCATTTGTTGCTGCTGATTCAAACAAACTGCCCCAAGTGGTATTAATAAAGTTGCTCATATTGTTATGTAATGTCTGTATTCTTGATTAAAGGTGATTATTTATTGGTATTGGTTGACCCTTAGTAAACATAAAGAGACTATAAACCATGATTCAAAAAAAAAAAAAAATCTGTATATTTTAGTCTAGTTATGGCCACTTTAATGTCTTATTTGCTTTTCTGCTCGGGCTAAATAAGGAGCAGAGGAGACACGAACACTCCACGTCCCTAGAGTTTTAAAAAATGCAAATGGTTTCACTGCTGAGATGTTTATGGAGTTGTGCAGCGACAACAATTCCAACCTCAAACTCCTAATGTACCCAATCTCCGTCTCTAGCAATTGTCATACACTGTTGTTTAGGATGAAAGAAAGCCCTCTGCACTATAACATTCATCCTATCTGTGAGTGGTTGTTTATTCCCTCTCTGTTTATGGTTCATTCTTCGAGGGTCTGAGGTGAGACTTGAGCTACCCAACCCATGGATACAAATAAAAACAATAATCATACAGAGAAATAAACCAGGATAACAACCATCCTGCCACATATATCCACTTTCAGCATCAAGTCAAACATTCATTCCTGTGTTTGGTTGAATATATTAAATATTTCTCTGGTAGAAAAATAAGTTTCATTATCTCTTCCGTAACATCAAACATATATGCTTCCTGTATATGTATAAAATAGATCATATCATTTATATTAGTATTTAGATGTATGGCAGCGCTCTCTGAAAAGTAGATCATATGCCACAAAAATCTTAATATCAACCAGCCCTCAGTCACATTTCAGTGGCGTAGATTTGGATTTTATCATTTCATTCAATATCCAATATAATGCCATTCATAAACTGTAAATACACAACATGCCTTGCTGTTTTTAGGTATTATAAAAATATCATATATCATACCTTTAATGTACAATATCCACCCTGGCCTGTATTTGGAGAACAGTCTCTATTTGTTTATCATTATCACAGACCTGGACTTTAACCAACTAATACTTTTTATTTGAGGAAATACATTATGCAACCCCCTGACTAGGAGAACTCTTTCTATTATTTTACATGCTTTTACACTGATTAGTCAGCCGTTTAGCAGCATGGACACAAACAAGCAAAAGCGCTGTGTAGTGTACCCAACAGCTTGCCACTGTTTGAGTCAGAGATTACAAGGAACCGACCGCTGCCAAAGCTGAGTCACATCAAAGCGAAACCAGTCGACGATCAGAGCTTCTACCTCAAAAGCACCAGCAGGGAGGAGCAGAGAGGCTGTTCCTCAGAGTCCTCCGAGCTCAAACAGGACCACCATTCTGCCTGCTGGACCTGATCTTCACATGACTGCATGAGTAAAGCCTGGTGTGTGACTCGTTTGTGTGTAGTTCTGAGTACTTTAATTTCCCCCCACCTCGTTCTCTGTGACTGTACATCCAAATATTTTGATGTATCCGTTTATTCCTAAATGTCACCTGTTTTTAGTATGAACAGCGCTGGTGACCTTCAGTTAAGACAACCGTTTTAAGACCTGGTAAACAGGAAAACAGGGCCACCCGCTGACTTTAAATAGGCCGATGACTCAAATGGTGGTTTGACTGGAGGCGAGACCGTATGCTACGTCACTAGATCAGTTGTGTACCAGGGTTGGGCTCAACTGAAACGTGTTAGTACTAAAACTGCTGCCCCTGCCCGGGTTAGCACTAAAACACTTTTAGGATAAGCCAGCGGGAAACACAATGTTAAAGGGAAAAAAAAAAAAAAGAAGTGGCAGATTTCTGACAGGATGAAGCTCACAAGGGACGTTAACAGCACATGAATAATTAATCTGAAAGGTCGGACAACATTATGCAGATTTCAGACGAAGGAAGACAAGGACACGGAGCGATAGGACAGTGTGAGAGGGGGCACAAATACATACAGGTTTACATTGTATACAAAATACCAAAGGCAACAGCAGCCCCCATGCAACAAGACAGAACCTGGGCATACTTGTTTTGTAGCTGACAGAGAACAAGACAGGTGGAATCACAGAGATATACTGTCGTTTCAAAACGAGGTTAGAAAACAAGCATGCCCTCGGAGTTGGCCTCTTCTCAGAAGCGCATATAAGGCTTCAGGATCCAGTAGAAAAAGACTAATAGATACAGGAAGTAGCAAAAAAAGACTCTGAGACTACACTTCCCAGCAGCCTCTCTGGTTCAGGGTGTGGTCCCCGTGATGTGGGAGAAGAAGAGGAGGAAAAAGGGGTATCAGATAGCAGCTGTGTTTCCATCCAAGTTGTCTTTTTTTTTCCTTTTTATTCTAATGCATTCAGAAAGACGAACAGATGCTGAATATTTAAATACAGATTCTGAAAATATGTAAAATTCTGACGGAGGGCAGGAAGTGAAAAGCACAACAGACGAAACAGAGGAAAGACTGTAAGGTGTTAGATTAGGCAATACTGAGAGAAAGGAAAAAACATCTCTACATGTGTTTGACGTGAACCTTGTGTTGTGAAGACGATCAAAAAAACAAACTGAAACAAACTGAAAGAATTGCCATCGAGCCCACAGATATAAACAACCAAGTCGTGAAAACAAATGATTAAACACCAACAGTACGGAGGCGTGACTGCTGCTTAGTTTTGATTCTTTTGATTAAGCTAGAAACAACCTTCAACAAGACGTCGCCTCTCACTGTCAATGTTTCAATAGTTTATTCGATGCTTTTTGATGAATCACTCTCACTAATCTGGTTAAACGCCACTGAAGATGTGGATCATCATGAAACTAGAAGGAAAAGCCTTTACAGAACACCACAGTTTGCAGCTTATGCCCATTTTTTAGGCTTTGGTGTAATTTCTAACTCCAATTTAAGTGTTCGCAATGTTTCTTTGTTGCTATTGTTTTAGATATTCTTACATGTGCACTGTCCAAATGTAACCGAAACTAAAAGGCTTTACAAGAAATATATTTCACTGTCATTTTTAGCTGTGTTTTTTTTACCCTTACAAGAAAAAAAAAATCTTAGGAGTATCTCTGATTCATCTGATTGGTTGTAACACAACCAATGTAAACTGTAGGCATTTTACTTTCATACCAGTGTTTCCCACTTCTTGCCCTCGATATATAGTTCCAAACACAGGAACATTGGTTTGTTCAATTAGCTGCATTGAATTATTGATTAATAGTTGCTTTAGGAGGCAAAAAAGCTCAATCTCCCAATGTGTGAGGACTACATACATGCTAACAGATGCATTCAAACACTTCACAGTTGGCTTTAAAACATTGTTGATCATTTTCATGTTTGATGGAAATGTCAGTGGAAAAGAAGTTGCATCTTTTTCATATTTTAAAGACACGCCGTTTTGCTGTTTGGATGGAGACACAGCTGCTGAGACGTGACAACTATATACAGGAGTCGAAGATTATGAACAAAACTCCTGACATCAGTGTCATCCTTCTTGCTTTGTAGTCCCTAACTTTAATTCAGCTGTGGCCGGTATTGTCTGCTGCAACAACAGGCCAGTAAAGCAGCCAGCTACAGTTTGGCTTCCAATATATAACAGATAGATACTTGATACTTGAGTATTATTATATGTGTTATATATATCATAAATAAGTTTGCTATATGCACCTTCCAGTGAATGAGCATGTCATATACTGTAGTACTGGGCAGATGCATTTCTTCCCTCTATGGCAGTATCCTAGCATTAAGGCCAAACGTGGGCTTACACGCATTTTCATATGCTCTGCTTTTCTGCCGTGTGCTCTCCCACGTAGAAGAGAAAGCAAGGGGAGACGAGGAAGAGCAACAAGGAGTTGGAGAAGGATGAGGAGGGGTAAAAATTCAACTTGCAGATTCAGTCCTAATTTTGTTGACTGCAGTCTTTACATTGTAGTAAGGCTCATTGTTTCTGTTTATCATCTGGAAGCATAAAGCTGCTGCTGTTTACTCAGAGGAAAGAATCAGATTGTGTGTTTTGTGCCAAGGTCAGGAAACCAATCAATCGTTCCCACAGGAAGACGTTCATTTAAATTGAATCATGCATTTAATGGCAATTGAACTCCACAGCAGAGGGAATTGTCTCCCTTCCTCTGCTGAAAAGGCCATGGCACCAACTGAAATAAATTCTTTCCAAGGTGCATGCACCGCGCTGCAATAACTGGGGCTTAATAAAGACTAGAAATATTCAAGGTGAGATCTACTCCACAGTCCTGACCAGGTGAATAAAATGAACAGATGATGCTCCAGATTGAGGCCTAGCACAGACTACAAGTCTTGAGATGTCATTACAGCAGGTCACAGTTTTGTACCTGGCACATCTCTGCTACATGATAAGGCTGCTGTATCCCCCCAGGCCTGAGTGGCTGTGATGACACTGTGACTCTACTCAACCACAGAGAGCCTGCCATTCGCTGTCCAGAGGGGCTGAAGGGAGGGCGGGGGGGTGTAAGGGAACAGTGCATCCCTTATTTGACCTGCATGCAGTCATTACCTTTACAAACACACACACACACAGTCATGAACAAAACAAACATGCGTGCCCACACTACCTGAATCCACTGCAAAAGACACGCACACACAAGATGCAAGAATGCTGCTACATCTTCATTACTGATCCGATCAATACTGAGCGTCCCAAGCTGTTTTGAGGAGTATTGAAGGCTCAGCAGAAAGGATTGTTCAGGTCAATTAATCAATGACCTTTTTGAGTTACTGGGATTCAGGTAAAAGACACAAAAACAGTAAAACCGCAGACTGGGCAGACGGGCAAACTGTGAACTCAGCTAACTCACCTTTGAAGCTGCACTAAGCAAAATATTGCATGAAAATCCTGTTTTTACTAAACATGAAAACAAAGTGAAGCTGTCGCAAGGACGGAAGCTCTTAGTGCACAAACTTGACACTGCATTGACATCAGATTTTTACTGTTTCTGGGTCTCAGATGCGTCTCACTTTGAGGGCATCAATAAGCAAAGTGCAGCTTGAAAGATGATTTACAGCAACCTCCCTTCACAGCTCTTAAACACCCAGATGAACATCTGACGTGTGGATCATTTGTCTATTACAACTGTCTGGCCTCATTTATAGAGAAGCCCTCCAAGAAACAATAGAGGACAATATGCAAACAGCAACTTAATGTTTGACACAGACACTGGATTTATCTGTTAAAGTGCATGTACAGATCGGACAGTTTTTCTTCAGAACTGTCAGATCAGCTTCCCTTTGGAAACAAACTCTCAAGGGAACAGGAAAGAGGACAGACAAGGCAGACATAACAACAGATCATAGCATAGATGACGAGGACACAGACATACAGGATATCAGACAAATCTGCCCCCAATGTAGGAGTTACACAAGGTTATTGAGCATTCAAGTGAGACCTGGTGAGGCTTTGTTAACTCAACTGACCTCCAGTAACAGGCCTTAAAGGGTTAGTTTGGAGTTCATGAATTGGGGTCGCATGAGGTACTGCTACAGACTGTATTACCTTCACTACATAGTGTTTGGAGAGGCAGACACTGGAGCTAAGCAATGTACAGCTATGGACAGGAGAGGCTGCAAAAAAGTGCTTTAACCACTTATAAAAATCACATCAAACAAAAGTCAGTGTCAGTTAAAGTGTATGTTATATGTGGTGTATTTAACTCCACCTTGGCATCAAGTGACGCTGCTAGAGTCGCGGAAAAATTATTAGACCATCAAAAGTCATCAAAAACAATGGTCATGCAATCAAGTACTAACTCCTGTGTGTATCATGTGACTAAAACAGACAGAAAACATGGAATGCCTAAAAGCACTGTTTTTGGCAGTACAATGCCATAGCAATTGATGTAAAAATTTAAGTGAATTTTGTTATTATCAAGAAAATCATGGAAAATGGCTAGATATCAGCTCTGAAATTAAACTCTTATGCGCTATTTTTGTTGTTATCATTATATTTGTCCAAACAAATGTACCTTTAGTTGTACCAGGCATTAAAACAAACACACAATTGAAGAAAACAAGGGTGGTCGAATTATTTTTTCCGCGACTATATGTTGCGCTCTTCAAAACCTCAACTCATCTCAATCAGTTGGAAAGTAATCACCAAAGTCACACAATAAAAAAAGCATAAGCATTCAGGCAGCAGCAGACCAACAACAGCTACAGTTGTTTCTGTCAAAAGGAGTCAGGTGGTGTTGAAAAGCACTTAAGTGGCTTGTCAGAACAGACTGACGTGAAGGTTAAACTAGTGAAAATGTTCTAAATATAGTGAACACTTTTGGGACCGTTTTGGGGGCTAAAGTTTAGCCTCTGCCCCTGTCCACAGTAGAATATTTCTTAGCTCCATTTACTCATTGTAACACAAAGTCCATGTTAAAGTACCTCATACAATCTCACTTCAAAAAACCCAGACTAACCATTACATAATAATCCAATCACTCCCTGCATGCTATGTAGAAGGCCATCACAATCTAGGGAGTCATTGGTCTCTATGATTTTGGTTATAAGGTTTACTGATATATATCTGCTTGTTGCTCACTAGTGTGAATAGAAGCTTTTCTGTCTGGCTAAATCTGAATGTCCAGACTGTCCGAGATGGTTTCATCCACAGATCTTCTCACGGCTTCTAACTCCTCCTTTGGCTGTTGTCATGAAGATTTTCTAAGATGCACTCAAAACCAGTCTTTGCAACCATGTGACACCCCCGTCCCTTGCACTTATACTCTCAACTGGCGTCAGATCAGAGAAAGAAAAGCTAGTGAAAAAATCTGACACTGGAAAACAAAACAGTTGACACCGCAGCCGAAGTTTGTGAAACCGAGAGGAAGTGAGGGTTCGCCAGGATTCATAGCCCCTGTTTGTTGTCGTTGCATCATTCCCACCTGTTGTTGCGGCTGGACGAGTGACAGTGGCTGGCGCTGGCCTGGCACTGGCCGGTCATTTGCTCCAGGAGGCGGGCCAGGCGGGAACAGCCGCTCTGCCCATGTTGGTAGCAGCACAGGGACTCCACACAGCTGAGGGTCTGCGCCTGGGTGGCTGATAGAGACTGAACAGAGACAGCAGAATGTGAAGGTGAAGGAGAGGGTGATTCGCAAAGTTAGAGAGTAAAATAGAGGTAGTTAGAAAGATGAGCGGAACAAAGAAGGAGGACAAAAAGCAAAAGGATGAAAAAGAGGTGAGTGGAGAAAGAGACAAAAAAGCAGAGATTATTACCAATACATTGAAGGGTCACAGCATCATTTTGTGGAATGAATAATGTGACTGGTGGATGAAATATTACATGCTTTCACATAAACAATGTACAGGGAGAACATGCTACATCAAGGACTGAAATGTTGCAAATAAAACAAAATCTAACTTAAAACAGACAGAAAAGCTTAACATGTTAACGTAATGTTTAATATGCTTTTTAAACAAATAAAAATGAAGTTTTGAAATAAATTGGCCTAGAGAACTACAGCAGAATATTTACAAGGACCTTAAAATTTAACCTACAATCATATCAATAATCACATCCTTTTCAATTTTCTACAGTGCATTTATTTAAGGGTTTTATAAATAGATATCCCTTTTGTCAACTTCTGTGTGTAACAGTTACAATGACGATACTACACTGTTTTCCTCGTCCGAGTATTTTTCTCCTCAGGCTCCAAAGCACAAGACAGCACTGGGTCACGGTGACGCTGACAGGAATAGATTTCCTCCTCTCCACTTATCTAATGCTACAAACCACTGAATTGAGTGTTTTTCTTTTTACTGCAGTGTGTCATGGTGAAACCACTTAGTATTATGAGATTCCCGAGTGGTCATTCAAAGCAAGATGAGCCCACACTGTGCGTTGCGCTGCAGCTCGGGTTTTTCTGTCAGATTGTCATAACTGTGATGGATCACACAGGATCCAATCCACAGCCCACAGCATGAAGTAACCATAAACCAAGACCAACCGATCAGGTTCACAGGCAGGTTTACCGTATAAGATAAACTCCTGTTCTCAGTACTTTACATCTTAGGGGTACACTACATATGAAATCGGACTCCTGTTTTACCGTAGCAGCTGAATGTGCTCTGGTACAAACAATACTCCGATATACTGAATGCAAATACTATGGCTCTATTGTCATCGCTTGTTTATTCATATAGTTGTGATAATGTTTATAATATAGTTACACTGATGATAGTGGTTTCTGTTGTTTGTACTAACAGCTGTAATAGTAGTATATCCACTGCTAATATTTATCTTTGTTAGTAGTAACATTAACAATTATGGACATTTGTTCAAACTATTGGTAAATATACTAGCACCAGTTGTTTTAGTTTTTAACCGTTATAGTACACTCCATCCCTGTGTCTTCCCCTATCCCCCCCCTTCTCCAATCTCTGTCTCTTTCTCTATTCAACCCCAACTGCTCATGGCAAACAACCATCCTCCAGGAGTCGGGGTCTGGTCCAGGTTTCTGCCTGTTAAAAGGAAGTTTTTTCTTTTCACTGTCACCAAGTGTTTGCTCCTGGGGGATTCAGTTGGGTTTCTGTAAACCAGCTGAAGGGTCTGGTTTAGTCCAGCTTTAAATGTAAAGTGTCATGAGATAACTTTTGTTATGATGTGACACTGCTACAGTCACGGAAAAAATTATTAGACCATCACAAGTCATCAAAACAATGGTTATGCAATCGAGTACTAACTCCTGTCTGTATCATGTGACTAAAACAGATAGAAAAGAAAACATGGAATGCCAAAAAGCACTGTTTTTGGCAGTACAATGCCATAGCTATTGATGCAAGAACTTCAGTGATTTTGGTTACTATCAAGAAAATCATAGAAAATGGCTAGATATCAGCTCCTAAATTAAACTCTTATGTGCTAGTTTTGTTGTTATCATTATATTTGTCCAAACAAATGTACCTTTAGTTGTACCAGGCATTAAAATGAACAAGAAATTGAAGAAAACAAGGAGTGGTCTAATAATTTTTCCGTGACTGTATAAATAAATTTGATTTATTAATGTCAAACTTGATATGCAGCTTAAAGATACTGTGTCTTTGTGAACAGTAAGGCTAACGGCGAATCTGAATTTTCAGTGATGGCCTTAGTAGAAAAAGCTGAATGAAGTAGCTGCCTAGAAACCCGAGGGATCAGGTGGCTCTGCTGTTCTGAGTCAGCACCTGAGGGAGACGGTGTGTGAGGCGAAGGAGGAAGTGCAAAGCAGAGAGACAGCCAGACAACAGGGTGTCAGATTACACTTAGGTAGTTTGTATTGTGAGCTGTTGTTCTCTTTAACAGTATAGAAAAAAATATGCCCAGGGTAACAAATAAAGCAAAAGACTGCAGCAATTTAACCTCCAATATTTAACATTTTGCATACATATACTCAATTAATTATCTCATTTATGATTTTAACTTAACATAAAGACCATATGTGTAGGTGTTATTTATTGATAGTGTCTTAATGAGTAAATGAAGCAATAGAGGAAAATTTTTAAAACTGTACAATGTTTGCATTGTTGGCATTTGGAAAGTGCTAACATTAATGCTCTTTTGTTTACTGCAGTTTGCTCATGCACTTTGATAAATAACGCTAGCACTTTATGTCCTTAGCCATAAATTGTCCTATATTTTTTAACAAATGTGTAGATTCCAACTAGCTGCTATAAAGCTGGGGTTTCTTCTGCTACTTCTGTTACATCTCTATGCAGCAGTAATTAGAGACTACATTGGCATGAAACCAATCTTCTTTTTGGCTGGCAAGAACAACACTGGATATGAATTAATTTAGCTGTTAGGTGTTTATAGATCATAAATAAACAACTTGAAGCTATCAGAACATATTCCTTTTGGGTTTGTATATGTACTTGCTACTCAATGGGCATGAGAAATAATTATGCCAAGAGGAATTAAAGTTCTTTAAGCCTGTTCATGGAAAAAATAATTACATTTTAACTACAACAGACATATCTCCAGAGCAGTGTTAATAAGAAACTACCATCAGTGCTATTTTTGTTGTAGAAAATTAACCGTTAGGGACACCGCAGGCAATTTTTGCACGTTTTTGTCATTTTTCTTCTTTGATATGGTGATCATTATGGCTGTTGCAGCTCATGGCATGAATTTCTGCGAGAATATTTGATGTTGATCTAATCTCGGTTACTCTTATAGGTCTTTTATACACTACTGACATGTTCTGGACCCTCGAGCCAAACACTGCAATAAAACCATAATATATCAAAGTTTTTCTTCATGATTTTTTCTGCATAAATCTCTTAAACTACTTCAGCTTTGCTCAAAACTACAAAATGTTCAATAAATTTCAGGCGTTTAACCCTTTAAATGCCATTTCAAATATGTGCTTTTCTGAAAATGACAGAAGTTTTGGTTTAAGAGATTTATGAAAAAAAAACCCAAACCATCATATATCAAAATATTCATATATATAATTTTCTAATGTTTTGAACCTGTACATTCTTGGCTTGAGGGTCCTCAGAGGGCAGTACATCAGAGGGACCCACAAGGGTTAGCATGACACCTAAAATAAAACCTGGTCAACCCTCTAATTAATATTTCTGTTTTTAAAGGTTTGTTGAGTGATATTTATTGCCCTCTAGTGGTGATGTCAGTATTACCAACTGAATCCCCCCTCTCCCTATTCTACAGCGGCCGCAAAAATGCAAGTCTTTATTACAGTCACAGATTATATTGTTATTTTGTCTGTTCTGGGAATTTTCGTAAAGGGACCATTAACTCAGACATAGTAGCTGACAGTAACAAACGTTAATGCTCGATGACACCTGGTATGAAAAGGAAGAGAAAGTTAGTTCATGGCTACCATTGCTATGGCAACAGAAACACTCTAATACTAATTTCTGCATGATTATAAACTAATTAAAACATAATTATGAATTCTATATTCAATTCTGAACCTCTAAATAGAGGTTTTCTCAGCACCAGATGCCTGAACAGAAGGTTTTATCATTGACTGACAGTGATACCATATGATCCTGATCCCCTGTCCGACTAAAATAGATCAGCTCCAGTTTGTTGTTATTGTTACATTTAGCACAAATGTCTGAAAACTAATTTACACAACTAACAGCATATCATCTGCTAGATGTTTGTCGGAGTTTATAGGAAGATATACAGGACTTGAAAAGCAAAACAAAAAACAAAAAAGTTAAAAAGATAAGTTCATTTACAGAAAACAAAAATAAAACAACAGATGTTATAAGCAGATAACTGAATAATTCACACTGGGAGAAGATGACTGAATGAAGATATGGTGACAACAAAGAAGACAGCATGCCAACAGCATTCTCTCTCTTACTAGTTTCTGAAGCCAGATCTGACTGATTACATTGAGGGGTGATTTGAGACCAGTTCAGTATGGACAGGGTCAACAGGGAAGGACAAGGTTGTTCATGATAGGTTTGGGATGGATGGTGATGATAATGACTGGGTGGGAAAGGATGTGGTCATTCATAAAGGAGCTGAAGCAAACAGAAGACATAGAGACTAAGTTTACATGAAATACAAGGGTTGTGGAGGGACAGTTGTGTGCCAATGAAATTTGTCAAATTTCAGGGCATGTGCAGTCAACTGCAGGCACTAGGGGGTACATAGGGTTGTTTGATCTTCAGGTGAAGCCATAATGCTGGGGCAGGGACAGTACAGTGGGAGGGGGACAATGGGAGTGAAGAATGGTACTACCTAGGGGAGCAGGGGTCTGGGCCGGGGGCAGCAGGGGGAGGATAAGCAGCTAGCAGGTGCCAATTGTCCTCCCCTGGGCTCCGCTGGGCTTTAACAGGGTCATATTCTGGGCCGACTGAACCCTCACCCTCTTCCATCTGAAGGACACAAGATGCTTACAGTGAGCCCTGCTGGCCAGTCAAACAGCTCATCAGTCAGCGAGGTAGACTGTAGGGAAGACGTCCTGACGGCAACATAGCACATAAAGCCAGTCTCTTAACTAACCAACCACACTGCAAAATATATCCACCTTAGTCATTTAGTCTCAGATTCAAGATTTAAATCATGTTACATCAAGCAACCATCTAAGAATGTCCATCAGGAGCTTGAGTGCACAACCTGGTTGGGATTTAGACCTCTGAGGTGGAATTATACTAAGTGCGATAAGCCTGAAATCCAGGGTCTCAGTGCCTGTTATCCATGTTCGTGTGAACGCAAAGCAATCGCTGTTGCCAAGCAACACACTTCAATCTAGGGCTACAACCAAAGTAATTAATCAATTACCAAAAGAACTGGCAATTAATTTTAGTTTTACACTGCTGCAGCTCTGATTTTACCCGGAGTGCACAGTAACTTTCTCTTTTAAAAAGCTATGGTAAAACATGGATGGAGCGAACCAAATGAAAATAAAATATACATTTTAAAGACTCGTATGCAGAGGTGAATCTTTGTGGGAGGGTAAATGGATAATTCCCTAAGGCAGCATTGAGAGCCACTCCTCTAATAACTCAGCATGCTGTTGTCAGATGTAGTTTACATTTATCATATCCATATAGCATTCTGAAAGGCTCAATTTGCATAAAATCTATGTCCAATCAGGACCTGCAGGGCAGGAGACAGCACCCCATTTCAGTCTGATACAGACTGTGGTTGAGGAGAGAGCTCTTCAATTAGCTTAAACAGGCTTCGTCTGCCAAAACGAAGCCTCTCAATCAGCTCACACTCAGACAGAACAGATGTCTAGGCCGTTTGATAAAAGATGACTTGTCTTAATGCCCTTGTGTTATTTATCCTGTAAACAAGTCCTGCCATCATTGTTAATTTTCTTTTCTGGTTGTGTGATCATTGTTTCTCTGACTGTCATACAGGACATGAGTCAAAGTCTATATACACAATGTGTTCTTCATAATAAAATCTAATCAGAATTCAGGTGTACAACTAGTGCACGAAGCTCCTAACTTTGAGAACGTCTTTTACTTTCATCTAGTGTTTTTGGAGTCAAGACCAAATGACTACAGTAATGTTGGATATGTTTCCCAGTGCTGCTTATTTACCAACCAGCAAATTAATTAGTCAGTTAGTAAGCAAGTGGTCGGTCAGTCAGTGAGTCAGTCCAGGCTGCACTGTAGGGGGGCAGTTAAAATGTCATTTCTGACCCTCTGTCTACAGTGTGCTATGATCCAGTTGAACTGTACGCTATGGAGACCAAATCAGTGCAGGTCCCCCTTTAAAGTCCTTCACAAGTGACCTCGTCAAAAACATAATACAGAGATACAAGGGATTTAATTCAACAGAGATGAGAGCAAATATTTAACTCATGAGTCAAAATAAGAGCTGTTTGCAACAAGACACCAATGTGCATCCTTATTCTCCCACTAATTGGGAGTGTGTAATAATTATGTCACTGAATTTGAAGAGTCTGTCAGAGCATCTGAGTGGGGTGATGAGGTCACTGGAGGAAGGCTTTAATTTTTCACATGAGCAAAAACGACTGAACACATTGGCAAGAGGAAGGCTGAAAAACTCGGAAACGGCGGTAAAACTGGGAAATAAAGAGCAGAAAGAACCTGCAGGCATTAGAAAGATGTTTCGGGAAAAGGATCCTTCTAGCACAGATAAGAGCAAATCTATTAGCATCCGAGCCAATTAACCTGCTGCTGAATCTCTCAGGGCTACAGAGTAGGCAAACAGCAGCGTTCCCAGGAGAGCCCTCTGGGTTCTTTGGTGATTACCTTCCTCTAATCTAATTAGGAAAAGAAGAACTGAAAAATACTTGAATTTCTTAGAACAGGCATAAATAAATTGAGTTATGCACCACTTTACAATGAATAGATGTCTGTATTTTTAACACTGACACATCTTGTTGTACAATTATACAAATCACTCTGACCCTATCTGATAAATTCTGATCTAAAATATCAGTTTGAGGTCTACAGTTTGTTTCTGCTCATTGAGTTTGTGAGATGGGGCCTGTACTGTTCAAATTGTTGTCGACTTAGAATGAAAAATCACCTACCAGTTCATTAGATACTTTTAGCTCTCTAAAACAAGAGCCCTGCAATAAAACATGTTTCAGGAAGGTTATAATGTTCTGATTGGTTAGTGTAAGAGAGGTGTTGCTTTAATTTCATGGTTATTCTTCAAACTTCAGTTTTTTGTTGTTAAAATGCTCTGTGTTCTGTTAAATTGCGTTGTGTCTAAAATTCACTGTATTTATATCAAATATTTTAAGGACAGAACCAACTCCTACTTTATCATCACAAACGACAGCTACCAAAATGACTGTAAGACTAAACCAAAACAACAAAAAACTGAAATCGTAATCAATTTATAAAGTATTTTATGCTAGGTGTACCTTGAAAACTGGCAAGTGAGCAAGCAATGCAGAACCATTGGAATATCAAGCGTTCATTGCCTTAACGATAGACATGCAGAAACCCATTCACCTATCACAAAATACCCATAAAATATGAACCTTCTATATTTCACGCTGTTTACTGACATGATTTTGGACAGCTACATTCATATATCGGTGCTTCTATGAAACTGGTCCCTAAAAACAGGAAATGGGGGCTAAAAATTCAAACCAGATGTAGACTAATGTTATGAAGCAAGTTTGGAGGCACTTTGGGTCTATTTTAAAAATAAATATTTACTGAGATAAAAAGAGAAACTATTTTTTCAGATATAACACATTTTTATATTATTTTTATACAAAAATCAGCACAGTAAAAAGGACACGAAAATTACATGCAACTATTATTTCGAATATCTTTATATTCTCTCACAGGTACATTTTGGGAATCGAACTAATTATGCAAGGCAGAGTGTTTCACAAAAATGACCGCTGTTGCAAAATCACTCGCGATTTATTTGTATTTAAATGGGCTGGTTCTGCGTTTAACACCAGTGGACACGATGGGTTACACACGAAACCTGGAATGAGACTGCCAATTCATGAAAAACCCACGTTTGGATTAGAAAAACCACTAGGATCGTCAAATTTAACATAGTGTCTTTATTTATGACAGTATATAAGACCATTTCAAGCTATGTTTTCCAGATAAAATGCACTGGTAGCTTTTCTTGTCCCAATTTTGGTCCTATTTTTGGCCTCAATATTTGATAAAAAATTCATTAATTTTGGGATGGCTCAGAGCAAGAAAATAATTTTTTTTGCATTTCTCTGAGGTCATCATTAGGTACGTCCTGGGGGGAAATATGTCTATATTTCTCTTTTAATATTGGCTCTAAAAAGCTGGAAAAGTGCCAGGTACCAAAATGAACCCAGTTTAACAGAAGTACCCATATAGAAACAACTTAAGATGTTAAGTTAAGATGGAGCTGTCCAAGATCACGGAACACTATAGCGGTCGTTTGGAGAGCTAACAGGTTGATTAGCATTACCCTTAAAGGCTGATTATAGTGATCCTTTTTAAAACAGCATATGATCTTGTAACCATAAGCCTGAAATAGTCATGATAACAGGGCTGTCTGTCATGCCTGTATCAGGACAGCACCATGCTGCTGTACCCGACAGCCTGGACCAGTCCAAGTCATGCACTGTAGTGGGTAACCAGTCTGTTGAAACCATGCAGGTAGAACAGTCGAGGGTGAAACGTGCCCAGCTGGAGGTGGGCGTCCTTTAAGAGAACCGACCATGCGAGTGATAACAGGGGTTGTTTGATGGGCTGCACCATGCGGCTGTACCATGTGTCCTTTTAACGTGGGTGTGGCATGTAGATGTATGATAAATCCACTAGTGGATGGTCAGGAAGCGGATCTGACCAGCTGCTCTGATTCAGTACCGATGCAGATGCAGGATGTCACAGTCAGAACAGTACATTTTGCAGTAAACACTGCTTTCTTATCAGAATGAGTTCCGAGTAGCAAGACTAAAACTCAAATGAGGCTTCACGAGTGATTTAACATTCATTCGCTCATTCATTCATTCATGTTCATGCATTGGGGAGGTAATGAGTGTACCATGCTGAAACTGGCAGGAGAGGTGAGGTCTCACAACACATTCTCTGTCTTAAGTGCAAGGCATGGATGAAATGCTTAATGTTACATTCTTTTGCATTATCTCCTATCTCAATAGGCCAAAAATACATTTATTGGCCTCTTATCCCATTCACAGAGAATGCTGACTGGCTTTTACAGGGCATGCGGTCAAGGATACAAAAACCCCGCTCCAACATTAGCAGCACACAACTCAGCAGTCGGCATACTGCCAGTGTTAGAAATGGGCCACGGTACGACTAAATCAAGTCCAAAGCTAGTAAACAAATAAACATCTCAATGTTGTATGTTTAACAGAAGTGCTTGTTGTGGAAAGCAATGTTTCTAATTTCAGAGGGTATCCATAATCCATAAAGTACATTTTGTTTGGGTGTCAACAGGTAACAAACACTTACATTTAATGCTTTTTAACCTATTAAGATGAATTTAACCTAAGTTTTGGACAAATTGTTTTTCTTCTTTAAGCACTGCAATTCAATATTAAGTAGCGTATATGTGGTTGTGTACAAATACAGGTTATGTAAGAATTTGGTTATCAGAGTATGTTAGTGAACTTTTGTTCAGGTAACCCAAATAAAGTAGATACTATAAGGTTCAATAGTAGGTTTCGAAGCTTTGTAACATCAGAAATGTGGACTTTAACGAAGGACAGTGACTCACCATGACAAATATAAATTAAATTATGGATAAAACATTTGTGGCAATTACAATTTAAGATTTTTTAAGAACCTGCAGACATCCTGCTTTTACTGAGTCAAGCTATTCTATTCTGTTTCAGTGCTACGAGAGTGTAGCATCACTGCAGAAAAGCAAAACAATGCTGACTACAGAAACTACATATTCATTCCAAAATCCCATCTAATATTGAAATATTGCTTTTCAATACAGCACTCCTGAAAGTTGTGTTGTTTCAATTGATTTCCAGGTATATTTTAAGCTCAGGGCTGAATCAGTCTCATCTCCTCTACCTAATTTTGCCCAGCTGGCTCTTGGCTCTGGACAGAGGCTGCAGAGCGATGAAGTCATCACCTATCGCCACGCGGTTGGAATACATCTACACCGGGAAAATACAGACAAAGGATAGTAGGAAGAGCACACACAGAGGTTAGAAAACAATCTCGCACACACATTTGCACTCACACAGACACGCTTCATTGAATCTCTGCGAATAAACTCAGACTCACACACACACAGCAGGCAAAACGAGACAAAGGTTAGAGCAGAAACAACACACAGGTTTGGAAAAGGCAGTAGAAGAGCTGTGAAAGGAGAGCGGTATAAGCTACAACATAAACTGTCTCCAGCTGGACAAATCAATACAGTAACAGCATGGGTCTGTTACAAGGTGACCATGCACACTGTGTTTTGTCTTAGTGTGTATAAATGTGTGTGTGCAATCAGAGGGAAGTCATGCGGTGTGTGTGCAACTGAACACCATGCTGTTCCTGTAAAAAGGTCGTGTATTAATGATCACAGAGGCTGTGAAAATAAACTATTTAAACAACACAGAACATTTTTCTTCTCTGTCCAGCGTTTGATTTACCTTGACATTTCAATTTAATTTGCTCCCCTTAAGACTCATTTCCTATTATGGGAAATGTAATTTTAACATTTTTTCAGACGTGTGTAGGGAATAAGTTCTAAATCTGAAATTGCACAGAGAAGACAGTTTAACTACTGAAGTGTGCTCGGTCCTTCCCTATGTTGATACATTACTTTGATTTTACTGTCTATGCTTGTGCATCTGGGAAAACGTAATGATATTTTAACATTTCTCACCAAATATTAGACATAATTAATGTGGTGGCTAATTCTTCCTTCTAATTTCAATGAAAAACCTGTGGTAGTGCCCAATATTTGCTATTACAGACAAAATGGTGTGATTATGCTGCCTTATTTGGATGAATCCTTAAGTGTTTTTGCAGTGTGAGGTTACAACAAACAGTTTCAAGTTAAAATCTCCATATTAGATGCTACAAAATCACAAGAGATTGCAAAACATGTCAAGAGCAGACAGGAGCGAAGACAATATTAGATATGTGTGGCTAAGCACCAGAGTGTTTGCAAAAATAGTATTTTGAGAGTCAATGGACGTAACTAAAAGTGACCAAACAGCAGCTTGTACATGGAAAGTAGATTGTAGGAAGCTTCTGGAAAGAGGACAGATACTGAGAGAGTCTCTTTAAATCTCAGCCTGTGTGGATGGGAATCCTGGACTATTTACTGTCCAAAGTCTAATCCGTACCCACTTCTGACAGTGAGCTGAAGTGGGCTTTTTACGGACCCCTACATTGCCTTGACTAAAAGTTTGTTTTCTGCCCACATACTGCCACTTTCTGCCTGTTCTTAAACCTCCTGTTCCTCCTCTCAACTGTACCTGACTCTTCTGGGTGCTGGTGGGCTGCAGATGTCGATAGAAGACCTTCTTCACCACATCAGGAAACAGGCAAGTTATGACAATGATGATGATGGCAAACCAGGCAGAGCCACTGGACAGCAGCTGCACGAAGACGAAATACATGTCCTGGGTGTGGAGGAATGGCCTGAGAGGAAGATGGGGGAGATACTGGTTACATAAACAAGCAAAAAGGGAAAGATTTGTGTGCCTTTTTATTAACAATGAAACGTATCTGTGCTTGTAAGTAGAAGTATGACTAGGTTCCATTTAGCTCATACTAATAGCACTGAAAGTAAAAGAACACATCTTAAACCTAAAAGACAAATGTCAATGCAGTCAAACTGTCTCAGCTCAGCTTTGCCCTTTCCACTCTAAATACAGACCTTACTGGCAATGAAGGACCTTGAACCTTGGGGTGATTTCATTATTCCCAGACACTGAAAGACTAAAAGGCCTTTTAGATGTCACACTACAAATCCTGTTTAAAACATGGTCCAGTGTCGTTACGGTGGCTCCTACCAGTCTGTGACTTGACTACACTGGATAATGTTCTGAGACTGATTAAATCAATGATGCTCACTGCTGACAGCTGATTCCTACAAAGCCTAAAGCGAAATCCTGCTCTGTCAACTGACAGCTGTTAAATTTGGTTCATCTCAGTCTTTTAATCCTCTGTATTTGGGCCTTATCAACAGGCTGAAATCAAAGAACAGACACATCATCTGTTATTGAAGAGAGGCAGTTTTAGACAATATGCATATTCATGTTTATGAGAAGAGATGTTAACCTTATTTCAATTGGAGAATGTTTGAAGCAAGTTATTTAAATCAACTTCCTTATCTTATTCTACTGATTTCACAAGACATTAATATTAAGGCTGTGACAAATGATTACTGCCATCATTGATCAAACTGTTAATATTTCCTCAATTAACCCTTAAAGATCTAGCACTTTAGTGGTGTCTTCCAAATTAATTTTTATCTACATTTAACCTTTTCTAAGTGATTTATCATCATTTATTGTAATGTATTATTGAGGTTATTGAATCAAAACAGAGGAAACTGAGAAAAAGGGGACTTTTTCAATCACAATGTGTAATAACAACCCTCCCTCCATTCCACTTACGTTGTATATATTCAATCCGTATTAATATATATATTTTTTTATATTTATAACCATTTGCACTACATCATATCGAACAATATTTGCACTCTCCTTTTAAACACTTTTTATTCAAATTTATATGACTGTTTTTATGTGTATGTGTATGTCTATGTATGTTTTTATGCTGCTGACAACACTGTGAATTTCCCCATTGTGGGATCAATAAAGGAATATCTTATCTTATCTTTTTCAGCAAAATATACCATTAATTGAACATAAAAACAAGTGTGACCAACCACTGTTATTCGTCAGACTACATAGGTTTTACTGGTGATGAACATGACGGTGTTTCCACATTTACTATGGAGCCTTTGAACATCCATATGGGTCATACATGATGCCAGTGAAAAGCTGAGAGAGTGTAGTTTACCTGAATTATTTAATATATTTATATGATTAATGATTGAAAATGTATTAAACATTTTAGGTCAGAAAATGGTTTATGTCACTATTAGTTGTTCCGGTCAATCATATATATGAGCTATAAAATGTCAGAAAAAGGTGAAAGGAGCTTCCCAAAGCACAGCAAGACATGCTAGCATATGCTGTTTTTAATTGGAAAATATTTGTTTAATGTCACAGAGATTGGAATAAAACTGAAAATAATAAACATTTAAGAAGCTGATTTAAAAAAAATACTCAGAATTATCGATTATCAAAATATTTCATACTTATTTCAACCACAAGTCACTTTGTTATTGCTCCAAGCCATGTTTTGTTAAATAATATAATTCAGATAATAAACGGACAATAAGTCAGAAGCAGACAGAATTAATAATTTATTATTTAACTGATTTCATTTTCTCTTTTGATTACTATGCAGACAGTTATAAAAGACTTGGATTGTGTTTCAGAATCGGGACCTTTTTAGCAGCAGATTTTATTTGCCAAGTCTGGGAGAGAAGAGAAGATAATTTACAAGTTGTGAAAAAACTGAAAGCTTGTAATAAAATGAAATGAAATGTTGGAAATGACCACAGCAATCGGTTGTGTACACCCATGAGAAAAATATATCAAGCCCATCAATGAGTCAATTAATTAATAATATTACTGGCAAGCACACATATGTCTCAGGAAATTACATTTGGCTCCTACATTTATGACTCAAAGGATGATCAGTGTTATTGTAGTTTCCCCTTAATACTGGTAATTCTGCTGCCTGTATATGTCCAGAAATTAAGCTGTGGGATGATGTTCCACTAACGCAGAACATTTTCTTTAAAGGAGTGATATTTTGCTTATTTTAAATGGAATTATGCACTTTCAAACATTTCCCTGTGGTCTACATAAACTGTAAATGTTATGCTTGGGTCTGAATTCTTCATTAACTAAACTCCACAGGTCCATCTTCAACCCTATTTTTGAGTAATGACACCAGAAAGGTCATTTTGAGCGCTGGCCCTTTAAATGCAAATGAGCCACTTCACGCCCCACCCCCTCCAGGCTGCTGACTGTGAGCTCTGTCTTGTTCAGCCACTTGTGTTCATTATTACAACAAACAACTGAACATTTTAGGTAATTGGCTCAAGGTTTGGACATATTTTCAGTTTTTACTACAACCGCTGCTGACAAAACAAATGTCGTACTTGGAGAAATGTTGGTCGGAAGTCTTGACCTTATATGTGCAAATGTCGTGATGTAACTAGCTATAGACGTAACAAATTAAGAAGGAATTAAAACAGGTTGTAGAAATCCATTCGATTTTTGCCTAAATGAATATAAAAATAGCTTTGCAGCACCTGGAGGGTTCAAATTCAAACTTTATGAACTATTAGGGTCCAAATACACAAATAAATGTACCAAAGACTAATAAAAGTGAGTTTAGCCAAATATGACCCCTTTAAGTCTGAAAGCAGCATTTACACACAATCACTGACTGTGAATTAAGATATTGGCCTTACCAGATGATACCACCATAGAAGAGAGAGAAGATGAAGTAAAAGGCAATTGAGCCCCATGTCACAAAATGGTTCATCCACGTCCAGAAATGAGTCTCCAATGCAAGCTGTTACCACGTAAACACACACACGCACACACACACACACACACACACAGGAGGCAAGGGTAAAGAAAATTAGGTGTAAAACACTGCGAGGGGGACAGGCAGGGCATCAATAAACTGCAGCAATCTACCCAAGAGCTGTAAAAGGGACCTTGACCCCAGTCTGTGACAAATTATATTCTCTAGTTAACAACCACTGACATCATCCTAACATTTCACAGCATACTGTATTTCAAATTGGGATTGTGAGTGTGTCTCTGAAGAGTGAAACATGTTTCCCATCATCAGTCTGAAACATTTAGTACCCATCATCTTAAATCAGCATGAAGCTTTTTTTTTTTTTCCCATGAGAGGAATAAATAAGAACACATAAAAAGGTCTGGTTTTTGGCTTGGTACATGCTTGACTTTGGTTTTCAGCCAAATACTACATATTCTGTGGGACATGAAGATTGCAGAAAAATTAAACAGGTTCCTAAGGTTTGTTGTTAAAAGCATAAAATATGTTATTATTTACCTTTAATGTGACAGTGATGACCATAACTGTAAAAACCAGCGTTCCAAAGGTCCAGTTCCCAAACATCTACAAAATAAAAGTAATTACAGTCAGCAGCGTAATATATCATTAGAAGACAACAAAGAAACAATGGTTTTATTCACAAATGCGACCAAGTAAGGGACTGTATATTCAATATGATAATGGTGCGGTCAGCCCTGTGGTTATTAATATTTGACAAAGTAGTTGGAAGAACAGTGTTACTAATTCACTGTGTGAGTTTAAAAAGGTGCAGAGTGTTTTCTGAATGAGGAAACTGCGATTTTTTTCTACGACTGATCAACAGCCAGGCTGGAAAAAATCACAGATAATTCTGTAATCCTGCAGCAAAGACAGCAAAATACTGAGCTCTCCAATCCAAACACAAGTCGGGATAAACGTTGAGTCAGGAAAGTTGGAATGAGGTGAGCAGTGTCCAGATGTGAACACCAGCCAGAGTTTATGAATGGTATGGCATTACGGTGCCTGTAATGAAGCCTAGCCCTCTAACCACGTCTACTTTTGGTAGCTCCCTGCCTTCTATGAGAATTGCTCCTATAGATTAAGAACTGCAGGGGGGATTGTTTTGTTGCCAACCAATTCAGTGCTCTGCTGGATGCTGATCACAGAAAACAAAATGGTGATACCACTAAGATGGATCCAGACAGATAAAAGTTTTTGCTGCCTGACAGGAATACAACTCAGGGTTTTCCCTTGTGCAGAAAAGCTCATTTTTATTAATATGTCTATGTATAAAACTTTGGAAGGGCATCAAAAACGTCCAAAAAGCTTCAAAATTCATTTACTGGAGCCCAACTGCAAAAACAAATCATTTAGTTTGTTAAGGTTCTGTGCATTGATGTATTTGGCTTTGTTATGGAGGGGAAAACTCTGGTGTTCACTTACACCAGTAGGTGCATTTGCATATCCAGCTATTTCATGTGGCTTTTAACATTTGAATGTATAGTCAACATTAGGGGTGTAACGGGACAGAAAAATTTCGGTTCAATACATTTTCAGTACAGTGAAGGACACCAGCGAGGGGGGGTGCTCCGTAACTACCTGTGGGACACAGGACATTTCTTCAAAATATTGTTCAGTCATTTGTGCATTAACAGGCACCCCACATATTGTGTATTTTTGAATGTTCAATGTTCGCTTATGGAAAACGCTGTAATTTACTGAGTGTTTTTGAACGCCTCGCAGTATTCCCTGAGGTGCTGTGAACATGCCCTCACAGAAACACCACAGCAGAGGCATGGTGAAAGAGAAGAGGAGCAGGTTCACTTGATTTTGCCAACTTGACTTAAAAAATAAAAACCTTTTTGCTCTCAAGGAACCGGCAGACTCTTGTGCCACAAAACTGCAACATACCTAAAGTGAAACTTAACACGCTTAGAACATCCAACCTGGCTTCAGTGCCTCTGTTATACTCTCAGTTGTCATGTGTTGTTTTTTTTTTGCAGTGGCGCTGAGAATTCGCCGCTGCTGAATGTATATAGAGGAAACCCTGCACATGGGTTCTGCTTGCGTCCGCCCTGCTTCCCAAGTGTTTGCATTCTTCACATAGGCTACATGTATTGGTTCATACATCTCCATATTGTATCGAAGGCCTTGAACCGAAATGGTTCTGTACAAACGAGAGCACTGTTACACCCCTAGTCAACATTACAACAATGTGCAAAATAAATTCTCTTTTGTACATTATATATATATATACATACATATCGTATTTGGAAAGAAAAGAAAAGTTTGGGTGACACATATTTACATATAGTAAGACCACAGTGTTTTGTGGTCTAGATATCTTAACACAATCTGAAAAATACTGCATTGAAGCAAAAGATAAGTGAAGACTGAACAAACAAATAACTGAAAATCATTTCTGTGAAGAAGAAAACAGAATCTGTACATTTCTACATCATGCAAGACAATACATACAATTATGTAACATGAAAACATACTCCAGCACATTAGGAACTGGCTTAGCTTATTCTACAGCATTATTGTGAGCATAAAAACGTGTTCACGATCACACTGATAATCCTTTCATTAACCCCCCAGAGACATGCATTCAACTGTAGACCAAACGCTTACCAGCTGCCTGTTAGCTCGCAAGATCTGAAGACATGCACAGCGTGAAGGCACAAGGAAAGAGAGTAATCAACAAAAGACTGAAGAAAAAGAGAGTACTTAATGAAATACAAAACTTAAGTCTGAGAGAGAAATCCAACATATTCATCAGGCAAAGAAAGAAAAAAAAAAAGACTGTGAAGAACCAGAGACATGGAGAAGAAGAAAAAAAGGTAAATTTACTCAATATTAATGAGAAACCCAGTGAATGTAATACATGCTGGTAGAAAAATTAAGGCAAACAGCTTATATATGCAACAGTACTGAACAAAAATCACAACGTGGAAAGACAGAGATTGAAGGAAGTGACTGCAGACAAGCAGGCAACAAACACACCCCAATTTATTAAATTATTACACATACATTTGTAGGTGTCCTGCATTTGCTTCTTGACTATAATTCATGCTATAGAAAAGTATTTCTAATAGTGGTTGAAAAATTGTATTTTCTGGGGAAGTCTACTTAAGACGAAAATACAAAAACTCAAACACACACCTGTCCGTTGCCCATGAGGGTGGTGTCCTCTCCCATCAATATGTACGATCCGAAGAAGAAGACGAAGGCATGACAGAAGCCCAACAAGGTCCAGTACAGAAAAGTTCGGAAGGATAGCAAGGAGTTTTTGCTGATGTCCCTGTAAGACAGAAACACCTTTTAAGAAATTCACAAAGGAAATTTGACACCAATACAAAATAAACTAAATGAATAATGTAATTTTATTTACTTATTTGCAAATTACTGCAATTGCAATCACTGCAATTATTGTGTGAAAACTGATTCCATGTCAACTTACCTGTACAGGGCAGGTTTACTTTGTAATATGTGTGGATGGACCAGCTGTTCAAACAGACTGTACACCAGGATGGGCAGCGAGGTGAAGCAGATGTTGTACAGTGTCAGATAAACACTGTCGTACAGAGTCTACATTAAACAGACAGAGCAGCTCACTCAACACAAGCCAATTAATGACATTTCCCCAACCTATCTAACTTCAAACATCACTGAATTTCAATAAAGTCCTTTAATTAATACACTCAAATTATGTAAAACTTTTAAATCACAATACATTTTACATAAAGTGTACAATTTCATCCAAATGCATACCTGTACATTTTTCATTAATCAGACAAATCCACAAAAAATATACAATGACACGTGACATAGTGGAAGTGACACAGAAAAAGACACTTACTTGTTGTGAAAACAGACAGAAGAACTGGTATAAAAACTGGGGCGTGATAAAACACACATTCTACAAGAGACACAAAGCAAGAGACTTTAAAAACAAGGCACTAGTGGAAAATTAAGAGGTGGCAAAGATATCTGAACACTGCTAACAGCAAGCAGAGCAGCCAGTTTCTACATCAGATGATGTCTCTTAATTTATGATCAAGAGATTAGTGTGGAGGAGAGGCTGTAAACCAAGAATATTACAGGAATATGTTTAAATGTGAACATACAAAGTCCAGTGTCCGAAAAATAAAATGGTTATAGCTGTCACAGTAAAGGTTTGTGCATTACAAAGGCAGACATTTGATTGTCTTACCTTGTAGAAAAAGTACTGTACAAGCGTCGCTATCCGAATGTAGTAGAAGTGACCGTGGACCAGTAGGAGTTTAGCCAGGAACTTGAACCTGGCAATTGCATAGTCACTGTTTCTCACGGCCTGACGACCTTCTTTCCCCATGATACCTGGAGACACACACATATATACTCAGGGCTCCTACAGGTTTTCTACAAGTTAAATTTAAGACTTTTTGATATTACTTAGGACAGAATTTAATGCCCATTTCACAGCCATACTGGCAAAAATTTGTGACTCCTAGAATTTAGGAAAATGTATTTATTTACTCCTTGTACAAGGTGCAGAAAGCTTCAAACACGTTCCCCTCCCCTTGTGTCAACCAAATCGAGAATGATCTTTTCACCAACCAGGCATTACTAAATTTGCACTTCCCCGTGCTTACTTTTCACTTCTGTGGTCATTTCACACTGAGGGCTGCAAAGTTAGCGATAACTGGTTCCTAATTTCAACATAAATTGTCAGGTTGGAACTAGTGGAACTGAGTAGACTGACATGACTTTCTTTGCAGTTTGGACATTTCCCAGACACATTTAAGCACAATACAGTGAATAAGTTAATGGAAACATAACTTAAGACCTACCATATCGAATTTAATACCTTTTAAAAACTTTTTTTAAGAATTAAATGCAGATTTGTAAATTCAAGACTTTTAAGACTTTTTAAGACCTCGTGGGAACCCTTGATACTGTACTAAGTGGAAGATACACTGCAGAATACATATCGTCGTTGGGCGGAAACCTTGTAAGTCCATTTTTGGTCTTTTATGTCATAAAACGATTCTATTGGTCAGTCTTCACATAAGCCTGACGGTTTTAGAAATATTTAACCAATGAAAAGTGTTGAAAACAGCTTGTGACTGTACATCTCTTAACTCCATTCATTTATTAAGAATATACATCATTTTTCCAGTTTCCTGAAAAATAACTATTTTGGACATAAGAGGTTTCCGCCTGATAGCGACAATATGGAAAAATATATGCAAGCACTTACCTATGCCAACGTGGGCCTCTTGTATCATGCTGACATCATTGGCTCCATCCCCAATTGCTAAGGTAATGGGTTTCTCTGGAGATGTTTTTAAAAGACGCACCACCTGGAGATAAAACAGCAGTTCTGACATCTCAGCAGAGTTTAAAGTGCTAATCAAGTCTGCAAACGCTTGATAATTTTAATTGAACATAATTCAACACAGCATGAACGTAAGGGTTGTGTTAATAAGACAATGACATAGTTTAAATTTGGAGGGGGAAAAAAACGACAGTAAACACTAACAAACTTTTAATGTAATCAAGAGGCAAAGATGAAAGACTTTAGTAGGACTGTCCAAATAGTGATATTGGGATTGTCCAAAATGTCCCTGAAACATTTGGGGTGTGTAACAAACAGGGTATAATGTCAGTACCTTGGCTTTTTGCAGAGGGGCCATGCGGCAGCACAACACAGCGGAACAGTTTTTACACACTTCCATAAAGAGCTTCTCGTGTTCCCTCAGTGCTAACGACAGACTGGCCCCATCCACGACCAGGCCATGCTGTATGACATGGTCCTCCTTTATCCTAGGGACAGATGCAAAAATAATATAATAAAAAAAAAAAAAATAAAAAAAAAAAGGAGTAAAGAAAGATTAAGACAGGAAATTCTGGCAGAAATAATACAATCTTGCCTTTTACAATGAGAAGTGCTTTGTTATATATGTAAAAATAGCAAAACATCAGTCAAATGACAATGTATGACAATAATATAATATTCCAAAAGAGCACTGTAGCATAAAAAAAAATGGTCTCTAAATTCATTTAAGATCAGGGTTCTTACACATTTCTTAAGGTCAAATTCAAACACTTTCCAAGGACTTTTAAGGGTTAGTTTAAATTTTTTTGCAGCACAGCACCTTATCGCTGCGGTTAAATACATATCTACAGGAATACTTACACTCATGATTATTCTTTGCACTTTTTAATCACAATGATGTACATTATATTATGCTATAAACATCTAAAATGATGTTTCATAACAGCAAAAAGTTTAAAAATTAAAGAACACAAAGTTTTATCCCAAAAGAAAGGGAAGCCACCTGGCATTCTTCGGGCACACTCGCACCGAGACAAAGATTAAGATGAAAATTTACCTGGAATCTACCTGAGAGCATCCGCTAATTTTCTTTTTGGACATAAAGTTTTGTTTTTCAAAATGTATCAACTCTCTGAAAGTAGCTTTGGCTTGGCATCTAACCTGACAGAGTTAAAATTAAAAATAAATAAATAAAATCACATCACAGAGACACAATTACAAGCACTTTCAAGCACTTAAACTAAAATTCAAGCACTTTTCAGACCTTGAAAACACAACATTGAAATTCAAGCATTTTTAAGGATTTCAAACACCCGTACAAACCCTGTAAGATACAGTTTTAGAAATCAGGTTGTGCCCTCATTAAACACAGAATCACTTTGGACTAATCTTTCATTGCCAAACTTTCACACTTCTTTTTACTGCTGTGCCAGCACTAGAGAGCCTGACAAGAACTACTATCAACATGGAATCAGACAGAAAAGAAATTCTCTGGCGTGTCAGGAAGGAAGTTGTTTTTATGGGACATTTGCACAACATAAAATGAGCCCTGGTTAAATGTCGAAAATACCACAAAGAAGCAAGAAGCCTTTTCAGTTTGTACTTTCGACTCGGGCTGTTGCTGTTTCATGTAGAAAACAGTTAACACAGAAATAGCAGAGGGGGAGGACAATGCGGACTAAAATAGTAGGGTATGGCAGGTATTCCAACACAACACGTCCTGTGAGTCAAAATATTTCACACACACACACCTTCTAGCTAGTCTGCGGAGTTGCTCTGCACACTCATTGTCAGAGCGCTGCTGCAGGAGCTCCAGGATGTTCATGGTTCGGTGAAAGTGGCCACAGGACAGGCTGACGCTTACTGCTGTCTCATGTTTGTCCCCTGTCAGGACCCATACTTTGATCCCTGCTAGCCGGAGAGCCTCAATGGTTTCCTGGACTTTGTCCTGGAGTCTAAAACAAAAAAAAAAGACATAAATTCATAGTTTATTATATTAGACTGTATTAGGTACTGCAGTAAAAGACTATTTTAGTTGGCAGTTTTCCTCTTAGTTCTAATGTTATGTTGTTAGTAAAGTTATGTGTCCATAATACAGTACATTACCAGAAATACACATACTCAATTTCCTCAACAAGGAGCATTTTCTTGATTTTCTTGAAGTATTTTAAGGTTAAAGAAATGCATAAATGACTACCAGTTCATTTTTCATTTTATGGGTCATCTAAAAACCTCGTAAATGGTGATAATTTCATGTAGGTATCCGACATGGTCTTTCAGTTTAACTATCCTAATCCTGTCTGATGAGAAAAGTGGAAACTTCCTGTGAAATCAAGCAAGACAAATTTTCTGTAAAATCAGGTTTTATCCCATTTTGTCTGACCGCAGTTAATATCTATAAAAAAGGTTAATAGAACTGAATATAATCATATATTATCATGGGTATCAGCTTTACATTATTCATATTAGTCTGAAAAAGAGGGGAGTGAGAGAAGGAAATTCGCTCTCCTCTTTCATAATGGAGGAGATCTTCTGATTGTGACCACGAGTGCCTGAGGAGGAATTCAGTGCAGATAGAGGAACAGAATGCTAGGGAGAAAAGAGGAAGAAAGCAGGGAGAGATAAAGGGAGAGGGAGAAGCCAGAGTCTTATGCGACGAGCAGATGGTGAGCAGATGCAAACGCATATCAACATTAATTTCCAGAGAGGCTGTCTGAGGTGACGTTTCCATGTCCCTGCCAACTATATGCGGTTTGTATGTCGCTGATGTGGCCATGTGTTTCATGACACCCAAAATAATTCTGTATCAGATTATTTTTCATATAGGTAGTTTTAACACTTATTTGATATGAAAAGTTCCAGAGCTCCAAGCAGTTGTAGTCTTCTGTTTAGTGTGTGCAGGGTCAAAAATAGCAACAAACAGCACAACTTCCAAATATGCAGAAGCACAGTTAGTACAAGAATTAAACAACAAAGTCAGTCTAGTATATACTACACAAATAGATGGAGAAGTGTACCAGATGGAAGTAAACCATATGTTCTATGCAAAGAACTATGTGTTATGTACTCTCTGCTTGTGGCAAAACATGATAAAAACACATTGCATAATTTTACATCTTAATGAACAGTATGTTGAAAACCATTTGGAGTTGGCAAAGGAAGTAGCTTTAGATGATAGTTGTCAGTGGTTTAAATTCTAAAGCAAGAGACAGTTTTGTCAGCAACATTTGCATTTTTAAACGCCAGCAACTCCTAATTGAATAACAAATTACTATGCTATGAAGACTACTGAAGGCACCAAACCAAACATCAAGTTATACTAAGTAGGGTTATTTTTTGTTATGAAACTTCTTCATAAAAAAGCAGATGGAAAATAAATGTAAACATCTGAAGTGTAAGGTGTAATGGAATTTTCTTGTTGTTGAAATGGATAAATTGCATAGAAAACCGCATTGTTTAGGAACTGGTATCAAAGAAATATACACAATACACTCATACAATAAAGAGTGCAATTATCACAATATATCTAATTTTATTGAAATGAGTGCATACTTGTCCTCCACCCCAGTTGCTCCCAGGAGCTGCAGGTCTCTCTCAATGTAGCTGAAGGCTTCCTGCAGCCTCTCCTCTCTCTGCTGCAGCGCAGTACGGGCAGAATTCAGACGCCTGTCCACATCAATGTACTCCTCTGGGCTAAAGTGGCGACATGCTACAACCAGGGTCCGCAAACCTTTCTGCAATGAGACGGGGAGGGTGTGTGTGGGGAGGGAAAATAGGGGCAACACGTGAGAATAAAATACAATGAAGACAATGTGATAAAGAAAGGAGGACATGAAGTTATGATTGAAAAAAGAAAAGGCATATTTGTGTGAATAAAAAGGGGAGAAATATGCATGTTGAAAAGATGATTGGACGATAACCGATGTGGGGAGAGAGAAAATTAGGCAGAAAAGGGACACAAACAGAAGGCTGGGCTTTAAATCACAGAGGCGGCTGGAGGGGGAGATCGCCACAAATCAAACCAGTTCAGGGAACAAAGTCCTCAGTACTTAAACCTCTTGGGATGTGGAGAGTGAATATATGCATATTTATATGCCTGAATGTGGCTGTTGTGATGAAGTATTTACAGTCAAATCCAAACAGCAGGACCAAAAGTAATGACTACAATGACTGGAAAAGGGAGACATAGTGGTGAATATATGGATCAAGAGGTTTTTGAGACTCAGATGTTAGAATTTAATGTAAAAAAAATACATATATACAGATATAGATATTTTGCTCCAAGTGGATTGCTGGTGTCCTTTAAAAACATGACAAATGGGTAATTGTGCATGACATGAAAATTAAGTAAAAACTCTGAGGGTATCATTGTAAATTCAATGCAACAACTGTAAGTTTGTGGATGTTAATAAGATAAGACTGCATAAATGTTTATGATCAAATAATAAGGTTTGTACAGTTATGTAATACAGAGAACATGTCTGAGAAGCTCACAAAAAATGCACAGAATAAAACTCAGAGCAGTTGCAGACTACAGTTTGGTATGCACATCATGATGCTGTTCAATCTTAGAACCTGATGAGACATCAGAATCTGAAATTCTGCTGACCACCACACCCTCAACAGCTGTGTAATACAGTAGTGACAGTATAGGCTGTTGGAAAATCTTCAGTGAAAATTCAATTTGTGTGAACAAAAGAAGTGTTTTTATAAACAGGGATTCATTTCTTACCAAGGCAAACTCATCTACATGCAATCTCGTCTTCTCTATCTCTCCACTGGTGGTGAAAGGCAAGATGGCTGACTCTGCTCCCTTAGTGAACATTACCTGACCTCCTTGAAGGTGAAGATAGCAAGATGAAGTCAATATAAAGACTTTATACATTATTTACAGAGAATTTCAATGTACCAGCAATCTGATCATGTCTCCTTAGTCAAGCTTGCATTATTAGTTACTATGCTCAATATTTTGTCATCAATGATAATTTGCCGAATAAAGTTTTACCTGAGGGAGTCTGTAGTATGACACTCATCCTCCTGCGGTTAGCATCAAATTCTAATACATGGAGCAGTTTATATCTAAAAACACAAAAAGAACATTCATGAAAAACGTTTTGACAAAGTATCGTAAGTAACCAAGATAGCTGAAAAAAAGTTATACAGGCTGAAACGTACTTTTCGGACTTCCCAAATGTTTTTATTTCCATAGTATCTCCACTGCAGCTGGTGAAGGTTACTCCAATCCTGTGAAAAAAATAAATAAATAAAAATTTAAAAAAAATATATATATACACACACACACACACACACACACACAATTGCTTGATGCTGACCTTTACCCACTAGATACAAATTCGATTCAGAGTTTTTCCAAGTTTGAAAGGTAACAATTTCAGCAATTTGGGTTATTTGCCTTAAGCCATTCAGTCTTTCCTGCAATCTGTCATATAGTTATTAATCTTCTTCAGGATCAAAAAACTACTGACATTTACTGGTAGCTATACAGCAAGAAACCAATGGGACCTACTGAAGAAACCTGGGCATAAAAATACAAATTCATAAAGCTCCATATGGGAATATTAAGTCAAACCCAGGACTTCCTTCTTGTGAAGTGACAAATTGCTCATTAAAATCAAGAAAATAGAGGTAAAGCTTCACCTTCTTTAGATACCACACAACAATAACACATCTGCAGACTAGCTGAGCTGGACACAACACACATACAGACCGTTTCCACCAAATGGAGCAGATTTAGTCTCAGACAGTCAGAGAGGAGCACAAACCTAACAACGGTTCCAGTCCACTACACATCACATGTGGATGACCAAATCTCTCAAGTTTTTGTGTCTAATTAAATTGAATATGAACTTCCACTGAAAGTTAATATGCAATTTGTACTGAAAGGAAACGCATGCAAAAGAGGGAAAAGCTGTAATAAATATCAACCTTTTTATGGTGAAACATGATGGTGATGAGTCAGTGCGGCATGTACTCAATGCAATATTGCATTGTTGTCACCCTCCTGCTGCAGTTCAGTCATTTATTCTACCATTTCAGTTTACAATGCAAACATTTTTGCATGCCATTCCTCATTTTGTGCTTGTTTACTGTCTATCAGTGGCAGCGATGTCATTGATTACTGAGGGCAGTTTGCAAATGATGGGAAACGGCTAGATATTAAGACCGATCAGTTGCTGTCATGTCCAAAACACACTCATAATTGGCCTGACAGTCATTAGATGTGAGACCAGCTTCGGAGGCAATTTTCCACAGGAGGCTCGGCTGGAGGTTTTCTGCCGCCTCCTTAATATCAAATTGTTGCCTGTGCAATATTTCTGTTACAAGAAATAAACAGTACCAGCAAGTGAGAAAAAAAGTGCCACTTTTGATTTGGCCTGCGGTCTAACCTAACGTATTTTATGGTCCCAGAGCAAGTGACACAGAGGAGGAAGAACAGCAGGTAGAATTTAACAACGTGTCAAGGCCAGAATTCATTTTGTGCAATGGTCAAAACACGGTGTTGAAACTGTACCCAGCACTTACAGATTAAGCTCAAGCTCTTCTAAAAAGTGGATTTAACAGACACTAGCAAAACTGGAAATCACATAGTTAACTGACGGCTGTTGCAAGTTAAGTTTTCTTTCATCACTGTGGTTTCAACACATAACATGACTGGGATGAACACATTTCCTGAGTTCTAATAATTACAACCATGTGACTGTGAAACTTGCATGGAGGCATACAGAGGAGCACAGCACAGAGATAACGCACAACTGCTCTGTGACATTTTACATTTTAATTGTTCAAAGCCTTAGGTGATTCTTCAACCTGTGCACAAGAAACTACCCTTACCTCTTTGCAGCCTCTACCAAAGCTTTCTCGTCAGGTGAAGAGGCGTAGTATTCCATGTGACTGGTGGAGAAACCGTTTACATGGGAAAATGGGTCCCCTCCCCCAACCAGGCAGTCTGGCTGGTCGTAGCTTATCTGAACCGTGTGGCACAATGACACCGCCTTGAGAAATAACAATTCCTCACCGATCTGGATGGAGGAAAGATGACAGAAATCTATCACTACACTTTTCATACAGTGAAATATGTCATTTTGGCAACTAATCAATAAATATGTCAATAATCCTGACATTTGTCCTGGAATTTTAATTAGATAAAAAGTAGCTCACAAAAATGCTCATATACGCAGCCAGGCCAAAAAAAAAAAAAAAAAAAGCCCACACATACAACTTCCTTGAACCACCATTAGCTTTGATAAGAGGACACATTCACAGTAGCATAAACAATGCCAAGCAATGCATTTGCAATGTCACAATAAATATTATTACATATATTACATATTTCTGTCCTGAGTGGCATTCATTTTCTGCCAAGATCTTGTATTGATTATAGTCAGACCATTGCATAAAGTCTTCTCCCACAATATCTAACATTCTTAGTAGGGTCTGATCAGGTTCATACTGTTTACTGAAAATATAAAGATTCCTTTTCTTTTTTGTCAGACAGATTTTAAAAAGTAGATTTTCTACCATTACATGTTTCAGCTACACCTGTAGCCTTCCCCAGAAACATCTAAAGGTAAAAAACTGACTTTTTTAAAAAATCTGACAAAAAACAAAAGCAATCTTTATTCTTAATGGAGGTTCAAGTCTAGACTGTGGTGGCTAAACCATCTGCAAAAATGATGTCTCATGCTCCCGCTCCACTCTTTCACAAGCCCATTGAGCCTGATGAATACTGGCATTGTCCAATCTTTATGCTGCCTTGTAAAACTAATGGGTGTTTAAGAAATTAGAAACTACTAACTGTATCAGTTGTAGCTGAAGATCCTGTTGCACCTGAAATATATCCATCACTGGAGCAATTATTAAATGGAAGGATCTGAACTATTTGGTTTGTTAAATAAAGATGGGAACTTTTTTTTTCTTTTGGCCATGCTGTGTATAAAAGTACACATGACCAACTGTGTCTTGTACATAATGTGTACAACCCACATGCATATGTCTTCTATATTAAAATTATTGTAATATTTATATTCATACCAAGTGAGGTGTTGAACCGTCGGGTGAATCATCAGTCACTCCCTCTGGTACCAATTTGCCGTTAACCTCCCGGTATTTGGTTCCATTAATGGAACACTCACGAAACTGCATTTCATTTTCCGTTAAGGTACCCGTCTTATCAGTAAACACATATTCCACCTGAGAAACAGAAACATCCAAATACACACAGTATCACTACAGAGTCCAAAATAAGTTAGTGTAACAGTATTATTAATATAAATAGTGCTACAGACAAGCAGAGAGGTGAACACAGTAGTGGAATTATTTCTATATATGAAACTCAGTAAAGCCTACAGACAATGCTATATGGTTTGCGTGTGTGTAGTGTATGGACCTCCATCATTATTCCATACCTGCCCCAGCTCCTCATTGAGGTCAGAGGTGTTGACCTGAGCTTTCTGGTCACTCTCTTCGTGGTAAAGGTCCAAATCCCAGCCAATGAAAAAGGAGCCCAAGAACTTTTGCATCTCCACAGTAACATAGAGCGAGATGGGGATGATGAAATTGTAGAGGACCAGAAACGCCAAGAAATCTGAGATGAACTTTAAGATCTGAAGGATGCAGATGAGAGCAAATTTATTACAATGAGGAAGGAAAAGAGGGCAAACGAGGACAGAAAAAACAGTAAGGTAAACTTCTGTGTAATAAATAGTTTAATTATACTGCAATATTACATTTAAAAATGGTTGTAATTTTATATTTTATTGAATTTCCATTTTTGTGAATCAATAACTATGAAGAATATTTCATCAAATTCTGCCATTTTCGTTCTGCTTTTCAAAAACAACTGATCGGTTAAGAAAAAATGAGAAGTGTTGGGAAACATTAAACATGCCTGCCAATAAATTTCCACAATACAAATAGAAGCCACATACCAAACTATCATGATTCAGTGCAAACAATAATAAATTGATGCAGACAAAGTAATGGTTTGTCATTAAGAAGTTAATTACCCTCTGTTACAGTAAAGAAAAGTGAGAGAATTATACACTGACAAGCAAAACATCTGAATCAGCATTACATTTCAAACCGGTACCTGCTTAAGCGAACATTAAGTAACCAAACAAATAATATAAGCTTTTACTGATATCTTAATCCACTGAAAAAAGTGCAATACCTGTGATTAAATTGTACAAATGTGATTTCTCTGGAAAGTAGTTTTATTTTGGACCCCACAATGAAATAATTTGGTGTAATTTCATTTCTTTGTCAGTTATTATATGTATGCTGAAATCCTACCTATTAGTTTTTTGTTGAAATAAAATTAACTAAATAGATGAGAGACTATAACATGTTTGCACCCTGTTTATTGTTTGTATGATATTAACCAAAAATGTTAGATTATTAAAATATTACATTTCACTGTTGAAGTATATTTAGGCATTCACTATATTCATTATATTTTGCTGACAGACAGCTACTGAGTGTCCACATTTATATGATAATTTACTCTGACTCTTGCCTGTGTGCACTGCTTCATATCTGCCAATTTAATAGTCCTGAGGTATTTTTCACTCCTTGAGAAAACAGACTGTTGGTGTAAGAGCTGACAAAGATATTCTGAGTGGGACTGAAATAAGCACAGACCAGTGTCTGTCACTGTAATAAACACACAGAGCAGCACAGGGCACCGGTTAACTTGATAACTTCTTTATGGATTGTCTGATGTCAGATTTGTTTGTGGAAATAACATTTACATTTTACAAAAGACAAGCTTTATTAATTCTCCTGGGTTTTTTGATAGCTGTTAAAGAGCCTCTCATTTCATTGTAAAACTAAATGTCAAATACTGATGAACAGTAATTATTTAAATACACAACAGTCACCAGTAATATTGATGTTAACACTTACTATCTTATTTCATGGAATTGGGTTTATTTTTCAGTGTAGCTGCTGCCCTGGTGGTTTCAGAAGCTGCTGGCTCAGGGTCTGGTTCAATTATGCATCTCGTGCATAGGCATCCTTGCACATGTGAGCATTTTGTAAAATGTAATTTGTGTAGTTAATTTCATTTTCATCACTGTTCATTTTGTACTGCACTTTAAGAGCACACTCCAAGTACCACAATCAATTTAAGTCATCAGCTACATGGTTAAGATAGGCTCTGCTTGATACAATATTTCAGTTAATTTTAAGACTATGGTGCTGCCACAGTGTATATTATTACCAGGAAACACTGATCATGCTAGCTGTGGTGACATAAAAAACCATGATGTTTACTTGAATACAAGAACAAACATCTAATATTGTAAATCTAAGAGGACAGTTGTTGCAGGTATTCCTCCCACAGTCTTCAGGAAGAATGGCTGTGAGTATAAAACTGTGAATTTCCCTCTCTGTCTATACATAGAGCCTACTGTTCAGTCTGACTGATTAGTGTTGGCAGGCAGGCTGATAGGCCGGCAGATTAGCCCAGTGAAAGACACCTCCTCTATTATGCCTTGTCACAAAATCTAGAGACACTAAAACCACCTCACCAGCAGTCCTCTGAGACTATGTATGCGGGTAAGGACTCATCAGGGACTCATCTTTACATCTCACCCAACTCTCTCCGGTAATTTATGTCTGTGTGGAAAAGGTGTAATTGTGTGAGGAGATGAAACTGTAAGAAAGTACTGGTTACAAAGAGGAAGAGACAGACGACAAATGCGGATTAAAATCTCCCTCATCTTATCTCTGCGACTGATAGCCTGCTTACGACTTACAAAAGCAAATCAATAGGATTCAGAGACTTAAGGTGAAGCAAGACTAACCGGACTGCTGTTTCTTTCTTGTTCAGTCTTCTGGTTGTAGAAAGGTTCGTCCCATTTTTCCTCAGCCTGCCAGGCATACTTTAGGATGGTACTCAGGACAGCCTCGAACAGCAAGATGCCCAGGTAGATGATGAGGAAAGTATTCATTGACCTGATACAAGAGAAAAATATGATGAATTTTTTTTAATTTAGTGATTTCTAAATCTGACTAAGTACTACTACTGTGCTACTAACAAAGCAGCCTAAACCTATTAGGGACTTCTTGAGTTCAAATGCGGAGGCAAAAAAATCTGGGAAAAGAAACGTTATATCCAATCTAATAAAGAAATCAATCAAATGATTTTTTTTTTTACATAATGCCAAATCACAACAAAAGTTATCTCATGACACTTTACATTTTAGCGCTGGTCAAAACCAGACTGTTGAGATGTAATTAAATTAATGAAGGCACTAAGCAACATAAATTACAACATCTGATGTGGAAAACTAATTAATACTCATATGAACAGAAAATAAAAAGGTCATGTGGAAGGGCTCTTGTATTGAATTTCAATAGAAAATCATAGGTGGTCTTGTAATTACTTCCAAAGCTGTATGGTCCGATCAATCTACACAACAACACAAAGCGCTCACTTTTCCACTGCCGAACGCTTCTGGGACTTGCATTTGTAGTTCAGGGCCATCTTGGACTCCATCCCTGTGTAAACTGCCACACCTGCAAAGATTAGACCATTAATCACAATATTCTGGGTGTCAGACAACTTGCTATGAAACCTGTGATAAAAAAAAATCTCAGCTCAACAAAAGCCATCGACAATATTCCGACCTCAGCCATACATTAATGAGGTGTGATGTCCTGCCCATAATGCCTTTAGTACCTGTCTTGTTTTTGTCACGGTTGCGATGTGGCTGCTTAGCATCTCTGCCATAAGTCATTGTTAACTGGAAGCATTTTAAAGGCACTGACACTTTTACAGATATTATATTTCTCCTTCTAAGGCATATGTTTTCCCAGACCAGCTTTTCCCCTCACTTCCAGCTTTGTTGTTACAGGACCATTTCTTCTAATTCGCATAGTATTGACTCACCAAAAATTTCTTTGGTATTTTTCAACCTGGCTCCTCGCAGCAGCAAATTCTCTGGACCCAGTGGCCTGACATAAAAGCAGACACACACCATAAATACAAAGAAAGTGCCTGTAGCATTTTGGGACAAACAAGATACACGTGGACCTTTATATAAACTGCAAATACCCATCAAGGGTTAATGAGACTCATTAATCTTCTGTGCATGCAATAAAGTCATATTTTGTAGTCTTTTGGGTGCCTTTGTAACTCAAAATTTATTAAACAGATAAGAGCTTCATCTTTTTTAAAGTAATGCTTAATGATTTTGGAATATTATTCAGGTACTTCAAAAAATAAATAAATAAATCAAATTTTTGTTGGTTGGTGCCACCTGCATCCAACATCTTTATCACTGGAAATGTCGCAGGCTGTTTTTGCCTGTCTCACAGTTTCAGTGTATCTACAGTAGTAATTTAATAATTTAATGACTAGTCTCTGCAGCTGGGTAAATCAGTCTCACCTGACTATCTCCTCCCCGTGCTGAGTCACTGTAATCCGACCAACAAACCTGGAAAACACCAAAGGCACTTCAGTTGTAGGGACAGAGACATGGGAGAAAAAAACGCTACTAATATTACCATAGACCTGTGAAACTGATAAGGCCACGCACATGGTCAGTAATCAAATAATGCACAGTATTAGCCCTCTCTTTCTCATTAGAAACCTGGTCACAATAGTAGGATGCAATAGATGTTTTCCAGCAGACACTCACCTATCTGAATTGCTTTAGCTATTTAATTAAACCAGCTCTCCAGTTTACATGGTGTTGAAAAATCTCTTGGCTGCAGAGAGCTGACACAATCTGGGTTAGAAAAGTGCATGTAATAGCGCTGCGTGTCAAGACAGTTAAAGCAACTGAGGGTGGAGCGAGGGGGGTTGCTGCCATTGAAACAAACTGCCTGCTCTAAAAATACACTGATCGATCCTCAGCAGCCAGCGGAGACAGACCAGAGGAAGAGGAAATGCTGAAAAGGTGATGAGGTCATAAACCAATCTAAACCATCACCTTTTTAATAACATATTTCAGTTTATTGCTATGATGCAGCTTTACGGTGAGGTGGACATTGTTAAGGGGTTAAGGGGGATCTGCCAAAATGACTGAGATGATGAAGTTATTATTACACCTTTGACTGAGACAAATAAAATACCACTGCTGTCCAAATATGTCAAGTTTCTGCTAGGATTACCCTGTGTTTGTTCTGTGATTTGTCACTGGACTTGCCATGGCTTCACACTGCAGGCACGTGCAGGTTACCTGTAAAGATCAGCTTCAGGTTGCTGACACTCCACCACGGCCTGCAGAGCCTCCAGTTGGGAAACTGACTGGCACACTGATGTTTCTGCCACAGAGTAGTGGGTCTGAAAGCAGACATACACAACACAAAACCATAGTAAATTGCTGCTGGAAGAGAATATTGTCCATAAAGCTAAATGGATATATCACACAAAAGACACGAAGAACAAGAGAACAAATAGATCTACGGTGAGACAAGGAGCTCTGTATTTGTACTTCGACTGGTTTGACAGCTCTGTAGGGAGGAGGCTGCTCCTCTCCTCGTAACCTGCCCACAGAATTGGAGGAAGATAAGGTCGAGGTAGGTAGGATGAGGGGGAAAGGGCTTTTATTTCCCTCATATTTCAACTGAGGGATACATATTTGATATGTTTGTCCAAGCACACCAAAACTAAACAGTGTATGGAAAGTACTTAACATGCTGTGAAGTTACGGGTAAACCATGCACTACAGTAAACAGTCTGCATTCCTACAACAAGATAAGCTTCACAGTGTAGTGATGAGATAGATCAAACATGTTTTATCTAAATTTGCACTGACTCACTGAACGTATGACACACAAAACAGCTGACTTCTTTTTTCAAATACATTTGGGCTGTAAACCATAGTGACTCAAAGTGCATTAATATCTTAGTGATAAACTATATACAGTTAGCAATTTCTAAACATATCCTAAGATGTCGAATGTACAACATATTCTTGGTGATATTATACATAAACCAACAGAAACAACAGCATGTCATTAGAGAAACAATTAAGCAGCAGGGCCTCTGGCAAGACTAGCAAAGCCAATGAGAGTAAAAAGCTGGTGTAGTAATGTGAATAAGAGGTCTGTATTTTCTGACCAATTATAAAGTAATTCCCAATACAGTATGCAATCTATTTCCTCTAAAGAAGTACAAATGAGTCTGGATGAGGTTTTAATTGCATGACTTGATGCCATTTGCCTTATTGTCTGGAAGAAGCAGTGGGTCTACCAGTAACCAAACCTCATTCCTTACAACTTTTATGACTAGCGAGTTTATCTGTTCCATCTATTGTGTGAAAAGTCACAGTAAAAAAAATAGGCAATGGCTACTGCCACAGTTCTGTGGCACAAATTATCTGTTTGTCTACTACCTCAGAGCCAATCAAATGTTTGCAGTTGCACTAGAGCCAATCATAGATACTGTTACATGAACTCATTAGCCTCTTGTTGCCACAGTACTGTGGTGAAATATGGTGCATACTTCAATGCATTCTTTTGTGCATTTTGCTACCACAGTACTGTGGCAACTGATGGAAGAAACGACAAATTAGCCATAGTATGTAGAATACAATAGGGATTGATGTTGTAAATGCTCTATGTTGTTTTATGGTGTTCTTTGCTCTGTGCAGTCAGTGAGATTGAGGCTGAAGAAGGTGGGCGGAGCTACATGTTAGATGCAGCAGTGTGCCGTGTGACTTCTCAGATTTATATCAATGTCGAATTTTACTTACCAGCACCTTTGGCACCATGCCGCCCCCCCCCCCCCCTCAGTTTTTAGCTTACCGGCTGACAGGCCATAAGCTATTGTCATCATACAGTGTCCGTTGGCGTCGTCTGTCATCGTTGTCTGTCGTCGTCTGTCGTCGTCGTCTGTCACAAAAATTTCAATCATCTTCTTCTCCGAAACTACAATTCCGATTGACTTCAAACTTGGTATACAGCTTCTTTATGATGATGTCAACTAAAGTTAGTGAAATTATTTGGATCTGGATCTGATTCTGGATGTGGTGCGACTTTGAAAAATTTTCCCATTATAAGAGATAGGAAGTGGATTGATACAATAAATCAGTAAGTATCAATGATATCAAGTTGGAATATGAATTTTTTACAGATCTGATTGGAATATGACCAAAACATGGGCTATTTCTGTAATATAATAAATACACATAACTGGGTGATAATACATGCCATCTGGATACATTTCCCAAAGCTTTTTAATTTGGCCGGTAAGCTAGAGGGCCACTGCTCCTATTTTTAAATATGTGGGGGGGGGGAGCTACTTTGATCAGGAATCGAACCAAGTCTTCTGCATTGCAGTCCGAAGTGTTACTGACTCAGTGAAATGTTGGCTGTCTTTAACTCTGACCCAGTTGCTTTTCGGGATGTAACAAGTTACCAGTCTAGACATGATATAACGAGGGCGCTGATTGGCTCTGTGGTAATAGACAAACTGATATTTTGTGCCACAGTACTGTGTCAGCAGCCACTTTGAAAAAAATAAGTGGGCTTCTTGTAGATGAAAAGCACCACCTGGAAGTTGCTTACTTCCTCTGCAAAATTATATTAACATTAATAGTTACCTCTAACAATCAACCTGTGAATAATCCACTAGAGCCACACTAGCTCCACTGTAAAACTCTTAAGGTATTTTAACTTGTAGTACATTTACAAACTCACACCTGAATCTGCAGGCTAATAACAGTCTCACAGATCCAACACAACTGTACAGCCGATCAAATTAAAGTTTTCACAGTACAAGAGATATTCTCACATAACCCCACAAAGTCACAGACCTTCAGGTTGGTCTCTCCATCCAGGCTGGCTGTGGTGATATGACAGGTTCCATCTGCACGATCCGATGACAGCAACACCAGGTCAGCTGGGAACGTCTCGTCTTTAGCCACACGAACAATGTCTCCCACCTGGTACGACAGGCAGCAGCTTGTTGGATCAACTTTGAGAATTTCTGCAGTTTTTCAAGTAGATCTCATTTTCAACAAATCTAAAGTGCAAATAGAGTTTGTCATTATGTATCAGACGGCTGTAAGACCCAGGTCAAAGTTATAGATATATTACAATTTCGTGCCCTAAGTCACCGTATTGTAATTTTAACACTTTTCCTCTTTGTTTTAGGTTATTAGGTTTTTATTTAGTATTTTAATTATGCCTTTTAGTTTAGTAGTAGTTGGTTTTGTGAAAGTACTCATGTTAATTACCATTTGAGTAATTTAGTTTTTCCAGGTATTAGGACTAAAAACCTTGATTGATAAACAGGAAAATGGTAAAATGACAGTTCTTGACAACCAATATGAGTTACAAAACCATTTATATATTAAAAATCCCCATAATGTGAAAAGCCACTGTATTGTCATTACAGTTGCACTGTAGTGGAGCAAAGGGGAAACCAAAACAAAGCTGGTTTTACCCGCATTTCTATTTCATTTAGTGAATGCTGTGTTGTTCATTGGAGCTCTTGGATTTCAAGAAAACTTGTTTTAATTTCAGTTAAGATCATTCTAATAACATCTATGCAGTTAAGGCAGGTTAAAACTGCCTCATGGGCTGTAAATGTAATGCACTTTGATAATTCAAAGCACCTCTGTGATTAACATTTAGTGCTCCAATGTCATTGCTGATGCCCTTTATAAGTGAAGGGCATAACATACTCTCAATTCCACCATTGTGATTTATCTCCACTGGTATTTACCTTACCAACTTCCACACACACTCAGGAATGTGGTGCACCTTTGAGTTTTTGAATCAAATACCTCACGTCTCAGGGCTGTGACTGAGTAAACAATAACAAACATGTTGGGCAGGTTTGAGAGGTTCACTTACCGTCTGACTAAATGTCTAAGAGAATGCACGTCATCACGGGAACACCAAATTAGTTCCAGACAGTTTCATTGTCTCACTAAACTCTCGCTTCTCATAATTTGCATGCATTTGAGTGTTTGGAGTTGTACTCATTTCCAACCAGAGAGACGCCCCATCGGAGGAGAGAACGGGATGACTTCTACATGTTAAAGGATAGGTGAGCCTGGTAGTACAGGAGAATCTCAAAAATAAAAATGGAAAATTATCGGGTGCCAGTGATAAATATTCTTATTCTTAAATTTCGTATTGTTATTGTATGGCATCATAATACTATAATTCTGCAAAATCCACACACACCATAAACAGGCAACTATGGAAGAGTGTTAAATAGTATAATGGTTTCTTGTTAATCCCATGGCAATCAATATAAAATACTGATACTAGGATCCACATAGAGTAAAAACTTACTTTAACAACTCCTGATATAAATGCACAAATTTCTTATTCAAACACCCTTTGTCTAGTTCGCTTGAAATAGCAGTTGAAGACATTTAGTCTAAGAACATAAAGTTTTTCACAGACTTTTGCAGACACTTTGAAAATGCATGTGTTGCTGCAACAAATGCCTTATTCACAGAACATTCCAGTTACATTTGTGCTGAACCATGCAGCTCCCTCAGTTTCTTACATTTCTAACACAGCCTTACACTGTAAGTGTGCCCTTCTATAGAATCTCATTCTACACAAACATCACCAGCAGAAGGAATTTAACAGCCAAGTCCTCCTGGCTGTTGGGTATAAGCTGTGAAAAGCTATGTTTAGATTTTATGAAGAACATTTTCTAAACTTACTTTGTCTTCCTTCCTTTTGAGGGGGCAGTTCTGTTATGTCTTTTCAACATAGTTACTGCCATCTTACCCTGATGTTCTTGGACCTTGTCTGGACCAGACTTCCACTGCGAACCACAAACACTGGAGCCCCGTTAACTTCATTGTCTGCCTTGTGTCTCAGCCAATCCTCATAGCCCTGTAAGACAGTTAACAATTACTGATCATCTAATGCTACGTGCAACTGACATAACATTGGCATTGATTTATGAGGAAAATGACAACTGTTCAAGTTCTATCAAACACACATTATTAACAGAATCTCATAGTAAATCATTATGACTGTATATGTTGAATTTAATATACTTTTTTTTGCTCATCTCCACCTTTGATGACTGCACAACTACTGTTAGCCTTCGTGTCATTACAAAGCATATAGATTACTTCTCCATTTAGCCAAAAAACAGGAAGTTAGAATTTGTGCTCTCACCTGTTTTATGGCAGTTACTGTGATCACAAAGAAGAGAGGCAGACCGCTGGTGACTGGGGAAGTTGGGGTGTCTATCATTAACTTGAAAGACAAACACAGGGGAAGGGATTGCAGTGATTACAACAAATTGCATGTAGTGCATTGAGGAAAAAAGCAGCAGAGAGACTACAAAGGTGTGTCCTTTACAAAAAGAAAACTAAAGTGACTACAGAGAGAAGTAGTGGCTGATGTGTCAAACAGGAAACCCCTATAACTTCCTCTAAGGTGAAATCAGTTACAAAAAATTCACCACAAAAACACAAACAAACCAAGATGGGTAAGTTAGTTAAGTTAGCCAAGTGCTAATGGCAACCAATTTAACAAATTGTTAAATTACTCCATTTAATATACTATCTATCTTTAGCAGCATGACGCTATTCTAACAACATCTAGAGAGGACATGGTGTTTATACACTTATAGGAGTGACAGGATGTGGCTTAGTACAAACATAATAATTTGCTTTAACTAACAGAATACTGAAGCATCCTTTACTTTCCGTTTGTACATAAAACAATATCTGTCTTTCCTTAAATAAGGAAACTGAGAGCCCCTTGAAGGATGATTTAACTTGCCACCCACGAAAATGTCATGTTCATAATCTCTAGACGAAAAGAAGCTTTCAGATTAAGCTAACTTCAGTTTCACTGACGAGCTGTGTGGGTGAAAAGATAGCATTTTTGGACAGAGTCAAGCCAATTGCTTTGGCTTCACTTCACAGGCCCAAATAAATCAGGAGAGGCCTGAAAATTTGAATGCCAAATCTTATACCAGCAGTGGCTGACTGATGCATTCAGAAGGCCTAACGCCTTCGGCTGGCTGCGAAGACACGCGTATCCCTTAATGTGTGGGTGTAACGTTTTAATACAGAGGAAGACCTGTCTCTGTACTGGCCCTAGAAGTCGATGAGTCACTCCCTCAGTCACACACAAACAGGCACACAAACACACACACTTCTATCTAGGGCAGGAATGACTGAGGTCACACTTGACTTATCGTCATCTGACTGAGGTGAACCTGCAGCACCCAATAATGTGTATATTTGTGTGTGTGTGTGTGTGTGTGTGTGTGTGTGTGTGTGTGTGTGCATTGGTGAATGGTTTTACCTGTACAAGGAAGATAATGAGAAAATAGAAGTTGGCTATCCTTCTGAATTGCTCAAATAGATTCTTGGGGACAAAATTCCAAATTGTGTACTGAAAGAGAAAAACAGTTATTATTTACAGTGGGCCTAGTCAGTGCAACTGGAATATCATGACTAATATAACCTTAAAACTTCAAAGCTGAATCAGACCTGAAAGCCTTTTCTACCATGTCAGCTCACTCATTGACGTTCATTGCGGTTTCATTCTTATATTTTGATTCATCAATTCCAGTACCACATATTGCATTGAAATTGGTGTTACTGCACATACTGATTTTTTAACCTTTACTGTTGTTTTTTTAACAGCTTCACTAACCTGAATTGATGTTTAAAATGATCGTGACAGGACTAAACATCTATGAAGTTTTCTACAGAACAAAAAAGGGTTTACTGTGATGATACTCACTATTAAAAAGGTGTTTATTAGAACAGAATTAGAATACTGCAATCTACAGTATTATTCATTTTCTAATCAATCACACTCTTTATTGCTAGAGGCAAAACAGGTTCTTTAACATTTGCAGCCATATTTTCCTGTTGTCTAGTCAGCATGTTTTTATCAACTCACCACCATGAATGTATGTTGGCTGAGTTGATCCTTTAAGTAACACATCACAAATCCAAATCGCCCTCTTATCTCTCTCACACACTGACTCCAGTAATCAGTTTATAGTTTCTATGAGTGACATATTCTTTTTGGACACTGGCTGCTGTAGTCGTTCAGCCTCATGCAAAATGTCATGGTTCATAAGTTCTGAAGTACCTCAAGCTGCCTAATCAGTGAATACATAAATATCACTTAAATCACAGAACTGTTTTGCACTTCAGGAGAAACAGTCACACCACTTTCAGTGAAATACAAATTAAAGTACAATATTCTCCTAGAACAGACATTACACATAGACGCTTCTTAGACTGAGTGAAGTGGTTTGCAGTTATGTCATCATGCAAGGACATGGACAGCTGAACCTCTAGTAAGGACTTCAGAAATGTCCGGTACCTTGGATGAGATGATTCTGTTGTCAGCAAAGCGCTGTGGTATGTAGTGGCCATGCTGGGGGAAACGGTTTGCTACATAAACCGTCCTGGTTTCACTTTGATGGGGGGGATCAAAGCCCTGGAATAAGAAAAACGAAGAGGAGACGACATAGAAAGGGACAAAAGAAAAGAAGAGGGGAAAAGGGCAGAAGGAGACATGTTACTTTACAATTTTCCCTTCATTTTTCAGCTTCTTAGCTCACTCATGCCATTCTTATAATCAAATACATCGAGTAGGAGTTAAAGTTTGGATGAATGTTGGCTTTCCTTTAGGGAAGTCTTGTCTTTAGATTTTCAAAGGTGTCAAAAATGACAAACAATCAAATTAAAAATTTAGTTTATCAAAATATGCAATTGGTCAACAAAGAAAACTAATTGAGCATAATTACTGGAATAGGACACACTTAAGAGTATACATGTGGGTCATAAGGATGTCAGTAAAACACACTTCAAAGTTCAGATAAGGAGGACACAATACTTATCAGTCAAAGGTGTCATATTACCCTTCCAGTTAGCCAAAAAGATGTGACGTATGAAGCCAGTAAGCTTTAGGTGTGGTTACAACCACAAAGTCATGAGTTCTTCTTGAGTTCACACACACTTTTAGATACAGAGCTGTGTGTCTATACTAGAGAGGAGAAGGTTAATGTAGCATACAACTGTATTTGCAAATGCACGTCACTCACTTCCACACAGATATTCAACACATGATGTAAAACATTACTAGCCTTTCTGGGTCACTGTCTTATGCTCTCCTTACAATTTATATTTTAGACACGGACACCAAACATTTACTGAACAGTCACTGCACATATATTAACCCTGATCGTCTCGCTGAATACTGCTGGGTTAATCATTTGGGAGGCAAACAAGTGAGAACTGAATCAAATTTAACACCAAATATCTGCCGCGTTGAACCACTAAAATAGTATGGTTCCCTAACACACAGAGACTTGGGGTAAAAGCGTAAACTGTATAAACATTGCAGCTATATCAAACTGTGTCACTGCATAGTCCTGGTCAACAGAAGCAAATCTTATCATACTGTGAAAGAAAAATGCTCTGAAAAGAAAAACACAATCATCAGAGGAATTTCACATGCTTTTAAAGTAAACTGTTCACTCATCAAAAGGGTGTTGAGATAAGGGTTTGGGAAAACACTACCCTAAAGCACTGAAAACCGTCTGTTTTCTGTAAAGCACTGCAAAGTTTCATCAGCCATGGCTATTTACTCTTCCTTCTTGCAGGTTGTCAACACATTTCTGAACATTGCTATGATCATATTTTAAAGTAAAGTCTTTTCACGTACATTAATTCTTGTAAAAATATAGTAACGTGTTAGTTTTTTGCTGGTTTTCAGGATCAGTAGTTCAACCAAAGAATCAACTTCTCTGTCAAATTGACTTCCTGACTCTTTCTTTCAGGTAGAAATATTTATTTTTATAGTAAATTGTTTAGGAATTAAAACAAACTCATATGAATCAGCTGTTGTTAATAGTAACGGCACAGGAAATCAATTTTATTGAGTCACTACCATTGACCAACAAGCTATTACATAAGTGCAGACAGACTGTGGTAATTTTGGTCTTCAGGACTGTAACAGCTTACTTAAATATTACTACAGTGGGGGACCTTAGTTGTTGAAGAAGGAAATTTCTCTTTTGACTCCTTTTCTCCACCCAGCCTTTCAGACTATCTGAGGATTTAGGGATTCTGGACTCAACTTTTCAAAGCCAACTATCAGTCAAGTTGCTTAATCATTAATATCTTTGCACACGGTAGCTTAAGTTAGCTTAACTGGCGGCTGTTTAACTGTAATAAAAATACGGCCTTGTGCAACTGATGGAAGCACCTTAGCTGTAATTTCTGTAGTGGCAGCCTTATCCCAGTGTCTGTTGCAGTTTAATCGACACTTTGGAGTTTGGATGATTACACTCTCGGTCTCAAACATCAAGCTGTTAAGAGACCTTGTGATTCATCTTGATCAACTACTGAATGAACTAGCAATAAAAGAAATCTGATATCATTCAGGGTCACTCAGAGTTTATACAGCTTGAGAACATGATTATGACTGGCTATTGGGATAACATCACTCTACTGTTTAATAAATAGTCTCAATCATCATGATTGGGAGGAAAACGCACCCGAGTTAAAGGCTAATGACTAATGTAAATACAACGCAACGAGTCTGCATGTTAATTATTATACACATAATTTGGGTTATTAAGATTGGTGTTAGAGCGCTGCATAAACAGAATCAGATTAAGGTAAATGTCAAGCTGTGACTTCCTGTTTTGAGCTGTTAAACACACTTCCCCACCTGGATACGTTCTACTAGGTAAACTGAAATCTCACTCTCAGCTCTCAACTCTACAGGTGACTTAAAAGGAGTGATATTTTGCTTTTTTAAATGGAATTATGCATTTTAAAACATTTTCCTGTGGTCTACATAAACTGTAAATGTTATGCTTGGTCTGAATTCTTCATTAATTCAACTCCACAGGTCCATCTTCAACCCTTTTTCTGAGTAATGACACCAGAAAGGTTGTTTTGAGCGCTGGCCCTTTAAATACAAATGAGCCACTTCAAGCCTCACCCCCTCCAGGTTGTTCACCGTGCTTCTCTGTCCCGTTCAGCCACCTGTGTTTGTTAATCCAACCAATAACTGAACATTTTAGGTAATCAGCTCTAAGTTTGGACATATTTTCAGTATGGACTACAACCGCTGCTGAAAAAACAAACGTCGTACTTGGAGAAATGTTTGTCAGAAGTCTGGACCTTATATGTGCAAATGTCGTGATGTAACTAGTTATAGACAAAACAAATTAAGCAGGATTTAAAACGGGTTGTAGAAATCCACTTGATTTTTGCCAAATATAAAGATAGCTTTGCAGCACCTGGAGGGTTCAAATTCAAACTTTTTGAACTGTTGGGGTCCAAATACAAAAAAAAAAAGTACCAAAGACTAATAAAAGTGGGTTTAGCAAAATATGACCCCTTTAAGTGCTAACAAAACCTGCGCTTCCATCCAGTTGATTTGATCCACATTCTTAATTTTGACATAGACAATCTGAGTATATTTATAAATATATTTGGTATGCATGAATAACTGCACTGGAAACTTATTTAGTGAGTAATTATGTGTGCCTGCATGTGTGGAGTCAAAGAGGAGACTGCAATGTTCACAACAAAAATGAATAAATAAATAAATAAACAACTCACTGTGTACCAAAGAGCTGAAGAAACAAACAATAGACAAGAGTTTGGCAAATGTATGATCCAGATTTTCTGTTACCCTGTCAGTTATTACATACAACCACTATATTGAAATGATTTTAAAGGATTGTGATCATTTTACACATCCTCTCCGTTCATTTGTCTAAGAACAGCAGGGTGAAACTAACAGAAATAGCATGTTTTATCATAATTTCCACCATTTGACTGGTGCTTAATTACTAGCATCATTCTGTTCCATGTCTTTCTACTTCTGCTCTGAATTCATTGAAAACCTGACATGAAAGTGGTTAATTTTGATATTACACCTTAACTGAATATCTCTGATGGACTTTATATACTATGTTCCATTTTTATTCAAATAAGGCAAAAACTTTGTTCTATACAAATGGTTATTTTTCTTCATAACTTGCAAGTGCATATTAAAGTATTTTTACACTTCTACAAAGGTGAATTAGAGTTAACAGAATAGACAATAATATAACGATTACTGTCAATTAATCACCCATTTAAATTTCTATGTTGGGACAGCCTTAATCCAGATCAGCACTTCTGTAGTTAAAAAACTAAAGCCAGGTTCAGGTATTTTGTCTAAATATCTTTTGTGCCCTTCAGCTCCTCAATCAACAGCTCAGGCAGCATTTTATAGTATTAGTATTAAATACTACATCCAACAGGCCCATTTTTAACCATGATAATGACATATTTAAATGGATGAAAACACGCACACATTTGCATTTTCCTGCGCTGATTTTCTGACAATCTAGTTAAAATTTGTGACAGATCTGATTGGCATAAAAATGTGAAACTTCAGTTTAACATAGAATGATAAAGATGCTTTCATCCTGCATAAAATGCCTTCATATTGCATGATAATTACACACTTCCATTCACACTGAATGTGTAAACACTATGCTTAAAAGTCGATGCACTGAAAGCTTGATGAGGAAAAAAGATTAAATCACCCCAAGTAAGTCATATCCATTAAACAGATAATGAAAAAACACATTAGGCAACAGATAAAGCTGACTGCTGCTTCAAAGTACATTTGTCCATTTAATAAATTACTACAAAACTCTATGTAAGACTGATACACTATTACCACTCAGAGCTCTCATTACATTTCAGCTGCACAATAAGAATCAACAGCCGCAAACATCAAGTTATTAATGTCTCCACAGCTAATCCAACATAATGTTTTCATAGCATTTTGAACTTTAAAAATGTAAGTAGTGTTATTTTAAACATTTATGATGCCATGATAGCTTAAAAGAAAGTCAGTATGCACAACACAACAGGAATATCACAAAATATCGATATGGAGAAACTATCGCGACATTTCATCTTACAATGGATTATCGATGCGCTCTCGCTGCAAATTGTTTTTTTTTTTAATTATTGAAATATAGTCACTATAAACTTCTTTCACTTTCACCTTAGTGAGTCGAGTCACTGTTTTACATGTCATCCAGGGGGCGCTCCTCATGCAAGTGGCTTAAAATTGGGCGAAGTCACAGAATAAGAAAAAACCAACAATGGTGCTAATATGGCAGATTCGAGCAGTGAAGTAAAACTGAAAGATGCACCAGCATCATTTAAATTAAAAGTGTGGACTCACTTTGGCTTTTACAGTGTGGACTGGACAAAACTGGATAAGGACTTAGCAGTAAGTAAGAAGTAAGAACTGTCTCACAAAAATACGATACACGGGCAGCAGGACAAACATGAACACTTGAGAGACATGAGATGTCATGTTTTCTGATTGCGTTTAAAATTAGACTGATTTCATGAAACGGCGTTGTATATTGAGCCCATTCTTATGGCATTTGGCGTGCTATACATACACATTTTCAACCTTTCGCACGTTATTCAACACCATTTGATGATGTGTCAATGTATGCCAAGATCTCCAGTTCACATAACTGTACCTCTAACCCTCAGTGCACGGTATTTGACACATCTATGCAGGTTGGACAAGGGGCTAATAACGGCGTGAACATAGATGCAGAAAGCTTATAATGCGCACAGATAACACGCTAATTAAAAGAGGCGTGTATATTTACGCGATTCATGATGTCATATTTAAAATAGTGTCACTGTTTGTCAGACACCTAAAAAAAATCCTGTTTACAGTTCTGTTTCACTAAAACAGTGTCATTGTTCTTGCGCTATTGCCTTGTGTACTCTCGTTAAATTATGCCGCAAAACATAAACTATGAAATGAATTTTTAATTTGTTTTTGTTTCACCCCTATGAACACAGATATACCGCAGGTTATTTAGAGAAATATATCAATACTCACAGTATCACCATATTGAGATATTAGCCATATATTGCGTGCCGTGTCGTAAGGTACCCTGAGATTTCCAGCCTTACAACACAAGGAACCTACAATCATTTTCTCACTTATGTTAAAAGTTTACAGCATCTGAACCGGGATAATCTTAAAGAAAAAACATGTTTGACACTTGTTTTATGCAACAGCACTGTAACAGAACTATTTTACCTACAGTAAAGTGGCACTCAGAATGGTTTCTTGTGAACAATCTGCATAGTTGAAGTCAGACATTATATAATTTTTACTTAGTATCCTGTTTCTACCCCTGATCACAAACAATTTGAAGGCCGACAGGTAATTACCCCCAACATAATGCCTCCAAATCCCACTGTGCCTTGGAGGAATCATTGGTCTGAGCAGCAGCTACGCAACAGTTTAATGCATCACGAACCAGGCAACGCACTGAGTTGCATTACAGACTAAGAGGCATTTAATCAAATGAAATGGGATGAGCTAATCACAGATGGAAAAGAGGGAGAATGGAGAGAGGGATTCGCATAAAGGCAACACTGAACCATAAAGAGGAAGACAGACAGAGCAATACAGTCTGTCCTGAGAAGTTGTTTTTGACGATATGACGGATGACAACACCAATTCTAACATGACCTCGGGCAACGCAGATATTTAACAACATGTGGCATGAAATGATTACCCTTAAGCAGAATGACAGATGATAATGAATACGAAGGTTTTATTAAAGCTGGCATGAAATAGAGATGTTTTACTGCTTTATTCTCGACAGTTATTACAGTTACAACAGTCATGTTTGAGAATGAAACCTTAGTAAGACTGTAAACGTGAAGGACATCTGTTAAACAATCAGTGGTGCAGATTTAAAATGTTAAAAAATAATAATTCATATCCATCAGTATATAACTGTGATCAATGTTTTACTTCTTTCATCACTTATAAATGCACATGGCGTCTGAGAATCAGCATTTAACATTTCACTTTTTGTTGTTTAAAATTGCTGTTTGCAAATATCTCTATCCCAGTTGGAATGTTTGCAGATGAATAGCAAGTGGTTATTTTCACCAAGGAGAAAACATCTGATCATGCGTGGCAAGGATGGTATGAGATCCTTAGAAAAGCAAGGCAAAATCAAACCAATAACTTTTTTCCAACATCATTAAAAATTTCTTTAAATAAACTCAACTAAAGTCTTGAACATTTCACAACTTTAATAGTAACACTCAGCTCAACAGCCTGGACCAGTTGCAATGTGGAAGGTAAAAAAAAAAGTGTGCAACTTGCATACTTTGAAAAATCCCCATGCATGCACTGCAATTTGAGAATCCTAAAAAGGAAATCTCAGACGGGACAAAACAGCTATTGCAGACCATACCATAATTATAGGAAGTCTTGGCCCATGCAAACAAAGTATAACTCCCATGATGTCAACACTGTTGGTGGAGGAAGACTGACATTAAGAGCCCGTCATGCTGCATCTGTGCGTCTGTACTCCTCAGGCCTCACCCTTCCTCTTTCTTGCTTTAGACCAATGTCACCAGAAACAAACTGATAAGAAAAGTGTGAGCAAATAAGTAGCGCTGCATTATCTTCTTGTTGATATCAAGGTCACACAAGTGGTCTCCAGCAAACTTTTTCATTAGTCCAGTTGCTTTAACTTGCATTTTAATTACAGTTTAATTAACTAGGCCAGTCAGATACATTAAAGTGTCAACTGAGGTGACTTATCTGAAATTATGACTTAACCACTTTACAGGCAAACTGACTGTGATGGTCTTTTAAAAACTGAGGGCAAAACTTATCTGTCAAAGTGAAAAGAAAACTTTTTTTTATGAAAACTAACAAGCCCAATGAAGAACGGAAAGACTTTAATTAGTCTGGCTCTAACCCTGCTCAGACTACAGGGAGCATTCATTCACCTTACCATTGATTAAACTCACTGGCTGGTGTGACACTCACCAGTCTGTTACTAATCTACTTACACACATTCAATCACCAGTGTTTGTTGGTCACATGCTCAACTTTTTACTTAAGTCACACCAATGTCACTTTGACCGGGTTGATAAACACTACATATAACCACCAAACAGTGACAGGCTGGAAGTACTTATATTCAACTACAGTGTTTCATGGGGATGGGTGTGTTAATTACCCCGCCCCCCGAAGGGGAGGCAAGGAGTATTGTTTTAGGTTTGGTTTGTTTCTTTGTTTATTAACACTCTAGCAGCAAAACTATTGGTTGAATTTAGGGATGCAAATGATCAATTAATTCATTAATTGTTAGTTGGTTGCCCTCATTGATCGATTAACGATTAATTGATAAGCGGCGATTTTCCTGAGATCCTGAATTTCTTTTTCAATATGGTCTATAAGAATAAAAGCTAAATATTGTTTATACACTTCATAAAAAAAGTGTGTCATATTCCTTAATGATTGATTTATTGAACCATTGGATACAGTCAGTGTTTCCTGTGGAATTCATCTGTTGATGTGGCAGTGTGTAATGGGAGGTGCATGCGAGTGCGTTTCGCCAGTGGGTGATAGGGTGCACGCACATGCGTTCGTTGGGGGGGGGGGGTACTCGCATGTGCGTAGTACAGCCGGGGGATGTGTATGTGTGCGTGCGTCACTTTTCATCCTACTTCTAATACTATGGGGGTACGGTGCAGTCTGTGTCCCCGCCGAAGTGAAAGTGAATCTTTTCGCTCATTTATCTTTTCCCCACCTCCTGAAGCTTTGCAAATGCTCGACATACCTGTGGCCCAAATCAGGAGCCTGGAGGATGTTTTAAGTTCTGTCTCACTGACCGTGGACCAGACCAACCTCCAGGGAAAACGTTCCGATACCGACCCCGCATTTGTGCGTGTATTTAGTTGGAGGTGCACTGCTCCCACAAAAAGACGGGCTGGTCTGCGTTTGGCTCCACCATGTCCATAAAGACATTCTAACTCATCAACGCCGTGATCTGGTTCAATGACCGGCTATCCCAGCCATGGCGTCGCAGCGTGAACAAACCGGCAGCCTTCAGACAGGTGTAGATGGGCGGAAAAGGGCAATTAACCGACAACTAATAATTTAATCAGGCAAATTCTTACCGACAATTAATCGTTAGCTGATTAATTGTTTACATCCCTAGTTGAATTCATATGAAATTGGGTTTATAGATTGCCAGTAACCCAGAATAAATCTGATTAAATTTGGGGAAAAGTAGATAAAAGTTCCAAATTTTTATTAATTTTTTTAATCTTTTTTTTTTTTTCATTTACTTATAATAGGCACCATTTCAAATGTCTATAAACACATCAATTTGTTTCAATTTATTTCAAACTTGGCACATATAGAGGCAATTGATATGCTGACATCTGCTCACACATAGACATGATGACATCAGCTGGATCGATACCAAAACAAGTGGTGCCAGGCACAACAAACCCTGCCCCTTGCACATATTTCGCCCATTATAAGTAAATGGGAAGATTTTAAAAATTCATAAAACATTTGAACTTCAACCTACTTTTCCCAAAATGTAATGACATCTATTCTGGGACAATGGCAATCTATAAAGTCTATTTGGTATGAATTCAAACAATAATTTTGTGGCTAGAGTGTTAAACAAAAAAAACAAACAAACAAACAAAAAAAACCAATACCCCTTGCCTCCCCTTCGGGGGGCGGGGTAATAAGCTACAAAACATGTGAGGGGCCGGGTTTGTTGTGCCTGATGCCACTTGTTACTTTTTGAAGTCGAATAATAAAATCAACTTAAGTCAGTAAGTTTATTAATGACGTCACCTTTAACGTACACGTGTACTCCACCCAAACCAAAATAATAATGATAAAAAAGTGACCAAGCAAAAGTTGGTGAACCACAAGTATTCCACTTAATGTTTTTAAATACTTTTTCATACTTTATCTAAGATGGGCACAACTTTGGCAGAAAAGTGCCACAAACATTAGTTGCCCATCTCACTGAAGTAAAACAAATGCAAAACAAATGTAAAACAAATGCCCTCCCAACCTCACTCTCACCCTAAATAAAATTAGTTACAGTTTTAACTAACTGACTAATCGCTTACACTTCTAATACTTAGCTAACACTCAAAGACCTTAAACAGCTGCCGGCAACCAAGACTTTCTACTGATCTATAACATCAATAATTCATGTTAAATGCAGTTTCTCAGCGTCATCAAATATGACCCATTTGGACACTTAGATGCTCCATAATGAACATGGAAACACCATCATCAGCAATATTGATTTACCAAAAAAAAAAAAAAAAAACAGTGTAGTTTGACAAATAATAGTGATTGTAGATGCTTGTTTTTACATTCAGTGACGATACATTGAAAGTGTCACTTTTTCTTCATTTTTCTGTTTTGATATAATAATCTTTGCATTTACTTTCAGCTTTTATGAGCATCTACATGATCAGTAAATTCTATAAAGAAAAATACCTGATTTTCATTGAAAAATGAAGAGGACAGTGTTATGATGAATGGTAATAAATCACTTATCAAAAGGATAAATGTTGATTAAAAAAATTTGGAAATTTAAAATATCAAAGCATAACTTTCTAATAGAAATGAATCTGGATGTTTAAGGGTTAAGTACACATTTGAGGCATAAGCACTTTTTCGTTCTTGCTAAATTATCGAGTGTAACTGAATGGTTACAGAGAATTCTCTCGCTTATTCAGCTAAACAAACTCTTTAAAACCGTGTTTGTTGTATGAAAAATGCACTATAGCAAAGCTTCGAGTAGGGCTGGATGTCACAAAACAGTGATGCTATAAATGCATGATGAATTTATAAAATATGAATCATAGCTGTAGGTGAAATGAACATGAAACAGTGAATAAAACTTAACATGTGCAGCACTGAAATACCACATAAATTGATGCAGCAGAAATATTCATCACACCATATGACAAGGACCATGTTACCACAGTTTTGTTCTTCCTACTTTAAATACATTTTGTTGATAATATTCCTATACTTTGAACAGGATTGAATGCAGTCCCGTTTCTTGTAGTGGAGTATTTTTTGAGGGTAGTGGCCATTACTACTTAAACAAAGGATATGAATACTTCCTCCCCCACAACAAGCAACAAAAATGCGTCAACTAACAAAAATATATGACAAAGACATTAGCTATGTGGAGACATCACAACTCGAAATCATTCTGTCTTGAAACTCTGATTCTAAATCTACTATGTTTCATGACTCGGGCTCTTCACTGAAAATATCTGCCTGGAGAAAATAAAAGTAAAACAGGCTTAATTTAGTTGACATCCAAATACCTCAGGTCATTTAAGTGTAACTGTACAAGTTTAGCTGCTCTTAACAGTATATACAGTTGTGGAAAAAATTATTAGACCATCAAAAGTCATCAATAACAATGCAAATGCAATCAAGTACTAACTCCTGTGTTTGTCATGTGACTAAAACAGACAGAAAAGAAAACATGGAATACCTAAAAGCACTGTTTTTGGCAGTACAATGCCATAGCTATTGATGTAGGCTAAGAACTGAAGTGATTTTGGTTATTATTAAGAAAACCATGGAAAATGTCTAGATATCAGCATTTAAATTAAACTCTAATGAGCTCTTTTTGTTATTATTATTATATTTGTCCAAACAAATGTACCTTTAGTTGTACCAGGCATTAAAATGAACTATAAATTGAAGAAAACAAGGATGGTCTAATATTTTTTTTCCGCGACTGTATAAATATCAGCACAAAGTCATGTCTGTTGACAAACAACAAGTGACTAGAGGACACTTTTTTATCCATATGTGGACAACAGAGTCCAGATTTGCAGCAAAAAAGTATGAATAAAACAGAAAAAAAACCCAAAACAAAAAGCACTGTGAAAGTTATAGAATAAATTGGGTTCAATATCACACTATCAGACCTGCTGGTACCCTCTGTTTCTGTTCACGAATCAATGAATCGGCATGAAAAAAGACAAACAACTCACAATAAATAACTTAGGTAAAGGCAAAAATGGGTAAAATTTAACATAAGTAAGTTTGAGGGGAGTTGGACGTGGCGTTAAACTTTGCCAAATAGTACATTGTTAGCCAGCTAGCTAGCATTAGTTACATGTAGTTTTATTAAACAATATAAACAATGAAGGTGTGGATAAAACACTGGAAAACTTATGCTGCAACAACTTAATTTTCATCTATAACTAGGGTCTATTTATGTTTAAGTCTTCGCCAGGTAATAGTTGACCCATTTCTACCTAAACAACTGTAGCTAACCAGGAAGGTGGCTAACATGTTAACCTACACCTGGCTGTCATCACTGCAAGACCGACAACACTGTTTGGACACATCGGTAACAGCTAATTTGCAACGTTAGCTTGACAAATTACACCCCGATAAAGTTCGTGTAGCTTTCTGCGGACTAAGTGTTACATTAAATGGGTTGTGTTGTGAGCTAGAAATGACACAGGTAGTTAGTAAAGCAGTTTTACCAGCTGCTGTCGTATCCACCGTAGCATCCTTGCAAAATACGTTCGAAGTAGCCAGCGCAGTCGCTAGCTCAGCGCTAGCAACTAGCTACTCCAACAAAACCGTCCCAAACCATAAATATTTCCCCCTAAAGGCAACTCTTCTGGTCGCATTACGCGGCGCTTTTACACTGTGCGGCTGTAGAAAAATAAAATCCGGCCTTTTCCATTCCGCGGTAGTGTCTGATAAATGATCTCCGGGAAAAGTGACAGACGGCGGACACCACAGAGTCCCAGCGAGCTACGCTACATCTCTGCTCTGCCACGATCTGTTTCCCCTGCCAGCACACAGCTCCGAGCACACACACACACACACACACACACGGCTCTCCAGCGGCCCCTTAACGCCCCCTACCTGTCTGCCTCCACCGAGACACACACATACACACATACATACACAAATCTGCAGAACACAACCAGGACCAGGCTTTAACTTAACACTCCAACCACATGTCCCTGCAATAAACAATGTAAATCATATTTCATGTCATCCTTCTTCAACTTACGTAAATTAAGGCTCACTTCATGATACCTGAAATTGGTACTATGAACACTGAAATCAAAACCTAAATAACTGCACACTGCAAAAATCTAAATCTTACCAAGTGTGTTTTTTCCTCATTTCTAGGCAAAATATCTCATCACACTTAAAAAAAAAAAAAAAAAAGACATAATCACCTCAAGAGTAACTTTTCAGTGAGATATAAGAGCTTATTTTTAGACAATAGATCTTGAAAATCTGATTTCCAGAAATCTTACCAAGATCATTTTCACTTGTTCCATTGGCAGTTTTTTTTTGTTTTCAATTAAGCAAAAAAAAAAAAAAAAAAGGCAGACACACACACAGAGATCTGCAGAACACAACCAGGACCAGGCTTTAACTTAACACTCCAACCACATGTCCCTGCAATAAACAATGTAAATCATATTTCATGTCATCCTTCTTCAACTTATGTAAATTAAGGCTCACTTCATGATACCTGAAATTGGTACTATGAACAGTGAAATCAAAACCTAAATAACTGCACACTGCAAAAATCTAAATCTTACCAAGTGTGTTTTTTCTGATTTCTAGGCAAAATATCTCATCACACTTAAAAAAAAAAAAAAAAAAAAAGACATAATCACCTCAAGAGTAACTTTTCAGTGAGATATAAGAGCTTATTTTTAGACAATAGATCTTGAAAATCTGATTTCCAGAAATCTTACCAAGATAATTTTCACTTGTTCCATTGGCAGTTTTTTTTTTGTTTGAATTAAGCAAAAAAAAAAAAAAAAAAAAAAAAGGCAGACACACACACAGAGATCTGCAGAACACAACCAGGACCAGGCTTTAACTTAACACTCCAACCATATGTCCCTGCAATAAACAATGTAAATCATATTTTATGTCATCCTTCTTCAACTTATGTAAATTAAGGCTCACTTCATGATACCTGAAATTGGTACTATGAACACTGAAATCAAAACCTAAATAACTGCACACTGCAAAAATCTAAATCTTACCAAGTGTGTTTTTTCCTCATTTCTAGGCAAAATATCTCATCACACTTTAAAAAAAAAATAAAAAGACATAATCACCTCAAGAGTAACTTTTCAGTGAGATATAAGAGCTTATTTTTAGACAATAGATCTTGAAAATCTGATTTCCAGAAATCTTACCAAGATAATTTTCACTTGTTCCATTGGCAGTTTTTTTTTGTTTGAATTAAGCAAAAAAAAAAAAAAAAAAAAAAAAAAGGCAGACACACACACAGAGATCTGCAGAACACAACCAGGACCAGGCTTTAACTTAACACTCCAACCACATGTCCCTGCAATAAACAATGTAAATCATATTTCATGTCATCCTTCTTCAACTTATGTAAATTAAGGCTCACTTCATGATACCTGAAATTGGTACTATGAACACTGAAATCAAAACCTAAATAAGAAAACCAAATAAACTTTGAAAATGTCTTCTTCAGTAAGTGGTGTGTAATAATGGCACACTGCAAAAATCAAAATCTTACCAAGTGTGTTTTTTCTCATTTCTAGTCAAAATATCTCATCACACTTAAAAAAAAAAGACATAATCACCTAAAGAGTAACTTTTCAGTGAGATATAAGAGCTTATTTTTAGACAATAGATCTTGAAAATCTTATTTCCAGAAATCTTCCCAAGATAATTTTCACTTGTTCCACTGGCAGATTTTTTTTGTTTCACTCTCACACCTATGGGCAATTTAGATTAACCAATTAGTTCGTGTCTTTGGATGGTGGGAGGAAGCTGGAGTACACGGAGAGAACCCACACAGACACGGGGAGAACATGCAAACTCCACACAGAAAGGTCCCACTCCCTGTCGACTGGTGTTGGAATCGAACCCAGGACCTTCTTGCTGTGAGGCACGAGTGCTAACCACTGCACCACCGTGTCGTCCCTGCAATAAACAATGTAAATCATATTTCATGTCATCCTTCTTCAACTTATGGAAATTAAGGCTCACTTCATGATACCTGAAATTGGTACTATGAACAGTGAAATCAAAACCTAAATAACTGCACACTGCAAAAATCTAAATCTTACCAAGTGTGTTTTTCTCATTTCTAGGCAAAATATCTCATCACACTTCAAAAAAAAAAAAAAAGACATAATCACCTCAAGAGTAACTTTTCAGTGAGATATAAGAGCTTATTTTTAGACAATAGATCTTGAAAATCTGATTTCCAGAAATCTTACCAAGATAATTTTCACTTAGTCCATTGCCAGGTTTTTTTTTGTTTGAATTAAGCAAAAAAAAAAAAAAAAAAAAAAAAAAAAAAAAGGCAGACACACACCCACATACACAATCTGCAGAACACAACCAGGACCAGGCTTTAACTTAACACTCCAACCACATGTCCCTGCAATAAACAATGTAAATCATATTTCATGTCATCCTTCTTCAACTTATGTTAATTAAGGCTCACTTCATGATACCTGAAATTGGTACTATGAACAGTGAAATCAAAACCTAAATAAGAAAACCAAATAAACTTTGAAAATGTCTTCTTCAGTAAGTGGTGTGTAATAATGGCACACTGCAAAAATCAAAATCTTACCAAGTGTGTTTTTTCTCATTTCTAGTCAAAATATCTCATCACACTTAAAAAAAAAGAGATAATCACCTAAAGAGTAACTTTTCAGTGAGATATAAGAGCTTATTTTTAGACAATAGATCTTGAAAATCTTATTTCCAGAAATCTTCCCAAGATAATTTTCACTTGTTCCACTGGCAGATTTTTTTTGTTTCACTCTCACACCTATGGGCTATTTAGATTAACCAATTAGTTCGTGTCTTTGGATGGTGGAGTACACGGAGAGAACATGCAAACTCCACACAGAAAGGTCCCACTCCCTGTCGACTGGTGTTGGAATCGAACCCAGGACCTTCTTGCTGTGAGGCACAAGTGCTAACCACTGCACCACCGTGTCGTCCCTGCAATAAACAATGTAAATCATATTTCATGTCATCCTTCTTCAACTTATGGAAATTAAGGCTCACTTCATGATACCTGAAATTGGTACTATGAACATTGAAATCAGAACCTAAATAAGGAAATAAGGAAACCAAATAAACTTTGAAAATGGCTGCTTCAGTAAGTGGTGTGTATTAACTGCACACTGCAAAAATCAAAATCTTACCAAGTGTTTTTCTCATTTGTAGTCAAAATATCTCATCACACTTAAAAAAAAAAAAAAAAAGACATAATCATCTAAAAAGTAACTTTTCAGTGAGATATAAGAGCTTATTTTTAGACCATAGATCTTGAAAATCTTATTTCCAGAAATCTTACCAAGATAATTTTCACTTTTTACATTGGCAGATTTTTTTTTTGTTTGAATTAAGCAAAAAAAAAAAAAAAAAAAAAAAAAAAAAAATCTCGAATTAAGCAAAAAAAAAAAAAAAACAGTCTACCAATGGAACAAGTGAAAATTTTCTGGCTAAGATTTCTTGAAATCAGATTTTCAAGATCTATTGTCTACAAATAAGTTCCTATATCTCACTGAAAAGATAAGATACTCTTTAGGTGATTATGTCTTATTTTAAGTGTGATGAGATATTTTGACAAGTGGGAGGAAGGTCACTCCCACTCCTTCTCTGCACAATAAAAGTCATTACAATTCATCTGGCTTAAACTTACATTTTACTCAAATGACTTTTCCATGGTGTCCTTAGATACCATAATTATTCCTTTTAACTGTTCACTGTTCAAAATAATATAAATTGCTGAGATTATTCTCAGTATAAAAATATATATTCCTCCACCAGCAAAATAAGACATGAATTCCTCAAATATATGTATATTTACCATACATAATACACAAAATAAATATGTATTTTTTTTTAGATTAAGATCCTTTATTGTCAGTGTACAGTACATGCACCATACACTGAAATTTAATTTCTGCCTCTAACCCATCATTAGAACATGCAGAAACACACCCCACACTGCAGACTAGGAGCAGCCGGCTTGCCATATCAGGCATCTGGGTAGCAAATGGGGGGTTAAGTGCCTTGCTCAAGGGCACATCAGCCAACAACTTTTCTAGTTTGTGGAATCGAACCGATGACCTTTCAGTCACAAGCCAACTCTCCAGCCCACGGCTATAATACTATATATATATATATACATATATATATATATATATATATATATATATATATATATATATATATATATATATATATATATATATATATGTACTATGTATACCTATACACCCACACATACTCATATATCCATAAAGGAAGACAATACTGTTACCTCCTCTCATAAAATGATTGTGACAATGTGATGTCCAATGTGTCTCCATGGTCTAGCACCAAAGTACATTTGTGACATGTTGGTCCCATATGAACCATCTCAGCCCCTGAGAACCTCAGGGACAGGTCTTTTGCTGGTGCCCAGACTCAAGACTAAACATGGTGAAGCTGTGTTTCAGTTCCATGCAGCTAAACTCTGGAGCAGTCTATCTGATGACATGAGACAGACCTCTACTCTTACAATGTTTAAGTCCAGGCTGAAAACGCCTCTGTTCATCTGTGCATAGAACACCTGAAAGGGTTCTATCCGCACTCTTCTCTTTTACTTTATTTTAACTGGTTATTATTTAGGTTTAATTGATAATGTTTTAATTGTAATTGTGTGTTTTTAACTTGCCTCTGTTCCATTTTATAAAGCACTGTGAATTATCCTGGCTCCGACTGTCCACATGTCTAAGTGTCCTAGGGCAAGACACTGAACCCTAAATTGCTCCCAGTAGGGCCAGGCAGCGCCTTGCATGGCCGCAGCCCCCCACTGGTGTATTAATGTGTGTGTGAATGGGTGAATGTGAGGAACTGTAAAGCGCTTTGGGCACCATGAAGGTGTAGAAAATGCACTAAATAAGTTCAGTCCATTTACCATTTACCCTGTGCATGAATTGTGCTATACAAATAAATTTGCCTTGCCTTTATTGTTGACAGATTAAGTGTAACTGGGACTCAGTATTTATCATTGCAACTGGTCAAAAGCAACAGTGTATATATAGGCGACTAATATACAAGTACATACATACATATATCCATACATACCTATATGCCTTTAAGTACTTGTATATTGTACACCCACCATCTACTAATTTTAGTACATTACAGTAGCCCTTGTAAACACCTATGATGTCAAACTCCTATTTCATCCCTGTACCTTTTGATAATAATATTTTTTCTTTTTTTTTTTTAAGAATTTATTTTTCAATTTTCAAATAAGCATCAACATCAGCAGAGGACATATGAACTAGTCTATGGCAGAACAACATACAAACATCAAACCCCACCCACCCCAAGGCTCAGATAGAAAAAAAAAAAAAAAGGGGGAAAAAGGGGGCACACAGTTAGACTGACTTTTATCAGGAAAAAAGGGGGTAAGTATTCTAAGTAATTCATATAATACAGAGAAAGGTGACAAATTAAAGGAAAACCCTGATGGAAGTTTTTCAGGATGAGAATTCCCCCAATAACGAGGTTAGAGAGAGATCGATGAATGCACTGAATACAAGAGATTTTGGTCCTAAATTTTAGACAGCATTCCATCAGCAAAACATAAAATCAGGGGTTGTATTTCAGAGTGATATCATACTGCCAGTCAAGTCCACAGTTTTGAAGAATCAAGAAAAGGAGCAGTGAAGTAGTTCTACCTGCAAATCCTTTCATCTTAGTAATTAGTTTGTATTGATTTTTACTTTGTATCTTGACTATAGATAGAAACAAACTACAAACTAAGGGCCCTAAAAAGTGCTTTTATATGATATGGTGTATCAGTAAAGTTTATTTTCTTTATACAGTGCTGTTTGTGGCTATTTCACTCCATAATCTCGGTGTATATTGAGTTAGCATTCTTAAACTGCAGAGAGCTACCTTGCAAACATCTGACTCCTGTCAAAACTGCTTACGAAGCATTTTACCACTGGTGAATTCTGTTTGACATAGAGCCAATTTGCTTTCTTCGCCGATGGAGTGATTGAGACATCTTAAGCCTTAACCCATAAAGACCCAAACCACCGCTGTCAGCCAAAAGCATCCAATGATCTAAAATGTTTAATACCTTTTGATCCACTAATCCTATCAATACATGGGAATAATTGGTGTAAAATGCAGTTTGTCATCTTTTCATGGTCATCAGATACGACCCATTTGGACGTTCAGAGGCCCTGACTTGAACTGTCATGTTCTACAACATTGATTCACCCGTAAAACCCATAAAGTTGGACAAATGATAGTGGACGGAGACACTTGTTTTATGTTTAGTTATTGACATCTTTGCTGAAAAAGTCAATTTTTTCTTCAGTTTTCTTTGTTTTGATACAATAACCTTTGAATTTACTGTCAGTTTTCATGAACATCTAAATTATATATTGGAAATTAAATACAGGAAAATACAGGATTTACAGTGAAAAATGCAAAATATAGAGGATAATATGATAATAAATGGTGATAAATCACTTAAGAGAGATTAACCCATATAAACCCAAATGGCCACTGGCAACCAAAAGCATCTACTGATCTAGAATGTTTAATAACTTCTGAACCACTAAACCTATCAATACATGTAAATAATTAGTGTAAAAATGCAGTTTGTCATCTTTTCATGGTCATCAGATATGACCCATTTGGACGTTCAGAGGCTCCGTAGTGAACATGGAAACACCATCATCTTCTACAACATGGATTCACCAGTAAAACACTGAATGGAGACACTTGATTTTTTTTGTTCAGTTATTGATTTGTTCGAAGACAAAGTCGCTATTTCTTTAATTTTTTTTATTTTTGACATAATAACCCTCAGCTTTTGTCCAAGCTTTTACGACCATCTACATGATCAGTGAATTAAATATAGAAAAACAGATGATTTTGACTGGAAAAAAACACAAAATACAAAGGATAATATTATAGTAAATGGTGATCAATCACTTAAAAAAAGTTAAATATAGAAGAAATATTTTGGAACTGCCACAAAAGTAACACTGGGTTTTAATGTGTTAAAAATGTTGTTTTCTTAGGGTGTGTTCTAACTGCACAAGTGTTGGAACAACCTTTTCACATTCATGGCTCATTGATTATTCCAGTCCTTATGTTGTGTGTCTTATTTATAGAGCAAAGCATTAAAATAATCTCACACTATAATACATTGCATGGTCTTCATCCAAAGCAGAACATTTGGTAGATACAGCTCCTTTTGGATTTCATCCCTGATTTCTAATTGTCTCACTGATGTTGTCTCGCCCCAGTGCTGCTCCAGGATTTCTGTTGTAAGGCATCTCACATAAAGTGAGGTCATCCTTGTATTAGTGGCTTTCTTCCAACGATGAATCCATCCCTGCTCCCTCCCTCCTTCGAGCCTTGGCTGCAGTGGATCTCAATCAGTCAATACTGTATGGACTATAAAATATACAGGAAAACTGATAAATTGTGAGGCTTTTGAGAATTTGAATTAGCATCTAATTTATAGTTGGCTTTATTTAAATTGATTCAACATAATGTGCATGATGGAAAACTTCTCGCACATGATGAACAATAATGATTCTGTGTAATCAATGACTCTCATTTGCTATATTTGGAGCAAAATAGCTGCAGCTGCACTGTTATAATGTAGTATTTTCTTTCCTTGCGGCTTCCTGAATGAAAAACTGAAAAATCGTACAAATGTATTTGCATGTTTTTGCATCATTCCCTCATGCTCAGTCCTTAAGGTCCTTCTGTGACTCAGCCCTGCTGCATCAACCTCTTCCTACTGGCCTCTTCAGCTTGAAAGCCTTTTTGAAAACCAGGAAAAACAGTGCAGCTAAGCCAAATGCCACCAACATGCATTTATCACCGGGATTAAGACAGCTTTAGGCCTCTCTGTGAGTCAGCAAAGTAAGGCACCAACTGTACCACATCTTGAGTTCATATTCCACTCATCTATCACACAACAATAGCGATAGCCACGTGCCCCCGTCTGTTTTTTTTCTCGACTGTACATCCTGTAAAAGCAGAAATGTCACAGGGTCATTGTAAAAATACAGCTTTAGCCTGCAAATCCTGTGGGTAATCTGCTATCTGTCTGTGTTTGTATATGAGCCATGAGGCCAGCGGTTTCACCCATGTGACTGTCATGATAATCTCCACACTGCCTGACTTACATAATCTTTCTCTTGCACAAACATCTGGGAGCTCCCACCTCACAGCTGGGTAGAATAAACGGTGTTAGCCTTTCATTTCAAAGGTTTGCCAGGAAAGGCTTGTCAGTGATGTTAAAAAAATCTCAGTTAGATTTTAGACACTTTCAGGGATTCTAATGATCCTGCAAACTAAAAAACTAATCTTCCATCTTTACTTGTTTTAACTCAACAATTAAGTTATATTTATACTCAAGAGATCATCAAGGGCTGACCATTTATGTCAAGGCAAGATCGAAAACAGAAATAGAGATATACCAAGAGTATGTGTATAGTAAATAAACACAGCCACTATTAGCTGACGATTGAAATATCATTAAAATGTTTTGATTGAGGAGAAATTAACCCATAAAGACCCAGTGCTACTTTTGTGTCTGTTCCCAAATGATTTTTTGTCTCTACTGAACCTTTCTTAAGCAATATATCACCATTTATTATAATATTATCTTCTATATTTTGCATTTTTCACTGTAACCTGTGGCATGGTCAACATATACCAACTGTAAACTGTATAAAGCTTTTTTGATTTTTGATTTGTCTTTATTTTGATTTTGCACTTCTTTTGCTCTTGTGTACTTTTGTACTTTGCTGCTGTAAACATTGAATTTCCCCTTGTGGGACTAATAAAGGCATATCTTATCTTATCTTATCTTATCTTATTTTCCTATATTTAAATTCCCATATTTAATTTAGATGTTTAGGAAAACTTAGACTAAATTCATATGTCATTATATCAAAACAAAATAAAAAATAATCTGTTTTCAATGTTTAATTCACTGATCATGTAGCTGTTCATAAAAGCTCAGAGTAAAGTCAATGGTTATTAGACCAAAACAGAGAAAACTGAAGAAAAAGTGACTTTTTCAGCAAATATATCATTAACTGAACATAAACCAAGTGTGTCCATCCACTGTCATTGATCCAACTCCATGGGTTTTACTGGTGAATCAATGTTGTAGAAGATGACGGTGTTTCCACGGTAACTACGGCGCCTCTAAACGTCCAAATGGGTCATATCTGATGACCAAGAAAAGATGAAAAACTGCATTTTACACCAATTATTTAAATGTATTGATAGGATTTGTGGACCAACAGGTATTAAAAATTTTAGATCAGTAGATGGTTTAGGTTGCCAGTGGAGCTTTGGGTCTTTCTGGGTTAAGATACTCAAAATGTAAAGTTATAGAAACTGATTGCAAGTAGAAGCTGTGAGGTTTGCAATCAAATTTCTTAAATGGCTAAAAGCTATGTACAGTCACGGGAAGAATTATTAGAGCATCAAAAGTCATTAAAAACCATGGTTATGCAATCAAGTTCTAACTCCTGTGTGTATCATGTGACTAAAACAGACAGAAAAGAAAAGATGGAATGCCTAAAAGCACTGTTTTTGTCAGTACAATGCCATAGCTATTGATGTAAAAACTGAAGTGATTTTGGTTATTATCAAGAAAACCATGGAAAATTAATAGATATCAACTCTGAAATTAAACTCTTATGAGCTATTTTTGTTGTTATCATTATATTTGTCCATACAAATGTACCTTTAGTTGTACCAGGCATTAAAATGAACAAGAAATGGAAGAAAACAAGGGTGGTCTAATAATTTTTTCCGTAACTGTATGTTGTTCCACAAAACAGGTGAACTACATTTAGAAGCAGTTTTCTCAAATTCAGGCCCAACTTGGTGAACATGCAGCAAAAACCTCAGCGTTTGCAAAAACAAGTGATTACTTTGCATGAACTGCTTTTCTATATGTTGCAGAGTCAGAGTAGTTGACTTTAATGCGCTCTAACCGTCTTTTGTTGATTACTGTTTGCACTCTTCCGATCTTCACATACTATAGCTGAAGCCTCTAAAGGTTTTATGAAGCATAACAACGCTATGGTCACGCAGACAGCTCAAACGCTGTGTGTTGCATGCGCATTTGTCTATGCCTCAGGAGAAGCTGGCCAGTGATCCATACTGCCCTCTGTGTGTCTGCCATGAACACAGATGACAGAGATAGATAATGCCTGGCTCGCTTCCCGGCTTTGTATTGAATTTATCTCCAGCTATAGAGCAATCTTACAAGTGCTTGTTATGTTAAGCATTGTAGGGAACCAGTGTGATATTAGTCACTGTGCTCCACCATGTTTAAGAGTAGATTTCAATTAGGTACATGTGCTGCCTTTAAGGTAGTACGCTGTATGACTGTGCAAAAGGTAACTGTTGATTTACAAGGAAAGATTAATGTTTTCATCTGTACCTCGGGCCATTAAGTTCTGAAATGATTAATGCATGTGCTATCGCTTTGTCATTGCGAGGTGTAAATGATGTCTGTCTTGTTGATGGTGTTGGAATGACATGCAGTGTGATTCTGTGTCATACTAATCTCTCCACAGGGACAAATAAAGGATCTATCTACCTAATTGGGATTGTAATTTTACTGGGCAGTTCTCATGTATCAAACCAGCAAAAGCATTTTGTATTGACAATGATTTATCTATTAATTTTTAACATTATTTAACACTATAATAAACAGTGGTATGACATTGTGAGGTGAATGAAACCCAACAGTGTTTAGGAATAGTGGAACGATATTTAACTACAGTTACAATTTCCTTAATTACTCATTGGCATACAGATACAAATCAGTGGATTACTTGAAGAGGTTAATTTTCATGTCTGCATTAATCACTAACTTCCATTAAGCCTCCTATTTTAAAGAAAGTGTTATAGGCAATGTATATAATATAGGCTACCTGTATACACACACACACACACACACACACACACACACGAAAGTTGCATAATTTTTTGCAATTTTATTTGAATAGTTACAGCAAAATGCAATCACACAAAGTTTACTACTATGGAACTGTGAATTTACATAGTTTTTTTTTTTTTTTTTTAACTTTATTTATTTATTTATTTACTACTTTAACTTGAATGTGTGAGAAAAAAAAGGTCATGGACAAACTACATCTTTATCATTTTTCCACCTCAAGATTACACTCCATTTGTGTTTATAGAGCCCAAGTACACTGACTCTTGAATTCAATCTACTTTAGGTGGAGGTATAAATATATGATATTTACTGTGAGTAAAGAAACATGTTATACAGTAGAGAGCACAATTTGCAGTACAATACATTTTAAAAGTACCCCTCACTGTCAATGTCAATAGGACCACAAATATGTGTTAATAACAGCAAAGCAACATTTAGGACCAGAAAACACTGGTCTATAAGTAAAATGCTTCCAGAATAAAAGTAGTAAAACTTTACCAAATTTGAGTCACTAACAAAGAAAAATTAAGTCAAACGTGCTAGTTGGTTGTAGTTTCTAAGATACAGTCTCAGGCCAAAATGTGAAATTCTGAGAATTAATGAAAGGATGGGTTTTATTTAAAAGGACTGTTTGTCTCAGAGCCTCCAGATCTACCTCAAAACAGTGTCTGCACATTACAATACATTCACTTTTCAGGTTCTTTCCAAATAAATCCATTGTATAGATGCACATAAACTAACATATATGTGCAATAACACACCATCATATATGTACAGGGTGGGGAAGCAAAATTTACAATATTTTGAGGCAGGGATTGAAAGACAGTGTATGACCAATTAGTTTATTGAAAGTCATGAGAATTTATTTGCCACAAGAAAATTTACATAATAGAAAATGTTTTTATTCTATGTGTCCTCCTTCTTTCTCAATAACTGCCTTCACACGCTTCCTGAAACTTGCGCAAGTGTTCCTCAAATATTCGGGTGACAACTTCTCCCATTCTTCTTTAACAGCATTTTCCAGACTTTCTCGTAATAGTTTTGCTCATAGTCATTCTCTTCTTTACATTATAAACAGTCTTTATGGACACTCCAACTATTTTTGAAATCTCCTTTGGTGTGACGAGTGCATTCAGCAAATCACACACTCTTTGACGTTTGCTTTCCTGATTACTCATATGGGCAAAAGTTTCTGAAAAGGTATGGATAATTGTGTTAGGTATGATTATGACATCAATATATGTTTGGTTTCAAAACAATTGACGTAGTGCCTGCTGAGAAAAAACAACTAAATGTTCATTGTAAATTTTGCTTCCCCACCCTGTATACAAAACATGAGCTAACCAGCATTTTTGTCATTTGTTTTCTGATTCATCTTATTGAAGTATATAAGACTGAACACATTTACTGTCTGAAGCAGATTTTCTATGAAATTGTAGAGCAGCGAAATATAAATCAGGCTCCTCTTAAAATGTCTTCATCTTAATGTTTCCGAGCACTAATGCACTAATTGTTCTGCATCAGCTATATTGACCTCTAGGCAGCCCTGAAATTATTCCTATTTACTTTCCAAATTAACCAAAAGTTTTAAAAAAGCAAAAAATTACAAGAACTTGCTGTCAGTTTTTTTCAGCTCTTATAATAATAAAGCTATCAAATGCTAAATACGAGGCAAATGTAACTTCTCAACCAAGTGATGCCCAATAATGTGCTTCCTTGATAAAAAAAAAAACTGGCATGCAATTAAGTTTTTTAGGAAGTAAAATCTAAAGCATTATATTCCTCTCTTGGTTTTCTGGTCAGTGTGTATGGCTCAGTAATGGACTGAGTTAATCCATCAGGCCTGTTTAACCATGCTGTGGCTGATCCTCTTGGTAAATACACCAGTGCTAAGTGGCTTTCAATCATTACCACCAAGTATCCCTAATAGTATTAATAGGCTTAGGACAACTTCTCAAAGCCCCTCTCCGCATAATGGTTGCCTGCTCAGGCTCCGGCTCCCACGCTGCATGTGTGTATATTAGTATCTGTCTTGTTCCATTAGCATGAATATCTGTCTCTCTGCAAAGTCCAGCACTCGGCGGAGCAAACTGAAATGGATGCACTCATTTGGAAATAGAAAGTAAATGGATTGGCTCTTAAACTGGATGGCTGAATCAATACCAATTGACTATTAGCCTCAGAGGAAAAATAAATAAAAAAGAGACAAGCATAAAAGGTATGTGGAAGTGAAAGGTGCAATGTATTTGTAGTTGCATACATATATAGAGTCACTGAAAATGGCTAGAATGGGCCTTCAGCAGCTGAAAGCAACCATTTTTCATTGTTAAAAAAAATCCAATTAAAAGCTGTGTTGTTGATCTGTGGGGTGAGAGTCCCCCTCTTGTGGACAAACCATGGTGTTACAACTAGAAGCTGCAATTACCACAGCGCAACACAAAAAACATCAAAATCCTTCTACTATATTTGTTATTCTTTAGTGCAGTGTTTTTCAGCCTTGGGGTTGGGACCCCACATGGGGTAGCCTGGAATTCAAATGGGGTCGCCTGACAGTTCTAGCAATTAATAAAAAAAAATAAATAAAAAATAAAATAATAATAATAATAATAATAAATATATGGTGAGTTGAGAGAGACAATCATAATATATAAAAGACATGACAAACTGTGAAGCTGAAACTGAAGCACCGTGGTACTGTTTATCTGTCAAATGTTCATTGTGGTCAGTTTCAGATGCTGCAGCTCTTTCATAATTCTTAGTTTGAGTTATTGTTTGTTCAGTATTAATTGTCAGCCTTGTAAATCCAAGCTGGACTGACTGTACATATCCTGACCAAGGAAAATAAAATTCTCACTTTGCGCAGTAATCTACACCTGGCTTTTCTGCCTCCATCCATAATAATATACATTATATAGAATAAATGTCATCTAAAAAAAAAAAAACATTTATTTGCAACATAGTATAGCACACTATTACATGATCAAAAGCAAATTAATTTTAGCAAAAAAAAATTTCTCCATTTCGAATGTCTGGGGTCAGCAGATATTTGTGATGTTAAAATGGGGACATGAGCCAAAAAAGATTGGGAACCACTGCTTTACTGATATATATGCACTGCACATTAGACAGGTCTCCTCACTGTCTAATTTTAAAATTCTTCTTAAAACCCACTTCTTCTCTTTGGCTTCTCACACCGTGTAGGATTTAGATTTTATGTGCACGGATATTTTATCTGGGGTGGACAGTCTATTTATTTATTATGTTTCATTGAGTTTTTATCTTAGTATTTTATCTTTTTATTCTGTTTTTATTGCATTTATTTTACTGTACAGCACTTTGGAAACCTTTGTGTTTGTTTCGCAGCCTGAGGTCCTCAGGGCAGCACCTGCTGATGGTCCCCCGCTCTTGTTTTAGCACATGGGGTGACAAATCTTTTAAAACGGTGCCGTGTCTCTGGAATGATCTCCCCTTACGCCTATGGTCCATGGACTCTGTTGAGACTTTAAAAAACACCTAAAGACACTATTGTTCATGCAGGCATTTTAAATCCAACTGACTCAGGGCAGCTACAAACTGACTGCACATTATGTATTTATTGCATTTTAATTGTATTTTAATTGCATGTTAAAACTGTATTTTATTCTGTATTTTTAATTGCTTTTAACTGTATCTTGCACTGTAAAGCACTTTGTGACCCCCTGTCTGTGAAAAGTGCTCTGTAAATAAAACTTACTTAAAATTTGTGCTTTATACATAAAAATGGATTGGATTGGATGGATATGTTGTTGTACTGTGTGTATGAGTGTATCTGTGTATGAAACTACTGCAGATTTCAACAACTGTGAATCACCGCAGCTTTCTTATTTGCGCTGTCTAGGTAAGTGTGTGTGCATGTGTGTGTGTGTGTGTGGCCAGGTGGGTGATATTGGGTTACCTCAGGAGCTACTAATTCTTCACCTAACACCCTGACCTCCTTAGTTTGTGACCCAGAGAAGCAGAAGGAAGGCAACTCTTCCTCCACTTCACTGGACCTGGTCATGGATGATGAAATGTGTGTGTTCTGGTGTGTGTGTTTCAATAGATCACCACTGAATGAACCCTGGTCTTTATGAATAATCCATATGAAGTGCAGAGGGTTTTTCCTTTCACTGTGATGTACTACAGATAAACTTGGGAACAGTCTCTCCATGAGGTGGTATAAAATATAGCTTCTCCTGCAATGTTTGTTATGTTCCTTCTGTTTTTGATGCGGGACAAAAAAAAAAAAAAAATCAAAGGTTCGGTGGGCAGTGGTGAAAGAGAAATGAATATATTTGTGCACAAATTCTGTGCAGTGTTTCAGTCAGCTGATAATTCTCATCGTAGGCTTTTATTTGTTATGTTTGACTGACGTCCCCCTGCAGTTTAGTATTTTAAATTAATTAATTAATTAATGTGTGTCCCCATAAACGGACCCCAAATCACCTTATATAAACCCTACTTTTCCATGTACACTAACAGTCATAAGTTTGGACTCACCTGGTTCTTCTTTATTTTCATGACTATTTACATTGTAGATTCTCACTGAAGGTATCGACACTATGAATGAACACATATGGAATTATGTAGTTAAAAAAGTGTAACATAACTCAAAGCATGTTTTATATTTTAGATTCTTCAAAATAGCCACAATTTCCTTCTTTTTTTTTTGCTTTGCACATTCTTGGCATTCTCTCAATAGGCTACATGAGGTAGTCACCTGACATGTTTTCCAAAAGTCTTGAAGGAGTTCCCAGTGACGCTGAGCACTTGTTGGCCATCTGCAGTCCATCTCATGCCATTTAAATGAGAAAGTGAGTCCAAACTTTTGACTGGTAGTGTAGCCGAAGAGTCAAATGCTATTTTGCCTCATACTCTGTTAAACTGAAGTGAGTAACAGGCTGAACATAACTAAACTTGATTACTTGTGCCACTGGGAGCAGGTTAATCATCCACTTTATGTTCATTCTGGAGTCCTGAATTTGTATCTCACGTTAAAACAAGAAAATAAAACAGTTCTAATTGGCCACAGGGGCCAAAAATTAGCCATCCAGGGTGACTCTTGAAAAGAAAAGGCAAAAGAAAGTTATTTCACCTGCGCCCCAGGACTAGGAAGTGATCATATTTACCAAATACGGTTTAAAAGAGCTTTAATAAATGTAACATAAACTGCAAGACACAGGACCAGTATGATATCATAATAAATTAAACATATTTGTACTTTAGAGCCATCCATTTTAATAAAGCTAATGTGTTTAAATAGTTCCTCTTCTCCATATGATTTAGATTTTCTTACCTTGTATTGTTTTTGGTTCGGTTTGTTTGTTTGTTAACACTAACAGTTTAAGAATTGGTTGAATTCATACCAAATTGGGTTTAAAAATTGCCAGTAACCCAGAATAGATGTCATTACTTGTTTGGGAAAAGTAAGTCAAACTTAAAATTTTTTATGAATTTTTAAAATCTTTTTTTTCTCCCATTTACCTATAATGGGGCAAATTTCAAATGTCTATAAAAACATCAATTTTGTTTCAATGTACTTCAAACTTGTCACATATATAGAGGCAATTGATATGCTGACATCACCACACATGATGACATCAGCCGGATCATTGCCAAAATAAGCTACAATACATGTGGGGGGTGGGGTTTGTTGTGCCTGGCACCCCTTATCTTATTTATTTATTTATTTATTTATTTTTAAAGTAAAAGCCACCACTGTCAGTGTGTGCAATTTCAAGGGGATCTGGGGGTGAAGTTACAGATTAAAACCAACTAAACACCCCCTCAGTTTCCCCTATGGAGGCTGCAGAAAAGCAAAAAAGGCCCATGTCATGTTAGAACCAGTGGTGTTTTGTCTGTTCTGGGCTTTTGAATGAAGGTGATATCACATCTGGTCATTAATTCATACAATTATTGCTGTTTTCATCATCATTGCAAATGGCTTTCTCTGGTTGTACCTCATATCTATTTATCAGACCTTCAGTCAAATGTCTAGGTTCCATTTCTGTTCTCAGAGACTCCGGTTCGAAACAAAGGGTTTAAGTGACGTTATCTGGGACAGAGTGTAGAATGGTATATTGTCTTCAGTCTCAGCTCTAACACTCACGTTTATCCCACGGTTCTCAGTGGGACAGTTACTTACATCTAAGACTGTGTTCACATTGAGGTCTTTTTTTGTTTGGTCGTTCATATTATTTTTAAAATGGGACCAATATCAGGTGTCAGCGTGGTCACAATCCTAAACTGACTCACATGTACAGATGAACAATATCACTAATAACAAAGACACCGCAGTCACATGTAGCAGTTGTTGGTCATAGGCATAATGTAACTAAACTAAACTAAAATTAAATTAAATAAATAATGATTTGGAGAAACTAAAGTAAGCTAAAGAGACAAATAATGATCTGGGGTGATGTAAGAGTTTCACTAAACTAAACTAAACTAAACTAGACTAGAGACAAATATGTATTTGGGGTGATGTAAGAGTTTCACTAAACTAAACTAAACTAAACTAAACTAAACTAAACTGAGACAAATAAGTATTTGGGGTGATGTAAGGGTTTCACTAAACTAAACTAAACTAAACTAAAATAAAATAAAATAAACTAGAGACAAATATGTATCTGGGGTGATGTAAGAGTTTCACTGACAAAACTAAACTAAACTAAACTAAATTAAACTAAGACAAATAAGTGCCTGGGGTAATGTAAGGGTTTCACTAAACTAAACTAAACTAAACTAAACTAAACTAAAATAAAATAAAATAAAATAAAATAATGATCTGGGTTAATGTAAGGGTTTCACTGATTAAAGTAAACTAAACTAAACTAAACTAAACTAAACTAAACTAAACTAAAGTATCTGGGGTGATGTAAGGGTTTCACTAAACTAAACTAAACTAAACTAAACTAAACTAAACTAAACTAAACTAAACTAAACTAAGACAAATAAGTATCTGGGGTGATGTAAGGGTTTCACTAAATTAAACTAAACTAAACTAAACTAAACTAAAATAAAATAAAATAGAATAAAATATAATAAAATAAAATAATGATCTGGGTTAATGTAAGGGTTTCACTGATTAAACTAAACTAAACTAAACTAAACTAAACTAAACTAAACTAAACTAAACTAAAGTATCTGGGGTGATGTAAGGGTTTCACTAAACTAAACTAAACTAAAATAAAATAGAATAAAATAAAATAAAATAATGATCTGGGTTAATGTAAGGGTTTCACTGATTAAACTAAACTAAACTAAACTAAACTAAACTAAACTAAACTAAACTAAAGTATCTGGGGTGATGTAAGGGTTTCACTAAACTAAACTAAACTAAACTAAACTAAACTAAACTAAACTAAAATAAAATAAAATAAAATAGAATAAAATAAAATTAAATTAAATTAAATAATGATCTGGGTTAATGTAAGGGTTTCACTGATTAAACTAAACTAAACTAAACTAAACTAAACTAAAGTATCTGGGGTGATGTAAGGGTTTCACTAAACTAAACTAAACTAAACTAAACTAAACTAAACTAAACTAAACTAAACTAAACTAAACTAAACTAAACTAAACTAAACTAAACTAAACCCACACATGACCATAAGTGTCAGATTTGGGCCACATTTACCTGAGGTCTAATTGCTGTAATACTATAATAGTGAATCTCAGTGGTGACTCATCACAGTTGCAGACTTCACATACCGTGCTGTGAAATCGCTGCAGAGGAACCGCCACCCACAGAGAACCTAGAGCGGTCTGTGTGTTGCTAAGGTCACCTGGATCCTCCTGGAGGTGTGTGTAGGAAGGAGCTGTCTGAGCCGCTCTGCTTTTCGATTTGCTTCATTTCTACTGGGACAAGCAGCTGCTTGAAAACGCAAACCCTCGGCCCTCCATCATCCTGACACACACAAACACACACGGTGTCAGGGAGGTTTGGTTAAGGAGGGTATGGACGAAACCCTGTCTCTGACTTCATGTTGAGGACTGAGATAAGGCAGCGATAACACAAACCTGTCAATCTGAGCAGAAGTGGCATTTGAGAAGATGAAAGAATTGAAATTATCGTCATGTTTCTGGATGATGTTAAAAATCTCACAACATGACATTTAATTTAAGAAACAAATAGGGTTACAATCCTTTACCTTAATGCTTTTACTTGTTAATAAAATTTCAATGCAGTTATTTTGAAGTCATTACCCTTTTCTATTGAGAACCACTAAGGATGACCAGTTATCATAGTTTTATTTTTTTGTATTTTTAATTAAAGGCTCTTGATTTTACCTACTGTTCTATTTCATTTTAAGTCATTTTATATTGTTTATTGTACTTATTATTTGACTTACTTTGAAAAACTAGGTTTTTACTTCGGTTACCACAATTATCATTAGTTTTCACTATAATTTCAACCTTTTGACCTTTTTTTTCAAACAACTTTATAATTTTTTCATAACAACATTGACAACATTAAGGCATTTCTTACAAAATTTGTGAACCTTCATTTTCTTTTAACCATAATAACTTTGTTTCTGATTGAATAATACTACTCTTACTACTTTATTTCTTCCACCATGTAATGAACTCATAATGCCACATTGCTTTCTTTGTGAGGAAAAACCCAAATTCTTCCTTTCTAGTCAAACATAGTCTTTTCGTAGAACATGCACATATGCTGTATATTAATCACTGTGATAAATCCTCCGTCAGTCAACCACACATCCAGCCTGTCTAGATGAGGTGTGTGTTTTGAGTGGAGTTACTGTGGTAACTCTTACTCACAACATGCATCTGCCCATGTGAATGCATGTGCGTGTGGGTTTGACGTCGTCATGGAAACGCTGGCCTCATTTGACCTTGGCCTTTTGGGCCCCTATCCTCTCTCTCGGCTGTTGGCTGAGTGAACGACAGCTGCTTTGGACTGGTGTGGCTGTCTCTATGCGTTTGGACTTGCATCTGGTTTGTTTTAGCAAATGGCCAGCTTAACACTAAATTGCTTCTACTGAGTCAGTAATGGAAGAAGTCTTTGGATCACTTATCGAAGAAGGAATGCCTCCGTGTAGATGCACTTCTCTACAAGTGAGGGTTATTCTGAGTTTCAGGAATTTACTCTAGAAATATAAATGCAAAATCAGCAAGGTGAACTCAAATAGGGATTGCCTCCATGCATTATTCTAATATTAAATAAAAAATAAAACACTATAGTAGTGAACAAGGTGAAGGTTAATTGCTTGACTATCAACTGTAATGATAAACTTCATTTTGAACACAAGAAAGAACCAAATCATAAAAGGTAAATGAATGGAAAGAAAAAACACAGATTTCATCAAAACACTCCAGAAAATAGACAGTAACAAGCCAAGACCAAACAAAGAAATGTGACAAATCGTATTTGAAACTCAATATTAGTTGCATTTATAAATTATGTAATTTGTAAGGTATATCTAAACGTATTGAATAAAGTATTTTCCAAGTAAATGGTTATGACAGGTGTCAGATGAATGTGGAATAATGGTACAGTAATGCGTTTCCTGTTTAATACACTCTTCTCAAAGAAGTGATTGTGAAACTGTAATTATTTTTGATAGATAAAGTGTAACTGTGACTACCTTTAACTAAATGTAATCATTGCATGTGGTTAAAGGTGATTACTGATATGTATAAATAGGAATAAAAAAAGAATGTGTCTGAAAGCAAAATTATTCCAACTTTACGAGCAACAGTGTGTGTGTGTGTGTGTATATACATATATATATATATATATATATATATATATATATATATATATATATATATATACATACATATGTATATGAGTGGGTTTATGTCAAATATGTGTGTAATAATATATGCATCACGTATATACATGTATTTATATGAACAAGTGGTGCCAGGCACAACAAACCCCACCCCTCGCACCTATTGTAGCTTATTTTGGCATTGATCCAGCTGATGTCATCATGTCTATGCTTGTATATCAGTTGCCTCTATATATGTGCCATGTTTGAAGTAAATTGAAAAAAAAATTGATGTTTTTATAGACAACTGAAATTTCTCCCATTATAAGAAAATGGGAATAAAAAAAGATAAAAAAAAAAATTCATAAAAGATTTAAACTTTGACCTATTTTTCCCAAAATGTAATGACATCTATTTTGGGTCACTGGCAATCTATAAACCAAATTTGGTATGAAATCAACCACCAGTTTTGCTGTTACAGACATCTGAAATTTCGCCCATTATAAGTAAATGAGGAAAAAAAAAGATTTTAAAAATTCATAAAAAATGTGAACTTTGACCTACTGTTCCCAAATTGTAATGAGATCTATTCTGGGTCACTGGCAATCTATAAACCCAATTTAGTATAAATTCAACCAAGAGTTTTGCTGCTAAAGTGTTGACAAACAAAGAAACAAACAAAGAAATAATAATAATAAAAGAGGAATGTGTGAGAACCATATTATTCCAACAGTGTATATTCTCATCACTCAGATCCATATACTGTGACCATCGTTGGGTAAAAGTTTGTTTAACTGTAGTGAACCCACATAGAAGGGCATCCAGACTGTGACAGAAGGACTTTTTCCGTTCACCTCTTTTCTTTTTAACTGTATCCCACATCTCCTCATCTCTCTGTGATCATGTGAAGAACACTGTGATCCCTGTACCATACCTCTGTGTGTACATGGTGCAATAACCAGGCAGGTAACAGTCATGTATGTTCAACCTGATGTACAGGACGTGTGTGAATGTTATCAGGTAAACCTCTGGGTGAACCCTCAGTGGACTGCAGCGATTTGAAGTGTAACGTTCGTCCCCAGATCCATACCTTGAGAGCACGGCTTTTTCTGCTTACATCTTTAACCTGGCTGTTCTTCCTTTGATCGATCACAATACAGCGTAAACCCTGCGCTATAGTGTATCCCTGCATCGCCATACCATGTCTACATTACAGGTCTTTACAGCGTCCAAGCCCGCGGCGGTAAACCTGTCCATCAGTGACTATAAGCCTTTTAATAGTTCACTCTGTTTAAATGACAGGCCTTTCATCTGTCTGTCTGCCCTCTCCTGCTACATGACTTTAATGGCCCTGACATCATGTAAGCCGTAGCAGCTGGATGTTTTCGAGAGTGTGTGTATGTGTGTGCTTGAACAAGGAGTTGTTGGTACCTGCATGGTGGTGTGGCTCTAATCCATGTTTGTTCTCCTCCAGCACCAGAAGAGAATGTACTACACGCACACATAAGGCACACCTGCAGCCACACACACTAACCAAACACTAAAACACACACACACTCACACACATGGGCTTTTACATGGTGAAAAAGTACATGTTCATTTATTCTTTCCAAATGACCTGCTTTTCATAGCAACCAGGTATTATAATCTTGAAAGAACAACTGTAAAAACATCAAATATACACACTTTTTTCTCTAAAATTAAGTCGTATGATCTTATTATGTCACAGATTTTATGTAATGCTACATCTGTAAACTAATATTACCATAGGTTTTCATTACACTGCAAAAATCTAAATCTTACCAAGTGAATTTTTCTCATTTCTAGTCATAGTATCTCATCACACTTAAAATAAGACATAATCAACTAAACAGTAACTTTTCAGTGAGATATAAGGACTTTTTTTTAGACAATAAATCTTGAAAATCTTACCAAGAAAATTTTCATTTGTTCCATTGGTAGAATTTTTTGCTTGAATTAAGCAAAAAAAAAAAAAAAAAAAAAAAAATCTTGAATTAAGCAAAAAAAAAAAAAAAAAAAATCTGCCAATGGAACAAGTGAAAATTATCTTGGTAAGATTTCTTGAAAAAAGATTTTCAAGATCTTTTGTCTAAAAATAAGTTCTTATATCTCACTGAAAAGTTACTCTTTAGGTGATTATGTCTTATTTTAAGTGTGATGAGATATTTTGACTAGAAATGACAAAAATACACTTGGTAAGATCTGGGTTTTTGCAGTGTATACACTATTGCACCGCAAAAAAAGGGTGTCTGAAAACAAGATAAATACACTAAATGTGAGGAAAAAGGTACTCTAAACAAGTGAAATTATCTGTCCGTGCAGCAACATAATTTCACTTGACAAGATTCTTGAATTAAGATTGAATCTAGAAAAAAGCAGATGTATGAACACTTAAAATAAGAAATTAACTCTTAAAAACAAGATGAATTATTGCACACTTCTAAATCTAAGTTAATTTTTTTTTTCTCGGTAAGAACCAAATAATTTGGAGGGTGCATAAAGTTGGAGAAAAATATTTTTACATATTCTCATGAAATAACTGTGACAATGTGATTTATTTTTGATAAATAAAGTGTAATTGCGACTCAATATGTAATTATTAAACCTGGTTAAAGGTGATTACTGAGGTATTTATATAGGAAGAAAAAGAGGAATGGGTCTGAAAACATTTTTAAACATTATTCCTATTTTAGAAGCAACAGTGTATACTTACTTACATACAAATACAAAGATACTTCACATAATTCACATACATAATATTTAATAAACCAGCAAATAAATGACAGTAGCCCTTGTAAACACCCCAACCCTGTACCTTGTGAAAATCATGTTCTAAGTATTTCATATAATACACAGAAAGATGACAAATTTAAGGAAAAACGTGATGGGAGTTGTGTTTTCCAGGATGATAAGTATGTATGTAGTCATTGTTCCTGGTCAAAGGTGATTATAATGATGTGTATAAATAGGAATAAAAAGAAGAATGTGTGTAAAAATGACGTTACTCCAACTTCATGAGCAACAGTGTATTTCTTTATCATGTGCCATAATGAAATCTTTATCTCAGAAAATACATAAAAACACTAAACGTCCAAGAAACGATTCTGAGGCATAAAAAGTGAGAGTGATTATTATTCAAAGAGTATAAAACGTGCCTTTATTTTTTAACTTTTATTAAAGTCTGAGTCCTGTGTCTGAGAATTGAGACGTACATACCAGTCAGTCAGTAGGCTAATCTACGAGAGATGCAGACGGAGGGGGAGAGACCACCAACAGAGTCTCAGAGTCTATCTAAAACTGTGTGTGTGACAGAGACAGCCGTTATCACTCCACAGCTTTGATATGAGACTGAGTTTGAGTTGAAGTGGAAAGATTTGCACAGTTCGTTTCACAACTTTTCTTATCTGCACTGACTGAAGTAATGCCTGATACGACTACTACTGCTACTGTGTGTGTGTGTGTGTGTGTGTGTGTGTGTGTGTGTGTAGGTGTGTAGGTGTGTGTGTGTGTGTGTGTGTGTGTGTACGAGCATGCACAAAATGGGTAAGTATCAGTGAGTGTATACATCTAGAGAGAAAATATATATGACTTATATGGTAATACAGAGCTAAAACAGACAGATTAGTACTAGTTTAACCCATAAAGACCCAAAACAGCCACTGGTAACCAAACCATCTACTGATCTAAAATGTTTAATAACTTCTGAACCACTAAATCTATCAACATGTTGAAATAATTGGTGCAAAATACAGTTTGTCATCTTTTCATGTTCATCAGATATGACCCATTTGGACGTTCAGAGGCTCCGTAGTGAACGCGGAAACACCGTCATCTTCTACAACATTGATTCACCAGTAAAACCCATGGAGTTGGATCAATGACAGTAGATGGAGGCAGTAGTTTTATGTTCAGTTAATTATATATTTTACTGAAAAAGTCACTATTTCTTCAGTTTTCTCTCTTTCTGATATAATATTGTTTGAATGTACTCTAAGCTTTAATGAACATTTACATGACGAGTGAATTAAATATAGGGAAAGTACATGATTTACACTGAAAAATGCAAAATACAGAGGATTATATTACAATATATGTAGGAATATAAAGGATTATATAGAGAAAAATATATCTGAGAACTGCCATGGGTGTTTTAATTTTATTGGATGTTTTGATCTTATTGGATGTTTTTGATTTTATCAGATGTCCTATGTATTGCTATTCATCCTTTTATTTTGTGGCACTAAAGAGGGCAAGATCTAACCAGTTTCATTGTATAGCCATTGTACAATGACAATAAATCTATTCAGTACTATTCAGTATTCAGTACAGAGTCTTCATTTTATCGCAAAATCAACAAATTCAGGGGAATTTAAGTCTGTTTTAGCTCTTTAAAACCTGATGTGTCACCGCTGACACACCCTGTGCATATGCAGTTTGGATGGCTGTAACTCCTTCACTGTTTGTGCCACTGGAAAAATTCCAATGGTTTCTGAAACCTGAGATGTAGCACTTTATAGGTATGAATGGGTCATTATGGTAATTTCACTCACGCCTGTACTAGAAGCTGAAGAATAAGATGTTTTAGCCGTATTATAACATGCAGCAAATTGCAAAAGGTTTTGAAAGATTTTGGGAAAAAAAAAAACTTCTCTGGAAAAATGGGCAAATGGACTCACTCAAAGCAAATTTTCTAACCTTTTAGTCAGACAAAATAAGAAAAAAAGTCAATTGTAGGACAATTTTAGGCTTAGAGTTTAAAGGATTAAAGGACTGGCAAAACAATGTGGTTAGTGATTATGATTGTTTCTAAGTTTGCACTGAAACCTTTGTTGACCTTTTCCTTATTAATGTTGGATTTTCTTTTATTGTGTATAATCAGATGTTGAATTCATTTATTTATAATGTATGGAAGTGGTTTTGTCTTATGAGGATTTCACCAGGTTCAGTACAGGGTATATAGTCATTTGGAGGAACAGGAAATACACAAATAAATAAACAAATGTACTTTCATGACTAACAAAATACAGAACTCTTTTAAAGTGACTTGTTTCGTCTTTATATATAAATGTGTCCACGTACATGAGTGAATTTCTGATACAGCTGTTGATTCGTTTTGTCGTTCATGGGGGTGGAGGGTTGTCGTCTGTCCGCTCTTTTCTCTTGGATACATGCGGAGTCAGGTGTGTGTTTGGACGCAGACAGACCTGCATGTTTATCTGAAGCCACTATCGAGCCCAGACCAAACATTTGCTTTACCTGCGTTTCCTTCTTTCTCTCTTCTCCTCTCTGCACCTCTTTTTACCCCCATATCTTTTCTTCTCGAGCGGCAGCAACACCCTCAGCTATCAAAGACAAAGCAGGAAAACCAGAAGAATGGGGGGTGGAGGTGGAGGAGGGTGACAAGTACCTGGACATGCACGTGGGTCTTGTAGAGGCCCTGGTCTTACACTGGTGGGTTTTAGTGTCCAGTTTGTGAGCAGTCATGAGGATGTGTTGGTAATTATTAGAAAAAGTCAAAGACAAACATTTAGAGTTGGTGTTAAATCGTTCTTGAGGCTTTTTTGATTTTAACTTATTTAATCATCACGTTTTTTGTTTTTCTTAATCAAAATACTGTCATTTGGAGCTTTTTTTCCACACCTTTTTTTTTTCTTTTTATCTTAAGATTTAGACTCACTAAGAGTTATACCATCATCTTCAGCCAATAAGGACCCAGCGTGACTTTTGTGTCAGTTCCCAAATACACTTTTCTCTCTATTTAACCTTTCTTAAGTGATTTATCAACATTTATTATAATATTATCCTCTGAATTTTGCATTTTTTCCAGTGAAAATCATCTATTTTCCAATGTTTAATTGACTGATCATGTAGATGTTCATTACAGCTCAGAGTAAAGTCAAAGGTTATTAAATCAAAACAGAAAATCTCAAGAAAAAGTGACTTTTTCATTGAAATATATCATCAACTGAACATAAAACAAGTGTCTCCATCCACTGTCATTGATGAAACTCCTTGGGTTTTACTGGTGAATCAATGTTATAGAAGATGACACTGTTTCCATGTTTGAGCACAAAGACAAGTGGTTTATTTTACTGTTACTCTTACAAGAACATTCATGCAGGATTTAAATTCATTCAGTGGTGGAAAGTAGAAATACTTAATAAGAGTTTTCTCATACTGTAGTTTGTTTCTTAACTGGTATCTATTTTTTCCCTGAAAAATATTTTAACGCAAAATATCTGTACTTTCTGTCAGTAAATACATGTTTCGTTGTCAGGTCCGACATCAAAATGTAATTCAACAAAACTCATAATAAAGACAGTAGAATATCAAGGAGAGCCTCATTGAAGTTTCCCTTGGCAAAGCAAATTTGTTCAGCACAAAAAGGTAGCCAGATTACCATTCTGCTGTTAGGGTGCTGGACAAGACAGGTTAAAAATAAATAAATAAATACATAATTCCATAGTTTTCACACAGTATGTCAGTAAATACATGTTTCTTTGATTCAAAAATCAAACGCATAGTGTCTGGCTGAGTGGATATTTTTGCAACTCCATGAAAAAAAGGTTCAGAAAAAAAAAAAAAAAATTCAATGGCATTGTTTTTTTTCATGCCTAAAGAGGAATTAAAACACTCAGGAAAAAAATCTTGATTAAGGTTCTCATAACTCATGCATGAAAGGGTTAATTTATCTGAATCTTCTGCTTAAGTAAAATAGACCTTCTGTATTCACTTACTCTTTGTCTAATGTAGTGTTTTCCAACCTTGGGGTTGTGACACCACATGGGGTCACCTGGAATTCAAATGGGGTTGCCTGGAATTTCTAGTAATTGATACAAAAAAAAAAAATTGGTAATGATTCAATAAATATTTCACTACTTTTCCTAACAAAAATTAAGTTGAAATAAAATGCACGAAATAATATCTGAGAGGGTATATCTTGATTGACCTGATCATGTGACTGCATGTGTTACTACGCTTCAACCTGCCCGGACACAGCTGCAGTCAGAAAACCAGACTGAACACAGAATGGAAAGATTTTTTTCACCCTCCTGGCCTCGCTACAACATCTCCAAGAGAAAAATGTCTCCGTTTTGAATGTCTGGGGTTGCCAAAAATTTGAGATGTTAAAATGAGGTCACAAGCCAAAAAAGGTTGGGAACTACTGGTCGAATGATAAGTTTGACTCTTCAGGCATTGTAGTTCTCCTTATAACCACTAGATGGTGATATATACTCAGCAATAAGCACTGATCAAGCTGGATTAATGACCAGAGCCAAATTAGTGTTTACTAACCATCACTGATCCTAAACCAAAGGTCAACATTAATGGATTGTAACAGTGGAGTATTGAACTTTATCAAAAATAATTGCATGTTGGAAACTAGGCTTTTAAGGAACATCTTACCGATACAGAAAAAGATAAAAATGACAAAAGCTGCTTCCTGAGACTCACATTTTCTTATAGTTCGTCCTCATAATAGCACCTAAGGCTTCATGTTTCGGTTCACAGCCCCACATGGATGTTGTTTTTTTTTATAAGTGTGTGTTTCCCAAGAAGTTACATCAGTCCTCAATCTGCCATTTGTTACTGTACACCTGTAGGTCAGCGCTCTCTTTACATTAGCCAGACATAAACACACACACGCAAACACACTGGAAATTCTCCGTCCATGTTTACCTGCTGTTTGTCTAAAGCAGCTGCTGTCTCTTTGTAATGACGTTAATCCAAACCCAAACTGGAAACACACACACACACACACACATATGCACACACACAGCACCTGAGTGTATGAGACCTTCCTGCCTCGCCTTTTCATATTGAGTCAATATTAGCTTATGTGTGCTTCAAAGATGTTGGGTGCATTTTTGTTTCATCTATTGTTGCTTAAAACCACTTGAACAGAAAACAGGTTTACTCAGCTTCAGAGACACACACACAAAAAAAGAGAGGAAAAAGAGAGCGGGAACTGGTAAAAGTCTGCTCAGTGTCCTGTTTTAGACATTTACATGAATGCATGGCTTTAGTTTTACACTCTTCCTACAATCCAGGCAGATAGGTGTGTCTATTTGTGTTTCTTTGTTCGATTTGCTTAAAGTTTAAAGGAATTAAGAGAATTTTGTGTCGGTGGAAGTAGAAGCTTGGGCTGTTTTTGATTGGGAGACATTAAAAAAACATCCACATAAAGTATTCCTTCACAGTCAGCTGAGTTTATAGACATTAAAAGACTGACAATACGGTAGTTGGATTTCAATGACAACTATTTGTCTCATCACTTTCTTTTATTAGCACTGGGAGGATGTGGAAAACCTATCTCTGTAAACAGTTTTAAAACTAAATCATCTAAAATAGCCTGACCTTTGACTTCGATTATGTAGTTGAACTTTACATTGTCTTTACCTGAAGTTACTAATAAAGTGCTACAGTTAAACTATTTCATTTTCTTTTGCAATAAATGAAATTAAACACAGCAGAATTAGAACCTTCCTTTGACTAATTTTTCTTGATAAAACCTGATGCCTCTTCAAATAGAGACAATATTTATATTCAATTTTCCGATGTGAACTTAAAGCACACGTAAGGCTTGTAGTGCCACATTATGTAATAATAATGATACGATATCTAATAATGTAATAATTTTTTACCTCATTATGTTATAACGCCGCATTTTATAATAAAATTCTTGAACGCATTTTGGTAATAATACGTGATTAGTGCAGCTTTGCAGACACATTCTCCATTATAATGAATAGTTACATTTGATTTAGGTTTGACTAATGAAACATCCTACTAGTTTTTTAAAATTCATTCTAATTAGGCTGGAATGCTTAATGTTGTTCTGATGGTATGATGGTTTTCCAATTAAGGCATCAATTTCAGTGGTTTTTTTGATGGTTTATTACATGATGCATCAAATAATTACATTTCTTAAAAAAAAAAAAAAGTGCTACACCTGCATTTTGCAATAACTGTTGCCATACATAATAGGTTATCACAAAATGCAGCAAAGTTTATTACAAAATGCGTTCAAGTATTTTATCACAAAACACGGCATGTTATTAGAAAATGAGGTAAAAAATATTACATTCTTACACATTGGGGTAATAATTACATAATGGGGTGCTACAAGGCTGCAAAATTGTTCAGATTAATTTGTTTGTATTCACACCAGGGAAGCTAACCCACAGCTGAAACACAGCAGTCCACGTAAAATATGACCTGTTTTTCACCACGCGTATAAATGTATATTATTAACTCAAACCTTTATGACCATATAATGTTTATGTAGCTAATGTGTGAGTCAACAGTTGCCCATTTACAGCCCTGGTGTTGTGGCTATGTGATAAATCCAGTAATCACTCCCCTTCTGCTTCAACAATGAAAACAAACAAAACAACAAATGTATATATTTAGCAGAGAACAGAGAAGTGAATGGTTCCCATACAGCTGTGTATTACTGTAACTCTGCCCTTTGTATGATACGATATGATTCAATACGATGCACTTTATAATCAGTACATGCATTCACTACCATGAACAGTATTAACTAAAAGAAACAATCAATACATGGAAACTAACAATGACTAGATAAAAATAAAAACAATTCATGAATAAATAGGACTAATTCAGATTCTTAATGCACATACTGTATATCATGTATTCTGATGATATTGGACAGGATTTAATCACTATAATCATATTAAGAAACCTGAAAAGTAGCACAAATGAGTTCTTTAACCCGTACTACTTTTGTGGCAGTTCCAAAATGAATTTTTCTCTATATTTAACCTTCTTTAAATGATTTATCACCATTTACTGTAATATTATCTTCTGTATTCTGTTTTTTTGCAGTGTAAATCATGTATTTCCCTATATGGCTGTCTGTCCATATGGGATGTCTGTTTCCATCTCTGTTTGTGATTATGTGCTGATGTATTGTGTGTGTGATATTGTATGTGCTGCTTTTGTATGTTTGGATTATATGTGCTGTCTCTGTATGATTCTTTTTTATCTTTATTGATTTATCGTGTCTCTTAGCTGTCTTGACCCTCTTTTTAATTAATGTGCTGTAACATATTTTCTTTTAGGGTGCCTATCATCATCAGGTCAGGGACGACAGCAGGATACTAACCATGATGGCTAAAGCTGCCCCTTTTTACTGTTATTGATACAGTTAATTAATTGGGATTGTCCATGATATAATAAACTAATAAACTAAACTAAATATAATTTGCTGATCATGTAGATGTTCACAAAAGCTCAGATTAAAGTTGAGGATTATTATATCAAAAACAGAGCAAACGGAGAAAAAAAAAAACTTTTTCAGCAAATCTATCATTAATTGAACATAAATTAAGTGTCTCCATCCAATGTCATTGATCCAACTCCATGGATTTTACTGATGAATCAATGTTTTAGAAGATGACAGTGTTTCCACGTTCACCACGGCGCCTCTGAACGTCCAAATGGATCATATCTGATGACCATGAAAAGATGACAAACTGTATTTTACACCAATTATTGACATGTATTGATAGGATTAATGGATCAGCAGGTATTAAACAGTTAACATCAGTAGATAATTTTGATTATAGATGCAAATTTGGGTCTTTATGGGTTAAACTAGTACTAATCTGTCTCGGTTTACAAGTCTTCATGTCAGTGAGTGAAACACATGGGATGGCTCATCTACAATTCTCTGACCGACTTCTCATTGATAATTCGAGGGGGTTGATGTTCTTGGTTCCTTATTATTTTTAATGTGGTCTTTGCAATTTGAACCATGAGCCGGTTTGGTTTAATATTGTACTGACAGATTCCCATTCCATATTTTATCAGTGCTTTTACCTCCTATACTTATACGTAAAGACTCTATATTGCAACACCTTTCTATCATGATGTCAGACACATAAATGAGTGAAATGTACATATTTGGAAATCTGAGACATCATCGAATGGTATAAGAGTGTTAGAATGAACCAAAACATTTTTAAAAAGTAAATGAATAGTCTGTAAAGCTGTATAAGTCAGATCATAACTGACTGAATAAGTCATTCATTCATTATTTTTTGTACAAATTTATTGGAAATATACAAACATTGATTAGAGCAGCTTCAACCCATAAAGACCCAGTGCTACTTTTGTTGTAGTTTTCTATATTTAATCTTTAAGTGATTTATTACCATTTATTTTAATACTATCCTCTGTATTTGGCATTTTTCACTGTAAATCATGTATTTTCCCATATTTGATTTAGATGTTCATGAAAACTCACTGTAAATTCAAAGGTTATTCTATCAAAACTGAATAAAAAGTGACTTTTTCAACAAATATATCATTAACTGAACATAAACAAAGTGTCTCCATCCACTGCCATAGATCCAACTCCATGGGTTTTACTGGTGAATCAATGTTGTAGAAGATGACAGTGTTTCCACATTCACTACAGAGCCTCTGAACGTTAAAATGGGTCATATCTGATGACCATGAAAAGATGAAAAGCTGTGTTTTACAACAATTATTCACATGTTTCGATAGGATTAGTGGATCAACAGGTCTTAAACAGTTTAGATCAGTAGATGCTTTGGGTCTTTATGGGTTAATGTAACTCAGCTGATGTGGACTGACTGAACGACTGGACACAGAACCGTTTCCTGTAAAGCCCTTTTCCATTATCAGCCCTACTTCCTCAAAACTTTATTTTTACACTTTCCAAAATGCTAATAATGGGGATGAGGAGTTGGAGCTGGAGCGTTTGACAGCCAGCAGGAGAAGAAATTAGAAGTACTGATTAAAGATGATGGTCGTTATGGAGAGAGAAGTGTCTCCCTCCTTCTCTCTCTCCCTGTCTCTCTCTCTCTTTCTGTGTGCCTGTCTCACCTCCTTCTTGCTCTGGCTCTACTATCAATAGGAGCTTTCACTTTGCTTTGCATGATAAATATGATGGTTTTGTGTGTGTGTGTGTGTGTGTGTGTGTGTGTATGTATGTGTGTATATGTGAGTGTGTGTCTGACAGAGTCCAACAGTCCACTCCAGTGCATGAGTGGCTTGGAGCTTTGCCAGTATGTAAAACCTAGCAACGAGATTTGACTTGGCCTGCTGAGAGAGAGAGAGGGAGAGAGAGAGAGAGAGAGAGAGAGAGAGAGAGAGAGAGAGAGAGAGAGAGAGAGAGAGAGATACAGGGAGAGAAGGCTGGCATGTGCACAGCATGGGCATATGGATCTTTGTTTGTCCGTTTTGGACCATTTTGTCATTCTGTCACTCCAACTGGACTACTTAGTGAATTGGTGCTACTTCTGGTTCTGAACTACACACACATGCACACACACTCGGACGCTTTACACACCCACGCAGACACACACAAGTGAGCCAAGACTTGACTCCGCTGCTTTACAGTCTGTTACTGTTCACATGGCCTCAATGAAATGAAGAACCTTTTCCAATTAATCCTTTTAGCCAACATGTGTGATCCCTGGCTCGCATGGACGTGGCCTTCAAACTACCCGGGTCCAGGCCAAGTCAAGTCCCTTCATAGCCTCCAGGACCTTTCCTGATCATCCACACTGGATCAGTTGTGAGGGCTGGCAGCTCCAGCTCTGGTTTTCTTTAGCATTGAACCCACTTTACTAATGAGTAGTTGTATATAAAAACAGAAATGTTGAAAAACAGTGGATTTGTCCTCTTTTTTGTAAGGATGCAAGTATTTTTAGAGTGTTATTTCTTGTTAAAGTGTGTCGGTTGCTGATTTAATAAAGAGAGGAAATAGTTGCTTTTTTTCCATTCATATCAGCTATGGTGGAATATGGCCAAATTCACCAATTTAATTTATTTTTCTCTGTCTTATTGAGCTCACAACAAAACATGATTCATGTTCAATAAACAAGATACATGCATATATACATCATGCATGAGTCTGTTGTGCCGAGAACGGGTCATTTGTTGATGTTACAGAAAAGTAAAATAGCATAAGAAATTTATTTATACAGCATTTTTAGAAACAGCAGTTTACTATGTACTCTGATACACAAAACAGAACAGGCAGCTTAGAGATAATTTAATATTCAGAAATGTGCCACCATTAAAGAAAATGATAAATAAAAGGCTTCGATAGAAATAAAGAAAAGCTGACAAAAGAGGAGTGATAGCAAGCAACATGTAAAATAACAGCAGCAATAATTAAATTAGATATCAACTAGAAACAGGAAAAAAAAACACTAAAATAAATAAAACCAAAGACAATATCAGCAGAAAAAAAAAGAGAGAAATGATGGGATCACGTCACAAGAATAAAAACAGCAAAGAGGGTTTCTCACTGATTCTTGGTGCTTGGATGTGAATAAAAAGAAAACAGAGCTAAAAACAGTACATTAACCCAAATACAGTGTCCGGCCTGTTACAGTACATATGAGTTGAGTCATTTAAAGCAGCGTATGACTTTCATCACAGTTTTTTTCAGATTTGTAAAACCCCAGTGATATCCTAACTATCACTCATGCATTATTATTTCCATGCTTATGTACCTGAATCACTTCCTTCACGGTGAACAACTTCAAAGATGACTCCATCATAAACACAGTCCACTTGTTTACATAATAAACCAAAAAGTCACTCGGGTCTTTTCGGAAATTTTGTCACAAAGTGCAATGTGGGAATGTGACCAAGCGAAATTGGTTTCTCACAGATTCGGCAAAAAAATGAGCCAGAACGTTACAACGTAAAATTATAGAGTCCAGCAGGGTTGTTTAAAAGAATGAGTCTAGTCGGTGGATGGAGGTAAAGGTGATATTTGGGTTCAGCACTCACCAAGAGACAGCGAAATTACTGCTGCATGGAATTTTCCATTCCCACAATGCACTTTGCGACAAAATTTCCGAAAAGGCAAGAGTGATGTTTTGGTTTGTTATGTAAACAAGTGGACAGTGTTTATGATGGAGTCAATTTCGAAGTTGTTCAACGTGAGGGAAGTGATTAAGGTGAGTAAGCACGGAAAGACTGATGGATTAGTGATAATTAGGATATCACTGGGGTTTTACAAACTTGAAAAAAAAATTGTGATGAGTCACATGCTGCTTAACCCTTTCATGCATGAATTATGAGAATGTTTATCAAGATTTTTTTCTTTATTCCTTTTTAGGCATTTAAAAAACAAAAGGATTTTTTTTTTTTTTTAATGAAGCTATTTTTCATGGAGTTGCAAAAATGTGCGTTTAATTTTTAAAGCAACGAAATGTGTATTTACTGTGTGAAAACTATGAAATAAAGACATTAAATGCTTTTTATTTGATGTTTTCTCACATTCTAATATACACTACAAACAAAAAGTTATGGGTATTTAAAATTTGGGGGGCTATTTTTTTTCAGTTGGGATTTTTGCACGCTTTTCACTTTTTTGTGTGTGAATTGAATTGAAACACATTTTTTAACGATCAGACATAGTTTTGTTTACAAATGGCAAAAATGAAAAAAAAAAAAAAAAAAAGACAAAAAAAACCCCAACACATATCCTTAACTTTTTGTTTGTTGTGAACTCTAATACTAGTCACTTCATGGAGATAATATGCCAAAAAAAAAAAAAAACAACAACTTTTGTTGTTAATAACAATAACAAGGAATTGATTTACACTCAAACATGTTGATTTGGTTTATCAAGAACAACAAAGTTACAGTAATATTATCAATTGCAGTGTATTGTGTCAGCTGATATTAAACTAAAACAACAAAATCCATGAATATACAAGAGAACAGCTGTAGAATAACTGTCCACTGTAGTCACCATTATGCATGAAAGGGTTAATGTCAATAAATGAAAAGCTCCCTGTACAATAGAGATGCAACTAAAAAGTCCATTTAACTACAAACATACATGGGAATCTTGCATTTTGAACCTTTAAAACCTTTAAAATTCAGGGTTTCTGCAGGTATCAGCAAATCTAATTTAATGTTTTTTAATGCCCTTGTTAATGCCCATGTCCAACTGCAGATACAGTTTTATATATAGTTTTATGACAGTTTACCATCAACAGGCTTTAACCAGGTTCTGAATAGTTCCTCCTCCAATCACTTCTGCTGAAACTTGCATTTTCCCATTTTCACAACATTTATTAGAATATAATATTCCCTCTGCTCTTTCGCCACAGCATGAGCACGCTCACAGCACATTTCATTCCAAGCATCCAGTGTTGTGACTTTGTGCATTGGCCATAAACAACAGCCAATTAAAGGGTTCAACCTGTCAATCATCACACTATACTTCCAATCAAAATTATTAAATGTTTATATAATCAAAATAAATCGTGAATAACAATGCTTTTTTTTCCATCAAGTTTATTTATTTTTTTACTGCCTCTGGACATCAAATGTAATGCTTTTTAATGCCATTTAAGGCCTTCATTTTCACAAAATCTATTTAATGACTTGTAATGACCCGCAGAAACCCTGTAATTGCATGCTGTATATGTGCAATATCAGTGTCATTGTGCTTTACTTTGTCATGCTGCTACTTCCATGTTGACTATCTCTTATTACTGTGGCGACACTGTCTTTTTTTGGTTTGATATCATTCTCTTCAGTAGCTGCTTGTTGTTGACCTCATACTTTCAGTCATTCTTTTATTCAGTCTTCTCTTACTGGTTTTTAAGTGACAGCAGAGAAAGCACAAACGTCGACTTTGCAGCTTAGTCACCTTTCGCATTATTCAGAAACAAAACCTGCACTTAATTCTAACTTCATTCTGCTGCTGTTACTGTTTTATCTGCTCCATATTCACTTCATAACCATCACTGTATTACACTACTACTGCCATTGTAAATAGATTGATATACACACTTTATACTCTATCATATTTTATGCTTTATATTTATTCTTGTTTTATTTATACCTCTTTATTTAACCCATAAAGACCCAATGTCATCCACTGTCGACCAAAAGCATCTACTGATATAAATTGTTTAATAACTGTTCATCCACTAATCCTATCAATCCATGTAAATAATTGGTGTAAAATTCAGTTTGTCATCTTTTCATGGTCATCAGATATGACCCATTTGGACGTTCAGAGGCTCCGTAGTTACCATGGAAACACCGTCGTCTTCTACAACATTAATTCACCAGTAAAACCCATGGAGTTGGATGAATAACAATGGTTGGAGACACTTGTTTTTACGTTCAATTGATGATATATTTTACTGAACAAGTAATTTTTTCTTCAGTTTTTTTCTGTTATGATATAAATAAGCTTTGAATTTACTCTGAGCTTTGATGAACCTTTACATGATCAGGGAATTAAATGTAGAAAAATAGATGATTTTCAGTGGAAAAAAATGCAAAATGCAGAGGATAATATTACAACAAATGGTGATAAATCATGTAGGAAAGGTTAACCCATAAAGACCCAAACATCCATCACCGACCAAAACCATCTATTGATCTAAACTGTTTAATATCTGTTGATCCACTAATCCTATCAATACATGTAAATAATTAGTGTAAAATGCAGTTTGTCATCTTTTCATAGTCATTTGGACATTCAGAGGCTCTGTAGTTACCATGGAAACACCGTCGTCTTCTACAACATTAATTCACCAGTAAAACCCATGGAGCTGGATCAATGACAGTGGATGAAAATGCTTGATTTGTGTTCAGTTAATGATATATTTGACAGAAAAAGTCATTTTTTCCTCAGTTTTCTCTACTTTTGGTATGATAACCCTCATCTTTAATCTGAGTTTTTATGAACATCTTCATTATCAGTGAATTAAATATAGGAAAATACCTGATTTATACTGATAAAACACAAAATACAGAGGATAATATTATAAATAAATCATGATAAATCACTTAAAAAAGGTTAGATATACATTATTCATTTGGGAACTGACATAAAAGTAACACTGGGTCTTTACGGGTTAATAACATCGTATTTCTCTATATGTCCTGTGCATCTAGTGAATTGACAATAAAAAACAAAAAATCTTTGAAGCTTTAATCGGTATATTTCCATACCCTTGTATATCCAAGTTACAGTGTTTTACTGTGTCACGTAACAAACATCTGTATTTCCGCTCTTGCAGACTTAATGCAGAGAGAAATATCACTTTGTATCACCTGAAATTGACTGAAATAAACTTTTTACAAGCCTGAACCTGACTGGAACTAAGTTAAAGCAGTCGGCGGTGCATCATTAAGTCAACATGGCAGAGTGTCAAACAATCCCCCAGGGTTCCTAGCAGCATCAAACCTCTGCAAGAATTAAACCATTTTTAAATTAGCCCCGTTCAGAAATACTCTAAATCTGTCATGCTCTAACGTGGTGTCACATTCCTCCAGATTACCATCATTACAGTAATTAATGCTTTAATTTCTGGCTATATTTTGAAATGAAACCCAAAGTGCTGTGATTTTTTTAATGTAATATGGGACTAATGTGGTGTGGAACATTTGGTAATCTGGCTCCCACATGCCTCGGATCTGCCGAATGGGTTTTTATCTGCTGTAATAGCGTTCAAACACTGAGCTGAAGCCAGTTAGAAGGAAAAAAAAAAAAGTGTAGAATTGAGTTTATGTGCAAGTATTGGAAATAGGGATTGTTTCTGCAGCATTTCTGTTTTTCTTTAAGTGCACCATACGGAATGAGAGGAGCATTATAGGATATTAAAGTTAGAATATATTATTAAAATGTTATTTTAGAGTGCAAATGGTGTATTTCACTGCTGCAGCCGGGTTGTATTTTGTTCACTTTATGTCCTTGTGACTTATTTTGCATCAGAAATGGAAGAGAGAGAGTAATAGGATGGAAGAATATGCAGATTTCATTACCTGTGATTTCTTTTATCCCAAATGAAGTGACCGGCTTTTGAATGAGAAAAATGAATAACCTTTTTTCTTGTCACCAACATATGCATTGCTAACAAGGTTACAGTTTCACATAAATGACTTAATGGGCTGCACTTTCTGTGAGCTCCACCTGACCTTTTCTTCAGCCTCACACAAAATCTCTCATATATCCCGTTCATTCAAACACTGTTAGTCATAATGAATATTTCCATTTGTGAAGCTACCATTGAAACATACTATTAATAAACCAGAACAAATGAATAACCCTGTGTCTCATTCCCTAGTGTAAATGTAATCTTTTGTCTGAGGTGGTTTGTGTCTTTGTTTAGCTCTGATCTGTTCCTCTCACTGTTGTTCTGTTCATAAACCTCTTTCCCCACTGGCTTCAAACATCTGTCTTAATTCTCCTCTTAGTGGTTTACGACAGCTCTATTATGTGTGATTAGACATTTGGATGTGAAATGATTCATTTACACCTAATATAGTCAGTATAAGTCATTGCCTTTCTGATGGTGTATAACAGAAATGTAGGTTTTCTTTAGGATACTTTGTTGTTTTGGTCATTATTGCAATGATAAAAATTAACATCCTTTGGACAAAATTTTTAAAAAGAATGACAAAAGTTTGAAACAAAACCTTAATTAGACTTAAGTGACATCTGTTTCTCCCGTCAACACTGGACCATTGACTCTTGTTTAAAAACTGTTGATTAAGTAAATGTTTAATTACCCAAACAATAACAACATCATTAACCCATAAAGACCCAGTGCTTCTTCTGTGGCAGTTCCCAAATGATTTTTCTATCGATTTAAACATTCTTAAGGGATCTATCACCATTTATTATAATATTATCCTCTATATTTTGTATTTTATCAGTGTAAATGATGTATTTGGACTCTGTTGAGTCTTTTAAAAAAACATCTTAAGACATTCCTATTCAAGCAGGCATTTTAAATCCAAACCGACTCAGGGCCGCTACAACTGATTGCATTTAATGTATTTATTGTATTGTATTCTAAATTCTATTGTATTTCAAATTGTATTGTATTGTATTTTAATCATATTCTGTACTGTGAAACACTTTGTTACTCCCTGTCTGTGAAAAGCGCTCTATAAATAAAATGGACTTACTTATTTGCTTACTTACTTATTTTTTTTTTATATTTTTAATCATTTTCCTGATCATGCAGATGTCCATACAAACTTAGATTAAAGTTGTGTTTTATCATATCAGAAACAGAGAAAACTAAAGAAAAAGTGACTTTTTCCACAAAATATATCATTAATTGAACATAAAACAAGTGTCTCCATCCACTGTCACTGACCCAACTCCATGGGTTTTACTGGTGAATCAATGTTGTAGAGGATGATGGTGTTTCCACGGTAACTACGGAGCTTCTAAACATCCAAATGGGTCATATCTGATGACCATGAAAAGATAACAAACTGCATTTTATACCAATTATTTACATGTATTGATAGGATTAGTGGATCAACAGGTATTTTGGTCACCCGTGATTATTTGGGTCTTTATGGGTTAAAATATAAACGTGCATAAATTAGAAAATTAGGCAAATCTCCTCATTTCCTGGAAAACACAGATAATCTCATACCATCACTTGGTTTGACTTTATACAACCACTCATTGAATTAAAATTAATGACTTGTTAAGTGTGACTGAAGGCTTTTGCTGCTCTATTTTCAACAAAGATCTGCTCTGTGAGAAACATATAGAGTTGGTTTATTTTTTGTGGTTTATTTTGTGCACATAAAAATCTAAAAATAAAACAAGCTTTCTTTTAGCAAATTGTTAGACGTGTTGATGTGTTTGAATGGTTTATGTAAGTAGGCTAAAGTATCTCATTTATGATAAACTAAGACTAAATTTAAATATACACTGCTGCCCATAAAGTTGGAATAATGTTGTTTTTAGACACATTCTTCTTTTTATTCCTATTTATACACATCAGTAATCACCTCTGACCAAGGCTGATTATATACCAATGATTACAAACTGAGAACATGCTAGTTATTTAATAATACTAATAAAATAATGTTACAGAATGCATAGATAAAAAAAAAACAAAAAAAAAAACATTGTGAATTTTAAAGCTTAGAGAAATACTGAGAAAAATTACACACACACACACACACACACACACACACACACACACACACACACACACACACACCTACACAGACACACACACACACACTCACACCATGTCAAATTGTGTTAAAGTGTGGAGCTACATTAGCTGAGCAGAGTCGAGGTGTGAAGTAATAACTGATGCTGTTAACAAGGTGACAGTAAACACACACACACACTGTGCAGAGCCTCCTGTAAAACCTCCTGTAGAGTGTCAGTGTTTGTGTCTCAGTGTTGTTTATGCGTACTTTTTGTTAATTTTAGTGTGTGTGTCTGTCTTAGAAACAACCGTTTACACCCGTCGGGAATTTCCTGTCCTTAACAACAGAGGGTTGGTCAGGGGTCATCACACCCTGGTTGTGTGTGGATGTAAATCTATTTCCATATTTATTTCGACAAAATGCAGGTCATAGTAATGTACACTGCAAATTATTTGGTTCTTACTGAGATAAAAAGTTAGATTTAGAAATGTTAGATAATTTATCTTGTTTTAACCCTTTATAGGGTACTCATTGAAATACTCTAAACCCTTTATTGGGTAAATGACTATTTTTGGTAATTTCTGCATGCATTACACAGTAAGACAGTGACAGCAACAGTTCCAGTGAGGACAGTGAGTCAACAATCTCAGGTCCAATGTGGTCTCCAGGGTCTGTAAGGTCCACCTCTGCATGAACAGTGAGTGTACCTGCTTTGTTAGGTACCATGAAGTAATGGTACTAAGGACACAGAATTCATTGGTTGATGAATATAGTGTTAATGTCTGTGAGAACATTTATTCGTCGGTCCAGTCGCTCATTGACTCCGCCGATTGTCCTCATGATGTCCTCTTGTGACTCGGGTCAGCACGGACCCATGCTGGTCGGACAGGCATCAGCAGTGGGCTGTGGCGGACCGGAGGACCGGCTAACACCGAGGAGTCAACAGAAGCCTTTGTGACAGGAGGATGATACTGCGTCTTCTGTCTCATTGTTGGAAAATAATAATTTGAGTAATTAAACATGAGTCAAAGTCATTGATGTCCTCTTTGATATCCTGACATGACTACGCATGAACCTTTATCCTGTTTGGCTGTGATCAGACTGTGTATGACCCGTAGAATGAACTAATGTGTGGGTTACACAAATACTAAATATATATTTATCTTGGGGGTGATCCGCGTCAGCCGTGTAAGAAAAGTGTCACAATATCGGCGACTCTTTCCTCAAACGGTCTGAGTTCGTCTCTTTTCTTCTTCCGCCTGTTTTGGCCTCCGCTTCTCGTCCACCTTGACGTCATCGTCTGATCACGCAGACAGGGGAATCCCAGAGAGAATCCCACCTGCGGACCCTGTTTATACTAATTTACATATTTAAATGTGGGCGTGGAGAGGGAGGAGTCAGGTACTCCAACATATGTGCTCAATTCCTCGCTGATTGGGATGTATAAAGGAAGTGTACTTGGATTCGGGCGTACGCACAGTTTTATACATCTGGATTTTTTTGTGCGTTCGGACTTTTCTGGATTTGGGTGTACGCCAGGTTTCAGTATGAAATCCACGCAAGTCTTTATACATGAGGCCCCAGGTGTCCAGAGCATGAGTCATGGATGGGTTATGATGACATATTCTATAAGAATGCCCAGACATATCCACTCAGGATATGTCTACCATTTCTTTGCTATCTGCTTGTTTTCCATCCAGTTTAGGACCAGAGCAGCCTGCTGCCCTTGAGGAGATCCGGCCATGGTGTCGGTGGGAGAAGAATACAAACGCAGTATCTGAACCCATGCATCACTGTGTTTTGACTACCTAAGCCAATGGTGAACTTGATTAACGTCATTATGTTTGTACATTTGGACCAATGGTTGTAATATTCATGTTCTTTTATAAAATCTTAAACTTCCTGGTGTTAGTCAGTCAACTGCTGCATCTCGCTGTATGTACTTGACTCCTTGCAAGTAAAATCTTCTGATTCCAGAATCTAGTGACTCCATCTTTTGTCTCAGTGTGTATCACAGAATTTTCTATCAGTTCTAATGTAAGGAATGATGTTCAAAGGGATAAAGTGGGTGTTGACAGGTGTCTGGATCAGCACTTATGTTGGTCTAATGTTTTAAAAGTGATGTTCTTTTCACCTTACATGTGTTTTTCTTGTATTTATATATATATATATATATATATATATATATATATATATATATATATATATATATATATTCTTCTTGGATTTTTTTTTGTGCCACTTACAGGTAAGGAACCAAATATGGTAACTTAACTGACCTTGATTTTTGAATTTTATTAATTTTTTTTAATTTCACGAAAGTAATACATTCTTGTTATGTCTTCCAATAACACACCAAGGTTGAAATTCTGAATTTCAGAGTATTTGTATGAGTGCCCTATAAAGGGTTAAACTCAACATTTCAATCTTAGTATGTTATTTGAGGAGATAACAAGACCTTATTACTTCTGTGAAATTTTTCCAAAACATTTATTGTTATGTAAGTGGCAAAACAAACAAACAAACAAAAAAAACAAGAAGTATTTAGAAAAAAATACAAGAAAAACTCATGTTCATTTTAGAACACTAGCAGCAGTGTACCCATGGCTAGAATGCCCTCCTGTGGTGCAACAGCAGCATTGTGTGCAAATGCCCTCCCGTGCTGCAACATCGATGGGACACAGATTTTGACACAGAACGTGCATTACAGTAGGATAAGAAGATCATTTTTAGAACATCACAACAACATAAATGCTGCTGAAATGTATTATGTAGAAAACCAAGGTTAATGAAGTTACCATATTTGATTCCTTACCTGTATGTGGTACAAAAAAAAAAAATCAAAGAAGAATATATTTAAAAAAATACAAGAAAAACATGTGTAAGGTGAAAAGAACATCACTTTTAGAACATTAGACCAACATAAGTGCTGAACCAGACACCTGTCCACACCCACATTCTCCCTTTGAACATCATTCCTTACATTAGTACCATTACTTCATGGTATCTAACAAAGCAGGTACACTCACTGTTTATGCAGAGGTGGACCTTACAGACCCTGTAGACCACATTGGACCTGAGATTGTTGACTCACTGTCCTCACTGGAACTGTTGCTGTTACTGTCTTGTAATGTATGTGGAAATGACAAAAACAGTCACTTGCCTGATAAAGTGTTAAGAGTTAATTTCTTATTTTAACTGTTCATACATCTGTAGACATATTTATTTCTAGATTTAACAATCTTATTTCAAGAAATCTTACCAAGATAATTTTCACTTGTCCCATTACCAGATTTTTTTTACTTCAATAAAGCAAAAAAAAAAAAAAACAACAAAAAAAAATCTTGAATTAAGCAAAAAAAAACCAAAACAAAATCTGTCAATGGAGCAAGTGAAAATTATCGCGTTAAGATTTCTTGAAATAAGATTTTCAAGATCTATTGTTTCAAAATAAGTTCTTATATCTCACTGAAAAGTTACTCTTCAGGTGATTATGTCTTATTTTAAGTGTGATGAGATATTTTGACTAGAAATGAGGAAAAATACACTTGGTAAGATTTAGATTTTTGCAGTGTAGTGAGTGCAAGTGGTGGTACTGTTGGAGGATTCCTGTCTCTTTAAAGAACATTTGATTCATAGCAGCTCAGAACCACACCTGCTCTTCTGCTGCCTGTATTTCTACTTTATCAAAACTGGAAAAACAAACAAACAAACAAACAGAAAAAACAGTAAAGGTTATTAAAGAGCCGGATAAAACTGAAAATGAAAATGGGACTAAATGTTTGTGCCATTTGTTCCAAGGACACATGATGGTTCATTGGAATTAGTCTCAATTAGTGCATTGTTGTTGTTGCTGCTACGCCTCCTTTTCTTAAGGAGACAAACCCAATTACCTCTATGTCTGTTTGTGTTTGTTTGCACCAACGTATGTTTTTTTTTATTTTTATTTCAAGGCCATAGATGAGAATGTGAAACTAGATGGAGTTTCTTTGTTTAGAATCACCTACTTGCTGCTGAAAACATCATTTGATAAGATGATGATGATGATGATGATGCTAAGGATGAAGATGCTCGCAACATTCGACAAATCAGACAACAAACTATATTTCATTCTGAAAGTAATAATTCTGGATCTATATTGTTATTATAACCAACAAACAAAGCTGGTTTGTTCTGTGTGTGTAAAGAAACGGGTGACTCCAGTAATTATTTCTCCTATTCCTGTGAGCTGATCCAGAACATGGGAAGCTTTTTGTTGTCGCTGGGGGTCGACTCCCTTCGCTGACACTGGAGGAATGTGCTGGTTACAGTAGGAGGTGATCCCCCTCCTCAAAAAACCCACGGAGGAAACAGGTCACTGCATTTCACTCATTATAATCATGGATACACTTCCACATATACACAAACATGTACAACTGCAGTGTGTTAATCTGTCTGGCAGTTTTAACTCTTATTGTTGCAGAATGGTTAGAATGTCTGGTGTATAATTCAATTACTGCATTATGTATTTGTTGTGGTTGAATGCTAAAATTAGGAAAAATGTATTGTTTGATTCATGTATTAAGTTAGTGATAAAGGTGTAAAAGCACCTGAGGGTAGGGCTGTGCAATTAATCGAAATTCAATTACGATTTCGATTATTACATGCAACGATTACAAAAATTATGTAATCGAGAAAAAACGATTATTAATTTTGAGTTGTTTTAATTCACACGCACGCAAGCTACCATGAGCTGCTCTGCCCCGCCCCCCTCTAAGCTACAGCTGCCAGCTAGCCGGCAGGTCCACCCCAAGAGGACAGTTGTACCTAGCGGTCTGGAAAAATGGCAGGAGAATCACAGCAGAAGTGCTTGGTAAACAAAAAAGGCAAGTCAAATTCAATTGTATGGAATCACTTTGGGTTTGATGAAGAAGACGAAGAGCAAAAACACATCACGTGCAAAAAGTGTTTCGTAGTTGTGTCCGCACCGACCGGTAACACAACAAACCTTTGTAACCATCTAAAGTTTAACCACCGCCACCTTTATCATAATCTTATGAAAAACTAAAACACATAAAAACAACTCTGTCTACTACTTCGTCCGCAATGCAATCTTCAGTCTCCGAATCTCTTTACGCTGCAACTCCCGTATTAACCTAACCCTAACCTGTATAACCCTAACATACGTATTCTAGATGGCTGATGTATACAGAAGGCCTTAACTGAAACCTCACGGCACGCCACTGAATTTACTGTTTCATACTACATTGAACATACTTGAATTTATAATTTGCACTTTACGTGAGTTTTTTTTTTTTTATTGCTACAGTTCTATGGCAAGTCTATAGCAGTTTAATTACAGTGCACTATTTGTTTACAAAAGGAAACATACTTGAATTTACAGTACGCTTATTTGCATTCAAAGATTTTTTTGTTTCGTACAAAAGTGAACATACTTTGTTTTAGTGGTTAAAAGCTTTATTTATGTTTAAAGAGTATATTTTACATTGTTTTGCAAGAAAAAAATAAACAACTTTAAGGTTAACAAATAATTGTTTTTAATAATCGTGATTTCAATTATTGCTAAAATAATTGTGATTATTTTTTTTCACATATCATAATAATATTATATACATGGGAAATCCTACCAGCTGTAGGTGTGATATGTCGCAGTATTTCTTTTCACATAATGTACTTAAATATGTAAGTGAAGATTCTATTATCTGACAGTCAACAAAGTTATTCAGTCAATCAGGGATAACATCTGTAGGTGCAAAAAGTGAAGAAAACAACAAAAAAACGTGCTTTCATGACTCTGTTTTGCAAGAATAGATGCAGAAACTTGGAGAAATAGCAAACTATGTCGACAAATATACAGCAAACAAAGAGGAAAAGGATGTTCTGTCCTTATTGAAGAATTTACTTTTTGTCTTTTAAATACTCTCTTTTTTCTTTTCTGTAGTTCACACACATGCCCACATGCGTAAACACACACACACACACACACACACACACACACACACACACACACACACACACACACACACACACAGGCCTGATTAATGGTACCTAATTAGCAATGGTAATGACCAGGTGTCTGAGAACCAGCCAACTTCTTCCAGTGTGAGCAGACGAGGGGGGAGTGTATATCATCGTGTGTGTGTGTGTGTGTGTGTGTGTGTGTGTGTGTGTGTGTGTGTGTGGGTTAAATGTGGTGTTCGTGGGGGCTCCCGGTTCCCAGAAAATCTATTCCCACTGACTGTCACTCCCTCTCTCTCTCTGTCTCACTCTCACTCCGTCCAGAAACACACACACACACACACACACTCATGCAGAACCAAAGGCCAAGATCAATTAAGGTTTTGGGCAACTAGGATGGGAACAGTGTTGGACGGTGGTGGTGATGGTGGGGTGGGGGGGTGCAGTGACTGGAAGCTGTTGTGTTGTTGGTGTTGGGGATGCATATGTGAGGGTGTTGGGGTGAAAAAAAAAAACAAATTGGAAAACCATACAAGGAAGAAAGAGGTGGTGGGAAAACAGAGTATTTACTATTTCAACAAAAGTGAAACTGTGAACTCAAAGCTTAGAAATAAAATAGTTCCAGTGCCCCTGGATCTCACCGGGATGTTCTCTCAAGAATAAATAACAACTTGAATGTGTGAGGTTGTCAGGTTCTGTTCTATGTTAGAGTCCTGGGGTGTTGATGCAGGAAGGTGGGCGGTACTTTCACTGGAGGAGAACTCAAGTAATTCAGTCAAAGTCCATATATGACATCCAATCAGTGCTCAATAGGAACTATATTGATATCTGTAACTATTTACATGTTATAAACCATCGAAATATGGCTCATTATAAGTAAAACCAAATTTCTAATACCTCAAAAATTTGTCAAAAATCAAAAATTCTTCAAACTGTGACCAAAATTTGTAGACACTATCCCAAAAAAGCTACATAAAAAGTTTAGAAATGAATCCGACCAGTAGTTTTGGAGAAGAAGACTGTTGAAATCTAGACATTGGTCACCTTGAGTTTGACCCTTCAAGGTCACTCAAGGTCAAAGGTCATGGACCCAAATGAAAGTCTATATATGACTTCCTATCAGTGCTCGGTACTAACTATATTGATATCCCTAAACATTTCCATGTGACAAACGATAAAAATTTGTCCCATTATATGTAAAGGCAAATTTTTTATATTTCAAAATCTTTCAAAAAAAAATTCTGAAAATAGTGAACGAAGTTTGTAGACATTGTCCCAAGGAAGCTATACAAAAAATTTGAAATAAATACAACCAGTAGTTTCATCAGTGAAGATGTTTGGAGAAACTGCTAATGAAGATGAGGAAGACAACATCGAACACGGCGTCTTCACAACAGCTCATAGCCCATCAGCCAGCAAGCTAAAAAACAGAAAAACCTGAAATATGGATCAGGAACGTGACAAAAAAAAAATTTAGATATAAGTATTAAAAACTATCTCGATATCTTGTCCTTCAAGTCTTGCATGGAATTACATTGATCTCAAAACTAAAAAATATGGTCGTAAAAGTCTGAGAAGAGACCATCGTGTCACTGCTGATTTTTCTTGAGTTTTAGAAAGAAATTTTCACATCCCAGAGTTTTAGCTTTGAAACTGTGTTTACAATGCAACCAATGAGAATATCAATTTGTGTGGAGACATCTATATTAAAAAGCCAAGTGGCCTTAGTGTGCGTGTGTGTCTGGGGATTCACACAAAATCCACAAAGAGCTGACTGCTGCTGTTTGGCATACTTATGTATTTTTGGTCAAGGACGAGACCACTGAAAACAGCAAGTTGATAGGACTAATATTTTGGGAGATATTAGTAATTCTGGAATACAATAGCCTTACAATCACGTTGCTATGGCCAGAACGCTTTAGCGGTGACTGCTGGACAAATGCAGTACAGCATGCACGAATACACGACAGCATAAAAACTACCACATCTAGAACCTGTGAGATTCCCATGGGACAACGCGCTAGTTTTCTTTAATTCAGCAAGAAAATAAACAGTTTTTACAATTAAACATATGCAGGGCTCATGAAGACCAGTTGTAGATTTCTGTGAAAATGCAAAGCTCTAACAGAAGTAAAACAGTATGTGGGTAAAAAGTAGCAATGCTCAATGTAAATTATTACATATAATGTTTTTATATTCTATTATTACTACTCCATTAGTATCTGTGTTCCATTTTACTGTTTTAGATGAAGTACATTATATATTTTTGGTAGTTTAATCCACAGTAATGCATCATGTTCTATATAAGCTACATAAACTACATATATATGGATATTCTAGCTTATCCAAGAGTTTTTTTTTTAAAGAATAATGAGTCATCTTTCAACCTGTGAATGGATATTTAATGCTTCAGTTTACTCCAATCACTCCAAATCAACACATTTGAAGTTATTTAGTTTTGACTTGACAGGAATAGGATAAAAAAAAAGGGTAATTCTGAAAAATCACTAAAGACAAATGCGACAAACGTCAAATGTGGACAAATGTGGTGGACTATAAAGTACCATATTTGCCTCTCAGATGTACTGGAATAGGAGTATAAAAGTAGAAAAAAAGAGAAAAAAAAACTCATGAAAGTACTTTTCATGATGGATATAAACTATACACAAAAATTGTGAATGTTTGCAATCACAAAGACAGCAAAAATAAACATACATTTTTCTTGACTCATTAGACATTGTATATGAATCTATAATATTAGACAGACGTAGGACATGGTACAGCAGCTAAAATACTTGTGCTGTAATGGTTAAACATAGTGTCAGGTCTGTATCACTGCATATTTGCTTGATTTCATATTTTTCTACGACTTATCTTAGTTGCAAAACTAGCCGTCTTATCTGTTCACTTAGGTTACTCAAATATTAAGATGTACCAATGGGCACACACACATACAACACACACACTGAGTACACACATTTGCAGACAGCCACACACCTACATATACACACAGACCTCCTGCTGTGTAGGATTTAGTGACAACTAGTGTTAGGTAGGCAGGTGAGAGGGTGATATGGCAGCAGTGGGAAAAGCTGTTATCAACCTACACTGTTCCCACACACACACACACACACACACACACACACACACACACACACACACTGAGGCACACACAGGTTTATCACCCTCTCCCGTTCCCACACACTCACCTTACATCATTACCTGGCTGGAAGAGCCAATCAGCCAATCACACCCCGAGGCTGCGGTCAGGTGACCCGATCAGGAAACTCAAGCAGGGGGATGAGGTTACGCATAACCCTGCTCTGATAACAGCTCTCTGTCTATCCCTCTCGCCCTCTCTTTCCTTTTCCCTGCTCTGCAATTTACAGATTCAGTTTCACCTTTGCTTTCATGCTAAGCTGTTGGATCCCAAAGCCTGATGAATCTGTGTGTGTTTGTGTTTGTGTGTGTGTGTGTGTGTGTGTGTGTGTGCGTGTGTGTGCGTGTGTGTGTGTTTGCTGTTCTCAGGTTAAACACTTTGACATGTAGGAACAGCAACGGGAGTTTGTACCGTTTTTCCTGAACAACTCATGTTTGATTTTATATATGTTTGTCTGGGGTAATTTTGCCTCCTGTACATGTCAGACATTGTAATTGTACACTTCTATTAGAATCATAATGATTTAAATATAACATTTCCTTAGGCATTGTGGGATTTAAATCATCTGTTTTTAATACTAGGTCAGTCTCAAGTGGGGACTGTAATGAAAATATCTGAAAAACATTTTTTTTTTTTTTTTTTTTTTTTTACTTTTCAACAGAATATATTATCTATTAGTGCCTGCACAACATGGAATCCCTTGTGTATGGCTATTAGAGAAAGTTTATTAAAAAAACAAACAAACAAACAAAACTTAAAGCATGAATCTGAACTGTATGCACAAGAAATATTGTTATAATTATGCACTTTAACTAAAACAATCAACTTTATGAACGGCATTGCCTGATTAGCACTTTAAATTTTTAGCATTTTGGAGTAGAATGGCCTTGTTAGCGCTGTATCTTATTTTAACTGTTGGTACGGTATGTGATGCATTGTTTTTACATTTACAGTGCTTGTTTTATCTGTGCTTTTATGTCCGGGAACAACAGATGGAAATTAGCAATGGTGCTAAATCTGGTGTACAGTCGCGGAAAAAATTATTAGACCATCAAAAGTCATCAAAAACAATAGTTATGCAATCAAGTACTAACTCCTGTGTGTATCATATGACTAAAACAGAAAAGAAAACATGGAATGCCTAAAAGCACTGTTTTTGTCAGTACAATGCCATAGCCATTGATGTAAGAACTGAAGTGATTTTGGTTATTATCAAGAAAACCATGGAAAATGACTAGATATCAGCTCTGAAATAAAACTCACATGAGCTGTTTTTGTTGTTAACATTACATTTGTCCAAACAAATGCACCTTTAGTTGTACCAGGCATTAAAATGAACAAGAAATTGAAGAAAACAAGGGTGGTCTAATAATTTTTTCCGCAACTGTATTTACAGCAATTTTGTATTGTTCGTTCAATAATATTCACAACAAATGAAATGAAATGATTCATGAGGTGTAAACATGACGATGCGTAAAAGTGTCATCTTAGGAAAGTCTTTATAAAAGTGTGTGAATAAAATCTTCAAACAGCGTAACATAATAAGGTTTCTTGGCCACTAGTATCTTAAAATGCACCTCATCTGTCAGTTTGTACATTTAGTTCCTAACCCTGTTGGCCTCTAGATCAGTATTTAATGTGCTTTCTATTGCTTTCACTGCTGTATTAACTACTATATGGATTAACAGCTTATTAATTGTGCAGATGAATCCACTACAAGTTAAAAAATACAGCAATGTCTGTCAAAATGTAAAAGTGGCCATTAAAAGTGTGGTTATTTTGTCAAGCTGATATGAGAACGTTGATGGTTTTTACTGTCAAAGGCCAGTTAGCACTAGAGGGAGACAGAGAATGGGATTAGGACTAAAGATACTTTAAACCTTCTGAACAATCTGCACACATTCACTTGATATTATATGATGGTTTAGAGAGTGTGGACATAAAAATGGAAAGCGACCACTTGAATTCTGATAACCACTAAAGACCTACAACTGTTTTTCAGCAGACCAAAATGAGTTTCCTCTCCAACTAAACTTTCCTAAGTGATTTATCACCATTTAGTATAATATACTTATCTGTGTTTTGCATTTTTCAGAAAAAATCAGTAGTTTTCATAATATTTAACTTACTGATCATGTAGCATTTCATAAAAGCTCAGAGTAAATTCAAAGGCTTTTATAAAAAAAATGAGAAAACTGAAACAAAAGTCACTTTTTTCAGGAAAATACCATTAGTGAATATAAAAACAAGCATCTATAACCATTGCCATTTATCAAACTTCATTGTGAATCTAGTTTACAGAAGATGATGGTGTTTCTGCGTTCACTATGAAGGTTCTGAACGTCCAAATGGGTCAAATGTGACACCACTGAAAAGCTGCTAAAGTACATTTGACATTCATTATTTACTGTATTGACAGGATTAATGGATAAAAAGTCATTTAACATTTTAGATCAGTAGATACTTGTGCAGCAGTTAGTTAGGTCTTTGAGGGTGATGTGACAAATATGGCTGAACATGACGATATATTTTTCAAAATGTACTAAATTCATACATTAAAGTAATGTGACAAGATGTGCTGTACCATAATATCACATAATGACAGACTACATAAGAGATAATGTGATGGAAAATTACATGACATGGTGTACCATAATGTAAGCAGCTGCATGATGGGATATGATTAGTTATGAAAGATCTTTGATTAAACCTGCATACAGCCACGTCGATGGAAGAAAATGTCACTTTATGTTTCTCCAACTCAATATAACGTCTCCCTGGCTTTTTCTCAATATAAAATAAAGCTAGTTAATATACAAAATCCACGTTTGTGACAAAATTGTAAGTTATAAGTGACAAAAGTGCTATGGTTAGGGTTAGTAAAAGCTCATGATTGGTTTAAATATTAATGAATATAACATCTGTCATTATTATCACATCTTTGTGAACTTTCACTGTGTTAACCCTTTACAGGGTACTCATAGAAAGACTCTGATATTCAAAATATTAACCTTAGTGTGTTATTGGAGGACATAACAAGACTTTAGTACTTTTGTGAATTTTCAAGATTTTTTTTTTAATGTTATGGAAAAAAATCAATGTCAACGAAGTTACCATATTTGGTTCCTTGCCCATATGTGGCAGAAAAAAAAATCCAAGAAGTACATAAAAAAAAATACAAGAAAAACACTTGTAAAGTGAAAGGAACATGTATTTTAGAACATTAGAATATCAGTTTTAGAACATTAGACCAACAGAAGTGCTGATCCAGACCCCTGTCCACATCCACATGATCCCTTTGAACATCATTCCTTACATTAGTACCATTACTTCATGGTACCTAACAAAGCAGGTACACTCACTGTTCATGCAGAGGTGGACCTTACAGACCCTGTAGACCACATTGGGCCTGAGATTGTTGCCTCCCGGTCCTCACTGTACCTGTTGCTGTGTGATGAAAGAAACACACAAATGCACTTATTTTCTTTGTAAATAACTTAATCATTTGATAATCCATTTAATGCTGTTTCAATGTGTCATAGACCACACTTATGCGGTTTACGGTTGGTAGCTGCAAAAAGATGCTCAAAGCCCATGCAACAGAGACGGTTACAGCTGCTGACAGCAAACAAAGTTGTCGCATCTGTTTATAGCGGCATCAGTGACTGCTGATGACTGCTGATTACCAGTGTCTGCTAATCCAGACCCCTGTCCACATCCACATTATCCCTTTGAACATCATTCCTTACATTAGTACCATTACTTCATGGTACCTAACAAAGCAGGTACACTCACTGTTCGTGGACCTTACAGACCCTGCAGACCACATTGGACCTGAGATTGTAGACTCACTGTCCTCACTAGAACTGTTGATGCTACTGTGTTGTAATGTATGCGGAAATTACCAAAAATAGTAACTTGCCCAATAAAGGGTGTTTTTTCAACCTTCAATTTCAATTTCCAATTCAAATGGGGTCGCCTGAAATTTCTAGTAATTGAGAAAAAACACTTACTAATAAAAAATATATGATGAGTTGAGAGAGACAATCACATACATAAAAGACATGACAAACTGTGAAGCTGAAACTGAAGCACCGTGGTTCTGTTTATCTTTCAAATGTTCATTGTGGTCGGTTTCAGATGCTGCAGCTCTTTCATAATTCATAGTTTGAGTTATTCTTTGTTCAGTATTAATTGTCAGCCTTGTAAATCTAAGCTGGCCTGACTGTACATATCCTGACCAAGGAAAATAAAATTCTCACTTTGTGCAGTAATCTACACCTGGCTTTTCTGCCTCCATCCATAATAATATACATTATATAGACTAAATGTCATCTAAAATTAACATTAGTTTCAACATGGTATGGCAAACTATTACATGATCAAAAACAAAAAAAAGTCTCCATTTTGAATGTCTGGGGTTGCCAGAACTTTGTGATGTTAAAATGGGGTCACGAGCCAAAAAAGGTTGGGAACCACTGGGTTAAACTAAGCCCTGGCATCATTCCCTAAAATTATTCCCACAACTAGTGCTACTGGTGAAAAGTAATATGAGAACCACAGTTGTTATTTTAGCCTCATTCTATCTCTTCCAAATATCAAAAAGGCCTTGAATGCTACAATGCTGATATATTCATATCTAGAAATGATGAACTGTAGTTTTCATTGAGAAAACATGAGTTTGTAAGTGTCAGTGGTTTGTAGATACTTATAATGTCTCACTGTATATATAAATGACTCTGTTCTGACTTAATATTCCTTTTATTTATTTATTTATTTTACTTTTATTATTTATTTGTAAAACAAAAATACTGCTAAATTAATACCAAAATCAGCTAATCCAACATCATTTGACAGTCCTTTTTAATATGTCTCCTAGGTCTGTCTTAGTAACTTAATATAGACGTACACGTTTCGCGGTCTGCAGGCTGCCGTGCTGAGAGATTTGTCGGACAGGTGAAGTTTATGGTTCAGTGCTGTGATCTGTTGACAGTGAGTGACAAGACCCCTCTCCTGTCTCCTAATGTGTAACGTGACCCCTGTACCTGAGCCTAGCCCTGACCCTGTGACCTCTGACCCTACCTGCCAGGTCATTCTCATGCCACCCTGACCTGTCCTGAAACCAGAGAGCACCCTGGGAGACAGGAAGAGCACCGGCATCAAACGATTCAAATCCAAGTAATCTTCAACTTGTCTTTTCTTTGGTATCTGATTGGAAATGCGGCGGCAACAACACAAATAACGGGATAACAGGCACTAAAATTCATGCATTTCATGGCTGAGATGTATTTTTCTGTTAAATAAAACGTGGATGATCAAAGTCCAAATGTAAACAAAAACATTAATCGTTAAGAATCTAATTCATTATTATTATTATTATTATTATTATTATTATTATTATTATTATGCTTTTTACCTTATTAGAAGAATAGAATAGAATAGAATAGAATAGAATAGAATAGAATAGAATAGAATAGAATAAGCTTTATTGTTATCACACCAGTTAGGCGAAAAAATTGCATGTGGTCTCTTCCGGTGACAGTGCACTTACATCTAAGTAGCAACATAACATACAGACATTCATCTTTAAAAAAAAAAGAAGAGAAAGTATAAAATATAAAAGTGTACAATCAAAAAATACGTACGAAATGGAGATATACTGTATGAAAGGCTACACAGTAAAAAACAGTGTCAATTTAACTCTTAGAGAGATGAATTTAAGTCAATGTTTCAGATAATATTTGGTCCCACTCAAAATTAGAGTAAAATTTACTCTATGGCGAGTGTCAAATTTTAAGAGTTAATCCTACACAATTCAGTGTCAAAATTAACTATGAAATGTGTAAAAATATTTATCATTGTAGTGTTTTCACATTGTTAGAGTCATATGATACACTTTATAAAGATATTTTTACTCCAAATTTAGTTTAAAAATGACCCTATAATGTTTTTATATTCATTTCTCTGCAGTGTTATTTTCTTCATCAGTTTGAAACAATGTAGAATTTCAGGGATCCTCAAGGTGGGGGTCATGAAGAGCGAAAGTTTGCTCTATGGGTTCAATCACCCTAGGACAAGCTTTTCCTTTGAAAGAGTTAAGTCCCCCCCACTTGCAATACAATTATAGTTTCACACCAACTATCAGGTTTGGCATTGTTCTTCCTTCAGGTTTGACTAATGGTGTTACATTAATAAAAAATAAACATAAAAAGGTCAATAAATGTTGTAAAACAGACACATTAACCTAAATAAACATGACCCCCCCCAACCCCAGCACATAAAATAGAACACAATGAGTAAAATGTCTAGTACCCACAATGCAGTGCAGCAGACTGGCACTAATTATGATTCTGTAGAGTTGAATTTTACACTGCATCTGTGCAGAACTGACTTTTAACTCTACTGTTAGAGCTGGTTTACTCTCCATAGAGCTATAAATACTCTATCTAGGTTAAAATAGCTTGACTCTGAAATATTGACACAACAATTTTTACTGTGTAAGATTCAAATGCGTAAATGTAGTAGTAGTAGTGTAAACTATGTAAACATTTTGTAACAGTGTTACAATTTAAACAGTGCAAATATAACAATGTAGCATGTAAGCAGACATGTATCAATGTAAGTGTTGTAAACAGTGCAATTACAAAAGTGTAAACAATGTAACATATGTGTATCAGAGTAGGCAGTGTGAATGTAACAGGGTAAATGTTACTGGTAAGGGTTTGGAGTTTTAGACAGATTTACACTGTTCACGGTCATTATAGAAGAGATGACAATAAAACATGCAGTGCATTAAAAACAAGTGATGCCACACACTCTTACATATTTATACCTTAACATTGATGTTTTTCTTGACGTAGATACTTTCTGCCAACAGGGGTCTCAAAAGCAAAAATAAAAGATGTATTTTGATGGTGAGTTTTAGTTTGTAGAATAAAACTTGACAATACCATAATACAGATGTGTGTAAACAATGAGCTTTATGCTTTTTTCAGTGAGTGATACAGTCTGTGGATACATAGTGTTGATTTATTGGTGGTTTTGTTAGTCCGAAGTGTGTTCTGGTGCATGACTTTCCCTCTTTTTGAGAGTTTAGAACACAGGTGTCAAACATGCGGCCCGGGGGCCAAATCTGGCCCGCCAAAGGTTCCATTCCGGCCCACGGGATGAAAGTGCAAAAATTAACCTGAACAGTCAAGTTTGTCAAAAAGGTTCCACATATAGACTAATGTGATCTACAGCAAAAATAACAACACAATAACTCATAAAGAATGGCAACTATAAATATTCTTTGTGAAAAATAATGTGGAAAAAATGTAAGTGGAAAAAAATAACATTACACTGTGAAAATATTTACATTTACAAAACTATTCTTTCACAATAAAATGCAAATAAATACATAAATAAAAACAAAGATGAACAACCCGAAATGTGCAATTTTAACAATATTCTGCCTGTTACTAAATGTTTTGTGCATTTATGGATCCACTGTGATCTGAAGTTGTGTTAATAATAAGAGATGTAATATTGTAGAAACTGTTCAAATTTTAGTTCCAAACTCCAAAATTTTAACAATATTCCTGTTACCAAATGTTTATGTAACATTGTGTGTAAATGTACATGTATAAATAATAAGTCGATGCATAATATTATTAAAAATTGCACTAATTTTTCAAAAGAAATTTCTGTTTTTACACATTACTCACATCTTTTTTGGAAAATGTAAATATTTTCATAATTTAATTGGGGTTTTTTTGTACTAAAACAAAAAGAAAAACTTGGATTTGTCATTATTTATAGGTTATTAAGTCATTATTTTACTGTTCTGGCCCACTTGAGATCAAATTAGGCTAAATATGGCCCCTGAACCAAAATGAGTTTGACACCCCTGGTTTAGAATATCAATAGCACATTTCAGCCCTTTATATGAAATTCATGATGATGACTTCATATCAACATATTTTCATCATGTTGCAGTGTTTGTACTTGTAATTAGTAGATTGGCACAATATTTCCCATATAAACACTGATACTTCGCATGGCTTTGTATCAAAAAGTAAAAAAACAAACAAACAAAAACAGGCAGAATCCAAACTCCATACAAATTGGTGAAGAATGAAGGTTTCAGACATTCAGCCTTGAATCATGGGGCGACAGTATTATCCATCGATCCTCTGAAAACACACAACTGCTGCTACATTACAATACCCTGAAACTGACCAATCAGGACAGAGAGTCTGTTTTGCCAAAGTGACAGATGTGTGTTTGCGTTCGCCTCTACCTCCAGCATCGCTTCAGCTGCATCATGGTCATGAGCCAAGAAAAGCTGAGGACAAACAGATGCACAATGGTAGTAATTTTCCTTTTGCTTATAAGTCAGAACACTTGACTAAATTGGCTACACACACAACCTCTGTGTTAGCTTCAGTCCCTGAGATAGAGCGACACGCCAGGCGATCAAGGTCATCAACCCCCCGTGTTTGTCGCAGCGGTTGGATGGCACTGAATGTTTGTGTCACCTTGATGCTCACTGAAAGTGCAGAGCGAGATGGAAGATCTGCATCGCCTGAGTACTGGGGGCCCAAGGTCCGCTGTTAGAGCTGTCAAATCTGTCCTTGTCTGCATGTACGCCACTCAGATTCTTGTTAGGAAGTGTCCCTGCAATTTTAATTAAAGCTGACAGAGAACCAAAATACTTCAGTAATAAAGGTTTGTACAAGCATGCACAGATTCTAGTCAATTGTTCGGATATTGTATTACTTTATTAATTCTGGACTCTTGTCATTATTATATAACTAAACCATACTCTAACCTTGCCTGCCTTATTTTACATACAACCTATTCAACACAATGAAATATTGCCATTATATATTTCTGCAAACTGCAAATCAGTCTACATTTTTGTGCATACAATTCCCTTTAAATGGGTCATATTTTGCTAAACCCACTTTTATTAGTCTTTGGTACATTTATTTGTGTATTTGGGGACCCTAATAGTTCACCTCCAGGTGCTGCAAAGCTACCTTTGTATTCATTCCGGCAAAAATCAAGTAAATTTCTACAGTCCGTTTTAATTCCTGCTTAATTTTTTAAGTATTATAACTAACTACGTCATGACATTTGCACATATAAGGTCAAGACTTCCGACGAACATTTCTCCGAATACGCCATAACTGTTTATCAACAGCAGCGGTTGTAGTAAAAACTGAAAATATGTCCAGACTTCAAGCCATTTACCTCAAATTTTCATTTGTTGGTTGAACGGGACAGAGCAGCACAGTCGAGTGAATGAAGCAAAATTACATTATGAAAATGTTTACATCTACAGTACAAAGTACCCTTTAAAAAATGTGACTAACATTAACAAACTGAAAATTCTTCTGAAAAATAAGTGCAATTTTAGTAATATTATGCCTCAGTTTATTATTTACACATGTGCATTACAACTTACTGATCACAGTGGATCCATAAAAGCACAAAACATTTAATATTCAGTGTAATTTTTGCATGCCACAAATTCATTGCATTTCAGTTCAAATTCAATGTGCAAATTCACTGCTAGATGTCGCTAAATGTTACATACTAAACCTTAGTGACTCACTGTAGTTTATAATGTTGTTGGCTAGAGTCAACGAGCAAAAGAAAGTCTGTGCAGAAGTGTCTTAAAGGGTCATATTTTGCTAAACTCACTTTTATTAGTCTTTGGTTCATTTATTTGTGTATTTGGACCCTAATAGTTCAAAAAGTTTGAATTTGAACCCTCCAGGTGCTGCAAGATACCTTTATATTCATTTCAGCAAAAATCGGGTGGAATTCTACAACCTGCTTAATTTGTTACGTCTATAACTTGTTACGTCACAACATTTGCACATATAAAGTCAAGACTTCCAACAAACAGTTCTCTGAGTACGACATAATTGTTTATCAGCGGCAGCGGTTGTAGTAAAAACTGAAAATATGTCCAAACTTCGAGCCAATTACCTAAAATGTTCAGTTGTTGGTTGAACGGGACCGAGCAGCACAGTCAACAACCTGGAGGGGGTGGGGCATGAAGTGGCTCATTTGTATTTAAAGGGCCAGCGCTCAAAACGACCTTTCCGGTGTCATAACCCAGAAATAGGGTTGAAGATGGACCTGTGGAGTTGAATTAATGAAGAATTCAGACCCAAGCATAGTATTTATAGTTTATGTAGACCACAGGGAAATGTTTTAAAATGCATAATTCCATTTAAAAAAGCAAAATATCACACTTTTAATATATCGTACTCATTCCACCCAGATCCACCGCAGAACGCCAAAGGAGGTCATTCCTGCCTGTGGTCATTAAACTCTATGACTCCTCCCTCTGAAAGTCAGACAACCTATTGACATATTGGAGATATTTTTGCAATTATAACAGTCGTATGGGATTATATTTTTCCATGCAGGATTATATTTTTCACTCTGGACTATACTTTTCAGATCTATAAATATCTATAACAAGTGTAATTTTGTACATTTGTAATTTCAATAACAGGAATATTGTAACTCCCTTGTAATTCTCTTGTATATTTCTGTATATTTCTTGTACATAACTGCATAGCATTGTTTAGTGTTTACTTATTTATTTTCATTTTTCCTTGCTTATGAGTTGCTTTCTTTCTGTACTTTAACTATGCTGGAGCAACTGTAAGGCACAAATTTCCCCTCGTGCATAAATAAAGTATTTCTGATTCTGATCATCTTCATTGTGTTTTAACCACTCATCATGCTTCTCAACCACATCTCTCAGAATTACATTTATATTTAAATTTGTAGTGTTGAAAATGCTGTACTTACTGTCCAGATAATTGTAATTCAAGTGGTTGGAGAGAGAGAGAAGAAAAAAATTAAACCCAGTTCTCTCATGTCTGAAAATCTCCTTTAGCAGCTGTAATTACTGATCACTGATCAGATTCATGCTCTGTTCACACCTGTAACACAGATATTTTCTTCCTGTAACAGATATTTTCTTCCTCCATTTTTTTTTCTGCCCACACGATCATGCAAAAATATCTATAAACTGGTACAAACACTCAGACAAACTATTGTGTCTGTTGGACTTGAAGCTGTGGACACTGTGGGTCATTTAGGGTCATCAAACATCCAGCCCGTGGGATAAAACCTTCCGCCAAAGGGTCCAATCTGTCCATGATATGTAAAAATTACACTGAAGATTAACATTCATGGGTGTTCCTGAGCAAACATGAACATCTGAAATGTGTTGAGAAAAATAAGTGAAATTTATTGTTGCAATATTCTGCCAGTTACTAAATGTTTTGTGCATTTGTAGACCCACTGTGATCTGTAAGTTGTAGTACACATATATAAATGATCAGTTGAGGTATAATATTGTTAAAATTACATGTATTTTTCTTAACAAATTCCAGGTTGTTCATGGTTATTGAGGTATTTCGCATTTTTTAAAGAGTAGTTTGTAGACATACACAATTTCATTATGTAATTTTTATTTTTTCACTCTAAAACATAGAGAAAATTTTGGAGTTGTCATTATTTATAGGTTATTATGTAATTATTTTACTGGTCCAGCCCACTTCAGGATGTTGAACCTGAACTAAAATGAGTTTGACACTCCTGCTTTAATCTGTCATGAGGTTGAGAAGCAACGACAAACTTTAGGTACCTTTAGTGTTGGTTGTAGTTGTTGAAGTGTCTTCTTTACGTGATGTGGATTTGTCCAATAACACTGGTCCAAAGGTATCTGTCCTGACCTCCATCTATTGCAGGTCATACACTGATTCATACACTTGGATTTGAGGTTTCAGGTGCAGATTCATTACACAAAGCAATAACAGACAGAAAACCTCCATTTTCCCTGTCTGCATGTATACATACAAACTTAAAATGCTGTTTACATATGGATGAGAGGCCCAAATATTTAATCAGATCTATTCTGAGTCATTGGCAAATCTATAAACCCAATGTGGGTACTGCTAGAGTGTTAACAAACAAACAGAACCAAAAACAAAACCCCTTGCCTCTTCTTTTGGGGGGCGAGGGTAAAATACTCACATATGTAGTAAAGGTAGATCTTTGCATCACTCTATGAAAGAGTGTTTTTCGTATGTCTATACCAAAACCCTTATGGCAGTGTTTTTCAACCTTGGGGTCGGGACCCCACAATGGGTTGCCTGGAATTCAAATGAGGTCGCCTGAAATTTCTAGCAATTGATAAAAAAAACGGCAACACGGTGGTGCAGTGGTTAGCACTCGTGCCTCACAGCAAGAAGGTCCTGGGTTCGATTCCAACACCAGTCGACGGGGGGTGGGACCTTTCTGTGTGGAGTTTGCATGTTCTCCCCGTGTCTGCGTGGGTTCTCTCCGGGTACTCCGGCTTCCTCCCACCATCCAAAGACATGTACTGATAGGTTAATCAATTAATCTAAATTGTCCATAGGTGTGAATGTGAGAGTGATTGTTTGTCTCCATATGTTCAGCCCTGTGATGAACTGGCGAAATGTCCAGGGTGTACCCCGCCTTCGCCCCTATGTAGCTGGGACAGGCTCCAAGCGACCCCCGTGACCCTAGTGAGGATAAAGCGGGTTCAGATAATGAATGAATGAATGAATGATTAAAAAAAAAACATACTAATAAAAAATGTCCGGTGAGTTGACAGAGACAATCAGAATACATAAAAGACATGACAAACTGTGAAGCTGAAACTGAAGCACTGTGGTACTGTTTATCTTTCAAATGTTCATTGTGGTCAGTTTCAGATGCTGCAGCTCTTTCATAATTCATAGTTTGAGTTCTTGTTTGTTCAGTATTAATTGTCAGCCTTATAAATCCAAGCTGGACTAACTGTACATATCCTGACCAAGGAAAATAAAATTCTCGCTTTGTGCAGTAATCTACACCTGGCTTTTCTGTCTCTGTCCATAATAATAATATACATTGTACAGACTAAATGTCATCTAAAATTAACGATTATTTGCAACATAGTATATCAAACCATTACATGATCAAAAACAAATTAATTTTAGTAAAAAAAATGTCTCCATGTCACCATAAATTTGTGATTTTAAAATGGGGTCATGTGCCACAAAAGGTTGGGAACCACTGCCTTACGGTAATAGACATGTGAAGTCCACTCTCTGGGTTTTGTGTATCTGGCGTCTACCCAAACCACGTCATGTCTATTGAAGAAGGGCAAAAAATACACACCCACGGATGCACCATTTCCACTCTGGTTTGGTCCCATTAGGGTCCTAAAGTGGGACAGGAACCAGACCAGACTATTACTGATATCTACAGAGCTTTTATTAACATTATTTAATTCACCTGGCAGAGAGGAAGTGCAGGAGGAGAATGATCTGTTATTGTTTAATGCCGTGTCCTTCCACTGGTCAGCCCTGTTCCCATTTCACTCCCCTGGGGATGGGTGGAGGAGCTGTACTCCTCAGCTCACCTCCACTAGAAATTCAACAGGAAGTAAAATGGCTTTTCATTATATTCCTGAATGTCTGAATGCAGTATCATAATGTCATTTATTATTGAAAGTCTGGCCTTTTCCCTTATGTACAGGAAGTTACAATGGTAGTTGACTGGAATTTGCCAAATGAGACAAAAGTTCACATCCTATTTTTAGATTTACACAGTGAATATGCTTTGGTTAGCATGATGAAAAAAATTTGCTTTAACATTCTGAGTTATTTATTATTGTTATTTTTTAAAATCATAAATCTGCAGTAAATAAACCCTAGACACTACTCTACATCCTACAGATCCTAAACCTAGACTTCAAAACCACTATGTAGTTCCATTCAAACCTCCAAAATAATGTTAATATGAGATACTTGAATGATCTTTATAGCTTTACTACAGAAAATGTCAATTATAATGACATAAAACGACATAAATGCATGAAATTTGTAGGTGCAAAATGCAAAAGACAATGTTAACCAATATTACTAATATCATTAATTGTGGCATTTAGGATGTAGGTTTGGTCTGGTTTAAGGACAAAATCAAGTTGGTTAAGATCAGGGGAATATTGTGAAGGAGTTAAAATAAGAAAAAAGCAGAAATACTTTCAGTTGAACCAGGACCTCAGAAATTGGATTGTTTGTGGATTTTTTTGTGTGAGCTGGTGTAGAAAGACACTGAAGACCGAGGAACACTCAAATGACTAAAGAAGAAGGAAGAAGATAGCTAAGGTAAAATATGTCTATGAACCTTGGGCTGTAGACGTCATGTCTGTGGTTGCAGACGGAGGACAGAGAACAAGGTAAAGTGTGCAGACAGCGGAACAGCACGACTGCAGCCTGACATCAGAACTAAGGCTACATTCAGACTGCAGGCCAATGTGGCCCAAATCCGATTTTTTTGCCCATATGTGACCTGTATCTGATCTGTTTAAGACAGTTTGAACAGCACGAATCCAATTTTTTCAAATTCAACCCCGGCCACTTTCATATGTGGTCCAAAATCTGATATGTATCTGATATTTTACAATGCAACTTCAGTCTGACCGGCCAGGTCACATTTAAAATTAATAGCTTTATTTATATAGCACCTTTTAAAAACAAAGTTTACAAAGTGCCTTTGACAGACAAGTAAAGGGCACAACAGCAGGATACAAGATGTAAGTAAAAACACTAAAACAGAAGCAACGCAATAGGAGAGCATTTATCCGACCTTTATGTCATTGAAATGTGACAAATCTCACAATTCTGCGTCCCAGGAGGAGAAGAAGTGGGAAAAACATATTAACTTCTGTAAACACAGTGTGTACCTGTGTGGTCACGTATTATATCGGGACCGTTTTTGCGCATGCAGGTCACTTCAGGATCACATTCAGTTCATACTCAAAACTAATAGAAGTCACATTTAATGTGGAATATGAATGAGCACACAAAAAAATCTGATTTCACAAAAAAATCTGAATTGTGCATTAAGACGTGCTGTCTGAACGTAGCCAGAGTCAATTCTCTCATGCATCTGAAGCTCCCTGGTCTAATTTTATTAATCTTTGACAGAAGTTAATGCATATTTGAGTGCAAAACTGAACAGCCATGTTGCAGTTATCAGACCTTTACATCACTGAAATGCGACAAACATCACAATTCTGCGTCCCAGGAGGAGGAGCGGTGGGAAAAATATATTTCCTTCTGTAAACAGTGCGTGCCATTTGGACGTTCAGAGGCTCCGTACTGAACGTGGAAACACTGTCATCTTCTACAACATTGTTTCACCAGTAAAACCCATGGAGTTGGATCAATGACAGTGGATGGAAATGCTTGTTTTTATGTTCAGTTACTGATATCTTAGTTGAAAAAGTCACCTTTTCTCAGTTTTCTCTGTTTTTGATATAAACATCAAGTTTAATCTGAGCTTTTATGAATATTTACATGATCAGTGAATGAAATTATGGAAAATACCTGATTTTGACCGAAAAAAAAAATGCAAAATACAGAGGATAATATAATAAATGGTCATAAATCACATAAGAGAGGTTAAATAGAGAGAAAAATTGATTTGGGAACTGACACAGAAGTAACACTGGGTCTTTATGGGTTAAGACAATATACACATGTGATTTGCACAAGCAGAAACATTTTGCTGTGGTTCACAAATAACATGTCAGCTTGAAACAATGGCCCAAAAAATAAACCGATTATCCCTAAACTGTTATAACCCAGAATGCTCCTAAAGTATCAGTTAATGCTTTGTGTCGGTGTATCTCGTTCTTTTCGTTTTGTCGTTGTAGGTGTGAGCATGCCACAAGGGGTTCCTGTCCCACTGACCTCAATGGGAAAATAACTTGATATTAACATGGTTGCTTCCGATTTCTGTCCCTTGCTCTCCTTCTCGCAGTCTATCCTTCCCTCCATCTTTCTCGCTGTACCTGGTTTCCGCTGCTTCGATCTTGGCTTTGTCTCAGTGTAACTAATATGACACATAAAAGGATGCTGACAATAGGAATGGTGCTAACTCCGAATCAGGCTACACCTGATACCGAGGCTTTACCCATGAGCCTCAGGGTGTGTACGCAGGGAGTGGGAGGAGGGAGAAAGAAGAGGGAGGAGGAGGCGGAGGCAATCATGGCATATTCATCTTTTCATGTGGCTTTTTTCTTTTTTAAGAAGCTATCAGGCTCCCTCTTCAGTCGTTGTGTGATTGTTATTCGCGTCAGGAGGATCTTTTGTCCGTCAGGAGGAAGAGTTTAATACCCAGACCCAAGAGGTTAATAATAGGTTTGACCTCACAGATAAACCTGTGTGTGTGTGTGTGTGTGTGTGTTTGTGTACAGTACGTCTATGTGCCGCCTTCCCTCCTCTTTAAGTCGATAGTCTGTATAATAAGTTGTTTTGTAGATAATACCAATTGTCTTTGACTGTAACGGCGCTAAGATAAGACGCCAAACACTATGTGGCTGTTTGACTCTAATTGTTCTGCTTGACTCGTCTTGGTACACATTAATATTATCATTAAGCTTGGATATTGTTAAGTGGGTGCCCCTGTAAGCGCAAAGTAAAACAGATAGAGCTTCCTGTTCATCAAATAAATGCCTACAATAATCCTCATGTTCCAGATAGTGGTTAACAGATAGGTGCTGTGTTGAAGACGCATGGGTCTGTCATTGCAGAGGGAAAAATGTGACTGAAAGTAATGACAGTAACAATAAAAATCAATGCAAGGATCCTTTAAGGCATGGATGTCAAACCCATGGGCCAAAACTAGTCCGCCAAAGGGTCCAATACGGCCAATGGGATGGATTTGTGAAACGCAAAAATTACACTGAAGATATTAAACATTTTAGTTCAGGTTCCACATACAGACCAATTTAATCTTAAGTGAGTCGGATCAGTAAAATACTATCATAATAACTAGGAATGGGAATCGTTAAGAATTTAACGATTCCCATTCCATTATCGATATTGCTTATCGATCCGATTCCTTATCGATTCTCATTGGGTGAGGGAATATAAGAGTACAAACGGGTGTGTTTGCATTAACTGTCTTTTATATTTCCATTTCTGCACAGAAAATATAACATATACAGTATGTACAAATAATAAGAACAGATGACGCCGGGCCCGGTCTGGGGGTGGGGGTGGGGGGCCTACAGTGAAAGTGAAACTAAAGACGCTTTACTAATTCCTCCATTGCCGCATTTCTACTATGTGGAACCGGTTCGGCTCAGCTCGGCTTGGCTTGTCTCCCGTTGTGCACCTCATTTCCTTTCCCTTGTTACCTTCAGAAACTTATATTTGAGGAGTTACGACGTTTGTTGCCCACACCGGAACCGGCCCAGCGTTCACTCTGCCGCTACATTCACAAGCGCCGCTAGGTAGCGTGTCAAATACGTGACATTCCTGTAAATGATTCACATGCTGTGGACAAATGTTTGAGGATACTGGAGGGATTCCACCCTTTAGAAGACAAGGAAGCTTTGCAAGTGTTCCAAGTAAGTGGACCTGGTGTCGTCTTTTTAGACCGTTTCTGCATCAGTGCCATGCTAGCTATGCTCTGACCAAAACAATGTAGCGTACATCTGACGTCATCGCGCATGCACACCGAAGGCGGAATCGATAAGCAGAATCATTAAGCAGGTAGGCAAACGATTCATAGGAATCGAGCTACTGGGAACCGGTTCTCAAAAAGAACCAGTTCTCGATTCCCATCCCTAATAATAACCTGTACTCACAACTCCACATTTTGTCTTTGTAAATGTAAGCATTTTCATGTCATTTTACTGTATTTACTCTAAAACAAACTATTATTTCACAAAAAAACACAAATATCCCAAACAAATATGAACATTTTGAAATGTCTGAAGTGCAAGTTTACCAATATTCTGCCTGCTATTAAATGTTTTGTGTATTTGTTGATCCACTTTGATCTGTAAATTGTAATTTACATGTGTAAATGCTAAACTGAGACAGAATATTGTTAAAATTGAACTTAGTTTTCTTAAGAAATTTCTGTTTTTTCATGTTATTCACATTGTTTTAAAGGATCGTTGGTAGATGGAAACATTTTCATTGCATAATTTGATTTTTTTTGCTCAAACATAGAAGAAAGTTTGGAGTTGACATTATTTACATATTATTATGTTATTATTTCACTGGTGTGGCCCACTTCAGATCAAATTTGGCTTAATTTGGCCTCTGAACTAATATGAGTTTGACACACCTGCTTTAAGGCATTAGTTTAGTTTAGTTAAGTTTTATTTTTTATTTTGAGCACATAGAATCATCAGATAACAAAGAATCATACAACATGGTCCCAAAAATAAATAAATACACTTTTCTGCGCTCGAAAAGTATACTACGTATATATTTTTATTATACATATATAAGTATGTATTAGTAAGTATAGATGTGTTGGATGAGTTATTAATGTTGATCTGTTGTTTCCACAGCCAGTTTTATCAGGCCACAGCTATAGAGGGTTTATGGAAGGCTTTTTATGTTATTTTACTATATACTATCCATTTTTGTATTATTTTAGACTTTATACATAATTAGGTAATTAAGGTCATGAAGCAGTTTTCATTTGAACCCTTTATTGGACAAGTGACTATTTTTGGTGATTTGCATATACATTACAAGACAGTGACAGCAACAGTTCCAGTGAGGACAGTGAGTCAACAATGAGTGTACCTGCTTTGTTAGGTACCATGAAGTGATGGTACTAAAGTAAGGAATGACGTTCAAAAGGATAATGTGGATGTGGACGAGTGTCTGGATCGGCACTTATGTTGGTCTAATGTTCTAAAATACATGTTCCTTTCACCTTATATGTGTTTTTTACCTCCACCAAGGAGGTTATGTTTTTGCTGGCGTTGGTTTGTCTGTTTGTCTGTTTGTCTGTCCGTGTGCAAGATAACTCAAAAAGTTATGGACGGATTTGGATGAAAATTTCAGGAAATGTTGATACTAGCACAAGGAACAAATGATTAAATTTTGGTGGTGATCGGGGGGGTGGGGGGGTGGGCTGATCTGCCTTGGCGGAGGTCTGTGCTCTCCCAGTGCTTTTCTAGTTTTTGGTTTGTTGTTTGTTTGTTAACACTTTAGCAGCAAAACTATTGGTTGAATTCATACTAAATTGGGTTTATAGATTGCCAGTGACCCGGAACAGATGTCATTGCATTTTGGGAAAGGTAGGTCAAAGTAACACATTTTTTATGATTTAAAAAAAAAAAATCTTGCCATTTACTTATAATGGGCAAAAACGTGCGAGGGGCAGTGTCTGTTGTGCCTGCCACCACTTGTTTCTTTTTTTGTGCCACTAATGGGTAAGGAACCAAACATGGTAACTTCATTTACCTTAATTTTCAACATAATAAAAATTTGGGTAAAAAATATGCAAAAGTAATAAAGTCTTGTTATGTCCTCTAATAACACACTAAGGTTGACATTTTGAATTTCAGGGTATTTGTATGAGTGCCCTATAAAGGGATAAAATAAATATTACTAGTAATTTCTCAGTTTTCCCTCTTGTTTCACAGAAGTGCGATCCCAAACGTTATTTATTATTGTGTTAAAAATAAACTCAGCTATAGAGGAAGACAGATCATACCTCAGTCATGGTTCAGGAAGTATTCTGGGGCATTAATTTTCCAAAGCTTATACCAATATCATCTACAATCCTACACATAGACCCACACAGACATGTCTGACACATAACCAAATAAAGTTTGTTGGTGTTTGTCAGGACTTTTAACTTCCAGGGAAACGTTAATGAGGTGCCAAGAAATAAGTCCTGGTATTTTAACAGCGTTTGTGCGGGTGCTTGTGTGTTGAGTTGACACTGAGGTGGAGCTCTGAATCCTGTCCAACAGCGATAAGGCGTTTGATGACAGGGCTGCATTAACCTACCTGACACACACACACACACACACACACACACAGCTTCTATAGGGAGGGACAGGGGTGTGTGAGAACATGCTTTAAGACGCCTTGGCTCTCTATGTGTGACACTAAATCCCATTCATGCTAACAAACACACCGACAGAGCGGCAGGAGTGAGATGGAGATGCACAGAGGAGGTTTATTACAGACCGACGTGACATCGAGGAGGAGGAGAAGGAGAAGGAGAAGGGAGGAGACGTGACACACTGTCGGCTATCGTCTTCTAAAGAGGAAGAGGATGAAGACGGCCTGAAGAAAACGATACCCAGAGAGTAACGCCTCCGAATGGAATGTCAATATGCTGTAAAATCGGTCATTAAAAGGATTACACACCTTATTATTTTATGGATATGTTTTAGTATATTAGCATTGACTAAAAGCAGGGGGGTTAAACTCATTTTACAGCCTAATATGATCCCAAAATAACAATGCAATAACCTACAAATAATGTCAACTCCGAGTGAATGAAGTAAAATTTCATGATGAAAATGTGTAAATTTACAAACTACCCTTTAAAAAATGTGACTAGCATGAACCACCATGAAAAATAAGTGCAATTTTAATAATATTATGTCTCAGTTTATCATTTACACATGTGCATTACAACTTACAGATCACAGTGGATTTACAACTGCACGAAACATTTAATTACAGGCATGACATTCAGTGTAATTTTTGCATTTCACAAACTCATCGGATCATCTGGAGGACTTGTTTTGATGTGAAAGTTTTTTGGTTTTTTTGTGTAATCCTGCTGAATATGTTCCCCAAATAATAACGTAATAATCTATAAATAATGTCACCTCCAAACTTTTCTCTTTGTTTTAGAGTGAATGAAGTAAAATTACATGATAATCTACAAACTACCATTTAAAAAATGTGATTAACATGAAAAAACTGAAAATTCTTATGGATAATAAGTGCAATTTTAGTAATATTATGCCTCGGCTTATCATTTATACATATGCATTACAACAGGCATGTCCAAAGTCCGGCCCGGGGGCCAATCACGGCCCGCGGTCAGATTTTATACGGCCCACAGCTTCGGTTTTATAATGTATTATTTATGGCCCGCTTGGACTGTTGATCTGAGTACATGAATCATAAAAGGTTCAAAATGCAGTTTCTCCTTTCACCTCATGGTGGCAGCACCACTCTAACTCTATCTGGCTCTGTGACTTTGCCGTGAACCATTTTCGCTGATTTCTAACCATGGCGCCTGTAAATAAAAAAAAAAAACGGAAGTTGACAGTGAGGGCCGCCGCTTCCAGGAGAGATGGGAATTACAAACTTTTTTCACTGAAAATCGAGGTGATTGTGTTTGCCTAATTTGTCAAGAGACTGTTGTCTTGTTTAAGGAATTCAATGTAAAGACACACTAGCAGACAAAACATGCTAACGCATACGACAAGCTAGCAGGGAGTGAGCGTTCTGAAAAAGTGAAGCAAATTCAAGCTGCTTTAAACTCACAACAGTGACTCTTCATGTGAACCTGTGAGTTCAGTGAATTCACCACCAAGGCAGGCTACCAAGTTGCCAGGTTAGTTGCCTATAATTGCTGGTGTTATGTACTTGTAGATGTGACACAAATATTACTTTCTGAATGATTTTGTGAAAGACAAGAGTAAAAGTCATATGTTTTCATCTTAAACGTTTACAGACTTTACATTACTGAGTAATATATGAGTAATGATTACTGATTTAAGTCATGTTTAAAATGAATGTGGGGTTAAGATTTTTATCAACTTCTTGGACGTTTAAGATACTCCACACGGTTTGTTCTATGTTATCTGACTCCAGATGTGAAAGGAAGGCAGAAATGTTTTTTTTTTAATTTGTTCACACCTGAGTGGCTTAGATTTGGTTACATTGCCATTTAAAAAAAATGATATATTGACAATGAAAATAAAGTTGTTTTTAAAATTATCGCTTTTATATGTAATTTTTACTGTTTAAAAAACGTCCGAAGGGACCACTGGCCCCTGTCAATCTCCACATTATCAGATCTGGCCCTCTTTAAAAAAAGTTTGGACACCCCTGCATTACAACTTACTGATCACAGTGGATTTACAACTGCATGAAACATTTAATAACAGGCCGATATTCAGTGTAATTTTTGCAATTCACAAACTCATTGGATCATCTGGAGGACTCGTTTTGATGTGGAAGTTTTTTTTTTGTGTTATCCTGCTGAATATGTTCCCCAAATAATAACATAATAATCTATAAATAATGTCAACTCCAAACTTTTCTCTTTGTTTTAGAGTGAATGAAGTAAAATTACATGATGGAAATGTTTACATCTGCAAAGTACCCTTTAAAAAATGTGACTAACATGAAAAACCTGAAAATTCTTATGAAAAAAAAGTGCAATTTTAATAATATTATGCCTCAGTTTATCATTTACACACGTGCATTACAACTTATTGATCACAGTGGATTTACAACTGCACAAAACATTTGATGATAAACATGATATTCAGTGTAATATTTGCATTTCACAAACTCATTGGATCATCTGGAGGACTCATTTTGATGTGGAAGTTTTTTGGGTTTTTTTGTGTAATCCTGCTGAATATGTTCCCCAAATAATAGTGTAATAACATATAAATAATGTCATCTCCAAACTTTTCTCTTTGTTTTAGAGTGAATGAAGTCAAATTACATAATGAAAATGTTTACATCTACAAACTACCCTTTAAAAAATGTGACTAACATTAACAAACTGAAAATTCTCATGAAAAATAAGTGCAATTTTAGGCATATTATGCCTCAGTTTATTATTTACACATGTGCATTACAACTTACTGATCACAATAGATCTACAAAAGCACAAAACATTTTATAATAAACATGATATTCAGTGTAATTTTTGCATTTCACAAACTCATTGGATCATCTGGAGGACTCGTTTTGATGTGGAGGGTTTTTTTTTCTGTGTGTAATCTTGCTGAATATGTTCCCCAGATAATAACGTAATAGCCTATAAATAATGACAACCCCAAACTTTTCTCTTTGTTTTAGAGTGAATGAAACAAAATTGCATTATGAAAATGTTAACATCTACAAACTACCCTTTAAAAAATGTGACTAACATTAACAAACTGAAAATTCTCATGAAAAATAAGTGCAATTTTAGGCATATTATGCCTCAGTTTATTATTTACACGTGCATTACAACTTACTGATCACAATAGATCTACAAAAGCACAAAACAGTACATAAAATTCAGTGTAACTTTTGCATTTCACAAATTTATTGCATTTCAATTCAAATTCAATGTGCAAATTCACGGCAAGATGTTGCTAAATATCACACATTGTACTTTAGTGACTCACTATAGTTCGTAATATTGTTGGCTCGAATCAACAGGCAAAAGAAAGTCAATGCAGATGTGTCTTAAAGGGTCATATTTGGCTAAACCCACTTTCATTAGTCTTAGGTTCATTTATTTGTGTATTTGGACCCTAATAGTTCAAAAAGTTTGAATTTGAACCCTCCAGGTGCTGCAAAGCTATCATTATCTTCATTTCAGCAAAAATCAGGTGGAATTCTACAACCTGCTTAATTTGTTACATCTATAACTAGTTACGTCGCGAAATTTGAACATATAAGGTCAAGACTTCCAATGAACATTTCTCCGAGTACGACATAATTGTTTATCAGCAGCAGCGGTTGTAGTAAAAACTGAAAATATGTCCAGACTTCAAGCTGATTATCTAAAATGTTCAGTTGTTGGTTGAATGGGACAGAGCAGCACAGCCAACAACCTGGGGGGGGGGGGGGGGCATGAAGTGGCTCATTTGCATTTAAAGGGCCAGTGCTCAAAACGACCTTTCTGGTGTCATTACTCAGAAATAGGGTTGAAGATGGACCTGTGGAGTTGAATTAATGAAGAATTCAGACCCAAGCATAGCATTTACAGTTTATGTAGACCTCAGGGAAATATTTTAAAATGCATAATTCCATTTTTAAAAAAAGCTAAATATCATTCCTTTAAAGCTGTTATAGTGCTGATGTCTGACTGTTCAATGCTGATTATAAATCCCCCTGTTTCCCATTGACATACACTGTATTTCAAAGAATACTGTCAATATTTTTTTTTCATTCTGGTCTCATCTGTTCAATTTGGAACCTCTAAAATGTGATATTCTTAATTCTGATAATATTAACTTTTTTGTAACACTTATTTCAGACACACAACACACAAATAAATGCAAAGTATTTTAAGAATTGATCTAAAGTCACAACCACTGGCCAAAAAGCGATGACATCCAAAAACCCCCCCCCCAAAAAAATGAAAAACAGGAACAGCAGCAGAGATGAAAAGATTTGGAGATAAGTCTAACTCCAGCTTCAAACCATCATTCTCCATCTGGCGCAGTAATGACAACCCTCCACCCCCACAGCTTTCCTCCACCGCTCACCATCATGCCTCTGGGCGTCTGCCACTGTGTACGTGAGTGGGTGTGGACGACTTGTTACCTGTCTCATTTACCTGCTCACAGCTTGAGAGTGTGATATAGCTTGAGGACAAAAGGAAGCACTTTTCCCTCTGATTTTGATCTATTTATTGATTAAAAATGTAAATCTATATGTAAACTTCTTGTTTGCCTGTATTATTTGAGTTCAAAGTCTATGGTTGATTTTAACACTTTAATATGAGATGATATGATGCTATTTATACCTTATTGTGAACTCATAGTTCTATTGGAAGATGGCTCCTGTTTACTGTCATGCATGACTATGTTTATCTGTATGATCAGAGGTAATGAAGGTGCAGACAGACAGATGAACGCACAGACAGATAGACAGACAGACAGCTGTTAGGCCAGTTCTAACTAATTAGGACAGTTGTTAGGCCAGAACCAGAAAACTGCCTTCTGCATAATTTAGCTGTAACGGTCTGTGCTGCCACCAGGAACATCAACAGTCAGCTGTCCTGGCATTAGTTTACTATAATTATGTGAAATATACCACCACTCTGGGATCATGAACACATGACTGGTGTCGGTAAGTCATGGAAAACATATTCAGAATAAAAAAATAGGTGTTTCTGCAATTAGTCACAAATAAATAGGAGAAAAAGTGAACAGTTAGTGTATTCTCATAATACATTATTTAAATTCTACTTAATTGGCTCTGAAATATAGAAGGCATCATTAGTTTCTCATAGACTCCTGCTTGAGTACATCACACCAGTCCACACATGACATGACAGGAAGTTGAGGTGGACCATCGAGTCATATTTTAAGATGGACATTAAATTTACATTGTTGTTAACCAGTGCATGCTGTATGGAAACACAGAAGGTTACAAACAAGTTTTCTGCTGTTATTACTATTATTTCAACACAATTGTTTGCAACAAAATGTGCTTCCAAAAACAAAATGTTCTACTGTGGAACTGATAGTTGAACTTGGTTGGTGTTGATTTCATCCTTCACTGGTTTTCACTTTCGCAGCTTCATGTTGATGTTGATGTTTTGCAGAAACAAACGAAGACTGAGTGGTATCTAAATCTAATCTAAATCACAAAAGACAAGTAATATTGAAATTTACTTTTCACCATTTTTGTAGAATGTATGAGCATATACTTTATGTTTTGTGTTCACTTTACTTTTATTTGTATTATGTGTATTTCTGACATACAGACTCCAACAAATTCCAAAAAAGTTAGCAAAGTTAGCAAAGCATTCATCACTTTGCAATGTTGCTATTTTGTTTCAAAACTCTAAACAGACATTCAGGAACTGAAGACACCAAGGCCCAGTCCTGATTCTCATTTTCACCCCTACCCCTTCCCCTACTCCTTGGCCCTTGCACTTGGCACTGCCTCTTGAAACAGAGTTGCAAGAGGTAGGGGTTGAAACAACCCTTTGAAACCTGTTATGTCATCAGCAGTCACTGATGCCGCTATAAACAGATGCGACAACTTTGTTTGCTGTCAGCAGCTGTAACCGTCTCTGTTGCATGGGCTTTGGGCATCTTTTTGCAGCTATCAACCGTAAACCGCATAAGTGTGGTCTATGACACATTGAAACAGCATTAAATGGATTATCAAATGATAAAGTTATCTACACAGAAAATAAGTGCATTTGTGTGTTTCTTTCATCACACAGCAACAGTTACAGTGAGGACCGGGAGGCAACAATCTCAGGCCCAATGTGGTCTCCAGGGTCTGTAAGGTCCACCTCTGCATGAACAGTGAATGTACCTGCTTTGTTAGGTACCATGAAGTAATGGTACTAATGTAAGGAATGATGTTCAAAGGGATAATGTGGATGTGGACAGGGGTCTGGATCAGCACTTGAGTTGTTCTAACATTCTAAAAGTGATGTTCTAATGTTCTAAAATACATGTTCCTTTCACCTTACACATGTTTTTCATGTATTTTTTTTATATTTACTTCATGGATTTATTCATTTTTTGCCACTTATGGGTAAGGAAACAAATAAAGTAACTTCAATGACCTTGATTTTCTACAAAACCTCAAAAATTTCACATTAGTAAAAAGGTTTTGTTGTCCTCCAATAACACACTATGGTTGAAATTTTGAATTTCAGATTATTTCTATGAGTGCCTTATAGAGGGTTAAAATGTATTAAGTTTTTCCTGATTTCTTATGTCATATTGTAAACATATACATCTTCAAAGACCCTCCTGTGTTTTTTCTTCACTGCAAACGTTCACCCTCTGCGGACGCTAAATAGTTACTGTTTGTTTATTTTTCTACTGATCTGGTATCTGGTGTCGACGAAGTAAAGACTATAGATGCAAAGAGTGCAAGGAGAGGAGAAGAGAAGGGTGGAGCGAGACTAAAGAACCAGAAAGACAGAAAATGGAGCGAAAGAAAGTAGAGAAGGGCAAAGAAAATGGAGAGAGACCATCCTTCATGTATGAGACAGAGCTCTGTGACCACCAGAGACCTCCCTTGAGACCTGGGACTGCACACACACACACATATACAGAGCCAGGGTACCATGGGCTATAAGCTGTGGGCTGCCTGTCTACCTGCCTGGCACACAGATACCTGAGACTGCTTCAAAGCTGAGGTAAAGCTCACCCCCCCCTCCACCTCCTCTCTACCTGCACTCACATATACACATATATATCCCAACGTACAATGGCCTCAGGCTTGTGCCGTTGTTCGCTCGGTGACAAAGTGCTATTGTCACTCAGTGTCAGAGAAATTAAAAAAAAAAGAGAGAAAGAGAGAGAGAAGAAGAAGAAACATGGGTAAAAGTTTTCACCAACTAAATTGTACTATTAAAGAGGAAAGTTTATGCTTTTAACCTTAACTATGAGACACTTACAATGGTTTCAGTGGTACCTGACCTGTACTGATTTATTTAGTTTTTTCATCAATTTCATCTCATTCATTTACAGTTACTATTTTACATTCCTTTTGTGAATGACGGAACTTCCAAGAAAAAATATTGCAAAACTATATAAATATGTAATGTACAAACTATAGAAAGCTTATTTATACTTATTTAGATAGTTGAATATATGTGCTTTAGACTCCCAGATGAATTATCCAATCCAACTCCATTTATATAGCACTTTAAAACAACCACAGTGGACCAAAGTGTGTACAGGAGAATAAATAAAACCAAAATAAAAGAATAAATACAACAAAAATAGATTAAAAGACATCAAAAAGCTGTACAATTAAAAACAATGAAAAAAAAAGTCAACTATAAATTAATTATAGTTAACATCTAATCGTTCCTAAGCAAGTTACTGCCATTTGTTGATGTAAATTAAGAAATTATGAGAAATCACAGCTGCATAATGTTATAGGGCCTAAAAATATTCACAATGGAGCTTCTAAATGTCCGAGTTAGAATTGTAGCAGCAAAAAAAGAAGAGAAACTCCGACTTAAGTGGCTTTTTAAAGGGGCTATACATATTATTTCTACCTCTGCCAAAGACATTAGTGTATCAGACTGTCGATATGAGTTGAATTTATTAACACCAACAGTCTGGTAGGTTTATGTGACCACTAGAGGGAGTAGTGAGTCACTCTGCTGGTCTAACAAGGAGAGGAAAACTAACACTACAGGGACCTTTGACCAAAGCATCAGAAAGTGACCAGATGGGACGATAACTGGAAAGTTGTGGTTTAACTGTGGCTGTTTTCAGTCTAAAAACAGAGCTAAGCTAACAGAGCTATAATGTAAACTATCCACTGATGCAGCATGTGGAGATTAGAAAACAGTGTTAATCTGACTGACTGTTAAAATAATCAGTTTTTGTTCAAAGAAAAAAACCTGCCCATACCATAATACAGATGTGCATAAACAATGAGCTTTACACTTTATTCAGTGTGTGATACAGTCTGTGGATACATAGCATTGGCTCATTGGTGGTTTTATTAGTCTTCAGTGTGTTCTCATACATGACTCCCTCCTACTGTTGAGAGCTTTAAAACATATGAGTAGGATTACTGCTTCAAAAGTAACTGAATATTTGTTAAAAATAGCCATTTTAGCCACAGATGTTGGTCTTTGTCTTTGAAGGTTAAAGCTCTAAATAATAAACTGCTAAATATACATGGGTATCTATACATGAATGTGTGTATAAGTATATGTACATAAACACAAAGAAGCATGTGACTGTATATTTACTATCAAGTAGGATTACCTTTTTATTTTTCATTATCTGGAATTTCCCCTTGCGGGACGAATAAAGGCATATCTTATCTTATATTATTTCATATCAATCATACAGCAAATAATTATGCCCCAGTTTCATTTACTGTTTATCTCTAATATTATCATTTACTTAATTTGTCCATATTTTATGTAAATAATGTAGATATGAATGATATTGTTGATTTGCTTGTGTTATTCTACTTCATTTTTTACTATTTTAAATGTCCAAACCCTTGTGCAAATCTTAACTCTCTTATTTGCAGTGAAAAACCAAATACACAAATATTATGATCACCTATGAAACATTTAAATGTTTTTTACAAGTGGTGCCAGGAACAGCAAACCCCGCCCCTCACACATATTGTAGCTTATTTTGGCATGGATCCAGCTGATGTCATCATGTCTATGCTTGTGCTGATGTCAGCATAGACATAAACAGTATAGACAAATTTCAGCCATTATAAGTAAATGGGAAAAAAAAGGATTTTAAAAATTCATAAAAAATTTGAACTTTGAGCCACTTTTCCCAAAATATAATCACAGCTATTCTGGGTCACTGGCAATCTATAAACCCAATTTGGTATGAATTCAACCAATAGTTTTGCTGCTAAAATGTTAACAAACAATCAGTGAAACAAACCAAACCAAAAATAACATCCCTTGCCTCCACTGTGGGGGGCAGGGTAAAAATTCTTTAGATCTTTGGAAAATATCCTCAGCCTAAATGAAATCATGTAATTTCTTCTTTCTTTACATTGAAGAGAAAATTATGCTGGTTAATGTAGAAGTACAAGCAGAGATACTGTAGCACCATCAACAGAAACTCAGAGACAGAAGGTCATAACCCTGAACTAAGTGTCTGATAGACAAATTCTCTCACGGAAGTGCGGTAGACACTAATAAAAACAACATCAAAAACAGTAGGGAAGTCATAGTTGAACATGATTTATTGCTCCTTTGTTCGATGGTCTGTCAGTTACAGGAAATATTTCTGTGGGTCTGAGTTGTTCTTCCTGTCGGCCTGTCCCTGCCAGTTCTTTGATGTTAATTTGACAAGTAGGATTATACTGAAGTGTACGTCCCACTGCTCATCTTAATGAAACAGCCTTCTCAAAGAGGAAACTGATTCTATATTTGGTGTGTAAAGGGGTGTGAGCGGTATGTTATTATATAGAATGAGCGACTGTCAGAAGGGAGGAGAGAGAGACAGAGAATAAGTGGTTACAGTTTCCTTTAATAATAGTTAGTTGTAATTGAGTTAATCCAACTGGAGCTAAAGCGGCTGTTATGATTTAGCCTGGATTAAAAGACATGGCGAGCCTAATTGATCCCTGGTATCCATAGCAACACAGTCCTATAGGAACCTGAAAAGGATTACTCTATAAAATCACTCATATACACTATCCAAAAGCATAAGGACACAAAGCATCTGACTGCTGACATTTAGGTGGAATTGGTTATTTATGAAATTGAGATAAAAAAAAAAAAACCTAGTAGTGTATAAAACTCAGCATTTCATATAGTGATAGGCAATTCACGGACAACTCATTGCAAAGAATGGATTCATTTAAGTGAACAAGTTGAATCGATTCGTGAACCAACTGAATCAATTCAGCAGCACTTTGCTAATCTTTTGTTCAGCATCACATAAACTAGTCACAATCACTCATTAAGTCAGAAGCTGAAGTGCTGTGTGACGCACCGTGCAGCAGCAGGTAGTCTCCACAGCAACATCTCTGTTTGTATCACTAGACTAGTTGACGGCGACGGACGCACCGAGCCGAGGTAGTGAACCGCTGGCCGAGAGCGGCCAAGTAGAGCCGAGTCGCTGAATCAATTCTGAATCGTTCACAAATCACTGAATTGTTCACAAATATATGACTCGCTTCATGAATCGTTGAGTCTACTGAAGCGCTGAATGAGACTAGATACCCCTACGACAGAACACAAAGAAAGCAGACAGACAGACAGACAGACAGACAGACAGATAGATAGATAGATAGATAAAAAGTCAAAAGCATACTAAATACAATTAACTTGACCAAGTAGTACCACGTTGATATACTAGTGGAAAGTCTTTATTAATTTTTGTAATTTTCTCATTACATTATTCATAGACGGACAGGAAAGAGATATTATGGGTTAGACCTGCTAGCATCTGTGCTTGTGAAGTGGCGTAGTGAATTAAGCTCACTGTCATCTTCGACAACTTTAATTCACCAGAAAAACCCATGGAGTTTGATCAGTGAACGTGGATGGAGACACTTGTTTTATGTTAAGTGATATAATTTGCTGAAAAAGTCACTTTTTCTTCAGTTTTCTCTATTTTTGATATAATAACCCTCAACTATAATCTTAGCTGTTATGAACATCTACATGATCACTGAATTAAATATAGGAAAATACCAGAATTTTATAGTAAAAACACAAAACACAGAGGAAAATATTATAATAAATGGTGATAAATCATTTAAGAAAAGTTAAATATAGAGAAAAAATATTTTTGTATCATTATACGCTGTAGCAATAAGAATTCCCTGAACTGGACGAAGACTAAACGTAGAGTATGGCAGTAGATTTCAGGTCAGAGTCCATCTGAAAACTTTGTTAAACATGAAATAGTTAACTCTCCTCAGCTATCTGTTTCCCTCCTTCTGTACTGTGATCTATGTCGCTCTGCCTCAGGGGAAACACAATCATCAGTCAGTGGATCCACCCATCCGTCCCTCGATCGTGCCTAGGGGCCCCCCGGGCCACTCCTAACCCCAGAACACTGCACCCTCCCTGGGATGAAACCTGGCCGCGCACCCCCTCTCCCCTCCCTGGAGCCTCCACAGAGCCGCTGGCTTCGACTCATCTTACAGGCGTCGATTCAGCCTGAAATCAAACCCTGGTGAGAGAACACAGGCCGAGACGGACAGACAGATAGATGGATCGACAGACGGACAGACAAACAGAGGTGGATACTTGGGGAGCAGATGAACGGATAGAACCAGGCCAGGCTGAGGTAACAAGAAGAAGCCCGCAGAGACAAGTGCACATGAATAGAGGCTGGAAGTGTGTCATTTCGCTGGGGAGGTGGAAAGTTTATTTTGCAGTTTTTCTGAGCTGGTTTGAACCTGATGCTGCTATCTGGTTTTTGACCAAAAACCCTGAAATCAGTTATGAAACAGAGCTGTGGGAAGGAGACAGAGTGGAACAGGAGCCGCTTCTACTTACCAGCTGTTGTTTCTATGACACACACACACACACACACATACGCACACACATCACGGACCAATTCCATGGAAAAACAAGCCTACTGTAAACTTCTCCAGAACAGCACATATGGGAGATGGAGAAGCAGTGATCACAACACACATCTGAGCCCATAAAAACAAACACACACTTACAAACTGGCCTTTTACATTCCTTATTCATATAGAAGTCAGTGTTTGGATAAAGTAAGAGGTGTAAGATTTGGGGGATCTAGAGTATTTGCTGAGTATTTGCTGAAGTGGAATTTACCATTCATTAGTGTAGAAACACCTGAAAATGAGCATCATTGTGTTTCTGTTTTGTTTTTCCCCTCATCTTTATAGGAGGTGGAATCCAGTGTAAGGTGCATTACTACAATGTTTGAGTATGAATCAGAAGGTTATACCTTTCAGTAAAAAACATAGAATGGACAAACTAAACAGTGGCCTTTTGTGTTTTTAGTGGAGGGAGAGAAAAGTATTCATTTGGTCGCAAACTGTAATTTCACCACTAGATAATACAAAATATTACGCACTGAACAAGTAAAATTTAAGACATTTGTACATTTTTTGAATACTTCTATTTTGTATAGCTTTACACTTTTACTTCACTACATCTCAACAGTGAATCTTGCACTTTTTACTCCACATTTGTGTGAAAGCTTTAATTAATTATCTATATTATAAAAGCCAAGTGGCCTCCGTGTGAGTGTATGTGTGTCTGGGTACTCACACAAAATCTGGAGAGAGCTGACTACTGCAGTTTGTTATACTTATGTATTTTTGGTCAAGGAACAGACTAGCAAAAACTGCAAGTTGATAGGACCAATATTTTGAGAGATATTAGTAATTTTGGAGTACGATATCCTTACAATCACGTTGCTATACCCAGAATACTTTGGCAGTGACTGCTGGACAAATGTGGTACAGCATGCACAAATACACAACAGCATAAAAACTACCACATCTAGAACCCATGGATCTCCATGGGTCAGTGCACTAGTTACCTTCTAATTCTCCCCCTTAACCCTATAACGACAAATGTATCGTATTTGATATGTGAATTTTGAAGCCCTCTATCAGAATCAGAATCAGAATCAGAATCAAGTACAACGAAAATGAGATAGAGCTCTCCAGTTTAGTCAAATAAATTACAAGGCACAACAAAAGACCTTAAGAAGGCACACTTATTTGCATTAGAAAAAATAAAAGAAGTACAACTAGGAATGTTTGTAAAAAAAAAAAAAATATATATATATATATATATATATACACACACACACACATATATATATACACACATATGTATATATATATATATATATATATATATATATATATATATATATATATTTATATATATATATATATACACACACACACACATATATATATATACACACATATGTATATATATATATATATATATATATATATATATATATATATATATATATATATATATATATATATATATATATATACACACACACAGGGTGGGGAAGGAAAATTTACAATGAACATTTAGTTGTTTTTTCTCAGCAGGCACTACGTCAATTGTTTTGAAACCAAACATATATTGATGTCATAATCATACCTAACACTATTATCCATACCTTTTCAGAAACTTTTGCCCATATGAGTAATCAGGAAAGCAAACGTCAAAGAGTGTGTGATTTGCTGAATGCACTCGTCACACCAAAGGAGATTTCAAAAATAGTTGGAGTGTCCATAAAGACTGTTTATAATGGAAAGAAGAGAATGACTATGAGCAAAACTATTACGAGAAAGTCTGGAAGTGGAGGAAGCAACAAAAAACGTACCAAAGCTTTTATTAAAGCTCTCAAATCCCAAATCCTAAAGGATCCAACCAAGTCCATGAGAAAAATGGCAATTGAACTTGAGGTAGACAACAAGACCGTTAGAAATGCAGTAAAATATGATTTGAAGTTCAAATCTTACACAAGAACACCACAACACTTGTTGACAACAGCAACAAATCCAACTTTAGCAATTTTTGGGAATCATGTTTATGGCCGCCTTCTAGCCCAGATCTAAACCCTCTGGATTCTGCTATTTGGGGCGTTTTAGAACATGCTACCAACAGAACATCACACAGCAATGTCGACTTTCTTAAAGATACTATTAAAGAAGAATGGGAGAAGTTGTCACCTGAATATTTGAGGAACACTTGCGCAAGTTTCAGGAAGCGTGTGAAGGCAGTTATTGAGAAAGAAGGAGGACACATAGAATAAAAACATTTTCTATTATGTACATTTTCTTGTGGCAAATAAATTCTCATGACTTTCAATAAACTAATTGGTCATACACTGTCTTTCAATCCCTGCCTCAAAATATTGTAAATTTTGCTTCCCCACCCTGTGTGTGTGTGTGTGTGTGTGTGTGTGTGTAAATATATATATATATATATATATATATATATATATATATATATATAATTTAGTCGTACAAATAGTATGACAGTAGTGCAAATGGTATTGGAAATAGTGCAAATGACATGAGAAAATAAATATTGTACGATAAAAAGAGTGAATGGATAAAGTAATATAGAAGGCTGTAAACTACAAGATCAGTGTGATTTTTTTTCTCGAAAAACCTGATGTACACAATTAGATACATGCAATACACAGATAATCCACCAGGTGGGAGGAATTCATTCACCAGAGGCCTTTCCAGTGACACTACAAGATGGTCATTAATGAGGAAGGAGGCCGAACTGTGCCAGTTTTGAAATGGAATTATCAATTTGTTTAACATGTTTGTGTTATATTGTGTTTTTGTTTGTTCAAAAATAATATTTGAGCATTGAGACCTGATGTATTAAATATGATACAAAATTGAAACTCATACATGGAAACTGATATTTGAAAAAAGTTTTGGGGGTTGTTCAGAAGGACCAATAAAGGCTCTAGTTTCAAAGAACTGGAATTTTCTGTCAATGTTTTAAGAGCTCAGGCTTCACAGGGTTAAACTGAGTCAACTTCTGCTAAACGAGTTAGTGTAGAACTCTGCTCTGATGTGTTTTTTGTTTTTTCTGTCTTGTAAAGCAAATAAACTACCACCCTTTTTTTGCACCTTCGACTATGTCTGTGGTATTATTACTTTTTGGGCAGTTTGGAAAAGAACCCCGCAACACTTGGATTACCTTCTTGAAACTTCTTGGATTATGTGAAAAATGCATAGTGACAAATAAATATACTTGTTTGTCTGAGCTCAGGTGGTTTTCACAGTACAGTGACACTACAAACATATGATCGTTTTATAATAAAACAACACAACACTATATAAAATAGTTAAAATGAGCTAAATCTCAACATTTACAGTAATAAAAGGCAGCACACATATTAAAAACACAGTGTAAGAATCAAGAAACAGGGACAGGGACCATTTTACTACACAATGACTACATGTACTTTTCATTCTTTGCGTATATTTTGCTTTTACTGTTACTTCAGTGACATTGTGAATGGAGAATGTCTACTCATAACAGGGTATATTTCCACAGTCTCGTATCAGGTCTTTTCTTCGTGTAAAGGATTTGTAAACTTCTCCCAGCGCGACAGTATTTAATCCATGCTACATGTGTTTGACTGAGGGAATGCGGTCAGTGTTATGTGAACACGCTGTAATATCATCTTCTGTCCTAGATTTGAGTGATACACACACTTGCTGGTTTGCTCTGTATAGCATTGTGAGGACAGTGGTTGACATAATGCCTTCTCTAGCCCCTAACCCTAACTTTAACCTAATTCCTATCCATCTATATGCTCTGTCCTGTTGAAACTCCATCTGGAGGTCTTCTGTTTAATGGCTAAAATTTCACACTGGTTTTAACAGTGATCATAATACAATAGCACACACATACTGTATACTGTACACACACACACACACACACACACACACACACACAGATAGTATGTACAGTATGTGTTTTTCCATACGTTTGAGGGTCATAACATTGACTTGCATTAAAATCCTGCAGAATAAACACCTGAGTCAACTAGGGATGAGTACAGTTGTCTATGTAACATCATCAATAACTAAAGCAATATTAAAATGCAGATACATACCATTATGAGTGAATATATTTTTAACCCATAAAGACTACTTTTCTGGCCATTCCCAAATGAGTTTTTGTCTCTATTTAACTCAGTGTTTTTCAACCTTGGGGTCGGGACCCCACGTGGGGTCGCCTGGAATTCAAATGGGGTCGCCTGAAATTTCTAGTAATTGATAAAAAAAAAAAAAAATTACTAAAAAAAATGTATGGTGAGTTGAGAGAGACAATCCCAATACATAAAAGACATGACAAACTCTGAAGCTGAAACTGAAGCACTGTGGTACTGTTTATCTGTCAAATGTTCATTGTGGTCAGTTTCAGATGCTGCAACTCTTTCATAATTCATAGTTTGAGTTATTGTTTGTTCAGTATTAATTGTCAGCCTTGTAAATATAAGCTGGACTGACTGTACATATCCTGACCAAGGAAAATAAAATTCTCATTTTGTGCAGTAATCTACACCTGGCTTTTCTGCCTCCATCCATAATAATATACGTACATTATATAGACTAAATGTCATCTAAAATAAATGTTTATTTACAACATAGTATAGTGAACTATTACATGATCAAAAACAAATTTATTTTAGCAAAAAAAATGTCTCTGTGTTGAATGTCTGGGGTCGCCAGAAATTTGTGATGTTAAAATGGGGTCAGGAGCCAAAAAAGGTTGGGAACCACTGATTTAACTGTTCCTAAGTTATTTATCACCATTTATTATAATATTATCCTCTGTATTTTGCATTTTTCACTGTAAATCATGTATGTCCCTATATTAAATTTAGATATTCATGAAAATTCACAGTAAATTCAAAGGATATTATATCAAAATAGAGAAAACTGAAGAAAAACTGACCCTCCAGTTGCGCAAATATGACTTGCACATAAAAATTTACCTTATGGAAAAACAATTTCGCCAAAAGACTCATTTTTTGATTAAAAGTTTTTGTGCTGGCAAGAGGTGGTTTTTCATGCGTAGCACAAATGGTATATCACGCAAAACTGCAATGGAAAGACCTTTTTCGCAACTAGAATCAGGTGAATTAAAAAAAAACGGATGTTGACGGATGTTACAACAAGCAAAAGAAGGTACATGTGGACACACCAGGAAACCCAATTATTTTTTAATTTAGTACGACATAGAGGGGTAATATATAATAATAATGAATATATCTGTAAATCAACACCATATTTACGTTCGTAGCTATGTTTATGGAATGACTTCTCGTGTCATCTCGCGATAATAAATAAACAAATCATCGCATTTGTGATTTAATGGAAAACCCAACATTACGCACTTCTGTTTTTTCAACATTTAGTTAATATCGGTAAAGTTTTGCGCAGATGTCCAATGGAAAAGCAACTACTGTCTCTGCAACTTGAGGAAGATTTCAACCTAAATGGACAGGATGATAATACATAGAAAAGACTGAATAATTTGTTGCACATACAACAAACGTAACAAGAAAGACATAAGAAGATGAAACAGGCAGGAAGGGTAGACTGACATCTACTAACTGATTTACAGAAGAGTGGAGGTGGAAATGAATCCCATGACTCTGCTGATGGAGCAGATTTCATCAGAACAGTTTAATCGAGCTTTAATAATATGATGTGAAACAGCTCCTTCAAAGGCCTGGTTTTTACTCTTAGACTGTGAGTTGAATACAGAACCTGTACTTTTCACTTCTGAGTGACTACAGAAGTTGAGTCCAATACTTTACTTTTACCAGAGTCATTTTACACAAGTACCTGTGGTTGAGTGAAGAAGAAGAATGGATCTGTCTGCAGGCATTCTGTCACCACGGCAACATAGACAAAAAATATATAGAATGTGTCAAATAAACTGTTACGAGCACATTGTATTTTTTTTTTTTATCTTTAAACGTGAGATTTAGATGAACACTGTCTCATCTGGGGGAGGTGAACTCTCACTCCTCTCCTCTCCTTTACTCATTTCTCCATTCCTTTCCTCTCCTCCTTTCTCCTCTCCTTGTTTCTCCTCTCCTTTCCTCTTTTCTCCTCTCCTCCTTTCTCCTTTCCTTTACTTGCTTCTCCTCTCCTCTTCTCCTTTCTTCTTTCTTTCTTTCTCATCTCCATTCGTTTCTCCTCTCCTTTCATTGCTTCTCCTCCTTTCTCCTCTCCTTTTCCCTTCATTTTCTTGTTTCTCCCCACCTCTTCTCTTCTCCTCCTTTTCTCTCCTCTCCTCCTTTCTCCTCTGCTTTTTCCTTTCCTTTTCTTGCTTCTCCCCTCCTCTTCTCCTCTCCTCCTTTCTCCCCTCCATTTGTTTCTCTCTTCCTCTTCTCCTCTCCTCCTTTCTCCTCTCCTCCTTCTCTTCTCCTTTTTCCTCTCCTCTTCTCTCCTCCTTTCTCTTCTCTCCTCTCCTCCTCTTCTCTCTCTTTTCTCTCCTCTTCTCCTTTTTCCTCTCCTCTCCTCCTTTCTCTTCTCACCTCTCCTCCTCTTCTCCTCTCTCTTTTCTCTCCTCTCCTCCTTTCTCCTCTCCTTTTTCCTTTCTTTTTCTTGCTTCTCCCCTCCTCTTCTCCTCTACTCTCTTTTCACTCCTCTCCTTGCTTCTCCTCTCGTCATTTCTCCTCTCCACTCCTTCTTTCTCCTCTCCTTTTTCCTTTCCTTTTCTTGCTTCTCCCCTCCTCTTCTCCTTTCTCCTCTACTCTCTCTTTTCACTCCTCTCCTTGCTTCTCCTCTCGTCGTTACTCCTCTCCTCTTTTCTCTCCTCTCCTCCTTTCTCCTCCCCTTTTTCCTTTCCTTTTCTTGCTTCTCCCCTCCTCTTCTCCTCTCCTCCTTTCTCATCTCCATTTGTTTCTCTCCTCCTCTTCTCTCCTCTTCTCTTTTCTCCTCTCCTCTTTTTTCTCTCCTCTCCTCGTTTCTCCTCTCCTCTTTTCTCCTCTCCTCTCTCTCCTCTTTTCATTTCAAGCGTCCATCCTGAACTTAACATGGGGGAAATAAACTTTGAAGCTTTGCAACCTCGAGGCACGAAGGAAAATGACAGAAAGAGGAAAAGACAGCAAGAAGTGGAGGTGGATGAAGAGGAAGTGAGAAAGAGGCACAGACTTGTTACTGAATGTTTCCATCCAACTATCAAGTAAATTTTACGCAAACTTCTGAAAAGTCCCAGAAAGTAAAATGTGAATTAGCCGCGCTTTCATCAGCTGAAGTCGAAGTTGATGAGAAGAAACTGGTCAGATAGAAGATAGAACATATTTTTTAAAAAAGACAAAATAAGCTCAGGTATATTTCCTCGTAGTAAATCAGGCTCTAAACAACATGTCTGTCTGTCTGTCTATAGCTTTAGTTGAAATCTTACAGCTCCAGCTCGAGTATTGGGTTTCCTGACATTTGCGGCCCCCGTGGCGGCTCCGAGGCTGCTGCCCTTTGAAGCTTCGCCGGTGCTGCTCCAGCTCATTTGGTAACAGGTTGGGAATGGGCCGCTGGCGAAAAATGAGACCCCGGTCGCCTTGGAAACAAGTTCCCCACCCACCTCCATTACGTGGTTTGGAGGGAGAGTACAGTGACATTTAGCCTTTTTCTCACCACAGAGAGAATACCACATAAAGGGTTAACAGGTAACCACTGGGTAAACAATAGTCCACAGGTGAGATATGATGAATGAGGCTGTGGGTGAACATCCAGGCCACAAACGCCAGGAATATTACAGTAAAATTCAGTTAATGCTGGCAAAATAATGCGAAGTGCATGATTTAATCAAAGTTGGAAAGAAAAAGTCATCAAATGGAGGGTATTGAATTAAAAAAAAAAAAAATTCAATAATAATGCTAAAGATAATGCTACTTTATCATTATTATTATTATTGCTATTTTTTTTATCACCTTTGCCACTTTAACAAACTTGTTTAGATTTTTATCTCTTTATTGCATTGATGCATACTATCTTGTGCTGCTGTACACGTTAGAATTTCTGCCTTGGGGGATCAATAAAATATATCTTATCTTATCTTATCTTATCTTATCATAATAAGATGAGATATGATAAAATAGGTTTATTTGTCACATGCAGTTTGTTCACTTCAGTTTTGTTTATTTTGAATATGCAACAAACCAAAAGTAATCCCACTTTACTCCTTGGGAAAAAACAAATTGCAAGAAAACAAGAAAAACGTATACATATACATGAAAACAAAACATGACTTCATTTGCACAAGTATAACTCATTTATCTATTGTCTATCTTGTAGTTTCCTATCAGCTTAATACATGAAAAATCAATTCTCTTGGATCTTTTTATAAATAGTTAACCTCACTTATCTTCACATACACATACACAACTATATTGGCATACCAGAAAAAGAAATAAACAAGCGGTACCAGGTACAACAAACCCCGCCCCTCGCACATATTTTGCCCATTATAAGTAAATGGAAAGATTTTTTTTTTTTTTAAATCATAAAAAATTTTGTCTTTGACCTACCTTTCCCAAAATGTAACGAGATCTCTTCTGGGTCACTGGCAATCTATAAACCTAATTTGGTATGCTACTAAAGTGTTAACAAACAAAGAAACGAACAAACCAAACCAAAAACAATACCCCTTGCCTCCCCTTTGGGGGGCAGGGAAATAAATATGTACATACATACATCCTTGAAGGCAACACAAAATGAATACACAATAAAGTAAACAATAAATTCAACAACAACAGCAATCAAACAAAACATAACAAACAAAAAACCAACCATCTGGTAATACTCAAACACCTTCTACAGTTTTATACCATGTATAAACCATCTCTTTAAAGCTGTTTTTAAATTAGCTGATGTTTGGACTTCATAGTTATACATAGTACAATGCACTGTGAAATGTATTTTTGTTGCAGCCAATACAGTAGTAAATAGTAAAATAAAAAAAAAAAGATATGCAGCATACAAAATAAAAAAAATAGATAATTAACCCTTAGATGTTAAGATGTATGTGTACTGCAATGTATCTGTGCAAATGGCAAATAAATTCAATTCAATTCAATTCTATTCTATTCTATTCTATTCTATTCTATTCTATTCTATTCTATTCTAAATGACTTTTTATTTGTGATATTTGATCATACACATTAATAAGCCAAAGTATCGCCTCACACCTTTTAGGTCAATGATGATTATTTATCTGTTTGTTTGTTTTTTTTAAAGGCTGAGGATGACTGACAGCTGTAAGCTGATCTAATAATTCAGTTACCTTCATCACACATAACCCAGACCAGCACAAGGCCCCGGGCCCATTTTAAGTCCTGACTTGCAGTTTCAGAAACCTGATTTTAGACAATTGGTTTGGGTGTAAAGAGTTCACCTCATTACCGTGTTATGGTAAGAAGGTAAAAGGGGTTAAATGTTACCACGTGTTGACCCTCTGCTAACTGACCAGCAGCAGCAGCAGGTATCAGTTTACTGCAGCTGGGAGCTTCAAGGCGTCTCAGCATCCCTGGAAGTGGAGTCAATATGCTTTTTAGTAAACAAAGCAGTTTACTGTAAATACTGCATCCATTTATAAAGATGATTTTCTAAAGTAAGTGTAAAGTATCTGGTTGAGAAAGAGGTCACTTCTGCTGAATAGAGACAGACTTTCTATCAATACATGGAATTTATGACTTTTAGTTTGGAAAAAATATATTTTACAGGGTATATCTATGCTTAAATTGATGCAAATCTGGTTATAATATAATTGTCAATACAAAACGTGAGTTAAAATCTGTGTTTTAAATGAAGATTCTGTAAATTTAAGATAATGTTTTATGTCTATAATCAGAAGCATCATTGGCTTTTCTATTAATTGAGTGATTTTCTTATATCTTGATCGTCAATACTTGTTCACATCTTGCTGTGTATTACTTGCCTTTTAGCATCTACATATTAGAAGGATATTAACCCTTTATTTATCATTATAAAGAGCTCATTAATGCTATTGTCTAATGTTCCTCATGACCATAATCTACAAATAGATCATGATAAATATGAACAGTTTTTCCTTAAACTCTACCAGTCCCTGATTACTTTGTTTCTATTTTCACACACATTTTGGTTACATAATGTAAATACTGTTGAATGTGTTTATTCTAATTTGGTATAGGCCTATTTTGTTCATTGTTCTGGCTTTAAGTCTAAGGACAGGAGTGAGAAACGTTATTATGTTAAGTTATTTGATGATGAGAATGGGGGTGGGATTAAATAAGTTTTTCTTCTTCCCACTCCTTTTCAAGTGTAAATAAATGATTCTGAAATTTCTGAACTTACATGTATTCTGTAAATGCTCGAAATAAACAAATAAATGAAATGAATGATCATGTATAGTAAGGAAGGAAGTTGTCGTAAATGAATCAGGATTTTTGTTCACTGTGGACTTTATCATGAGGTTTAAACCCTCAAAAACCTCAACAGTCACTGGTGATCAAGAGCAGCTACTGATTTAAAATGTTTAACACCTTTTCAACCACTCATTCTATCAATACATTGAAATAATGAAGGTAAAATGCAGTTCCTCAGCTTTTCTGCAGCTTCAGATCTGGTCATTTGGACGTTCAGAAGCTCCACAGTGAACGTAAAAACACTGTTATCTTCACTAGTGAAACCCATGGAGTTTACCCAATAGCAGTGGTTGTAGAAACTTGTTCAGACAATGATATTTTTGCTCAAAGAATTACTTTTTTTTTGTTTTAATATATATTAACCTTCAAGCTTTTATAGACATATATATGATTAGTAAATTACATATAAGAAATTACCAGATTTTCACTGAAAAAAACCACAATAGAGAAAAAAAAGTTCTTTTGACAGTCGCCGCAAAAATATTTTTTGGTTTTTAATGGTTAAATGATGACCAAAAAGCAGGAGGTTATTAAAGGAAGTGTCTAGTTCGAGGGTCTGTAGTTGTGAACCTTTTAAAAAAATATACAGAATATATTCATTAGTATTCATTCATTATTTAGCAGTAAAATTGTTATGTATTTTTTCCCACTGTTTTAATAATATTTCAAATTATTTGGCAATTCATTAACAATTTCATATGATTGAGTTGATTAATGAACACTATCCCCATCAAATTAAACAATAAATATAAATAAGTACAGAAATGAATGATTATCTTTGACCAATATTTTGTTGTACCATTTGTAAAACTGTGTAGCCAATACAAAGAATAAAAGCATCTTTTTATCATTTCATCAACAAAAGTACACCTACAGGGTGGGGAAGCAAAATTTACAATATTTTGAGGCAGGGATTGAAAGACAGTGTATGACCAATTAGTTTATTGAAAGTCATGAGAACTTATTTGCCACAAGAAAATGTACATAATAGAAAATGTTTTTATTCTATGTGTCCTCCTTCTTTCTCAATAACTGCCTTCACACGCTTCCTGAAACTTGTGCAAGTGTTCCTCAAATATTGGGGTGACAACTTCTCCCATTCTTCTTTAATAGTATCTTCCAGACTTTCCCGTAATAGTTTTGCTCATAGTCATTCTCTTCTTTACATTATAAACAGTCTTTATGGACACTCCAACTATTTTTGAAATCTCCTTTGGTGTGACGAGTGCATTCAGCAAATCACACACTCTTTGACGTTTGCTTTCCTGATTACTCATATGGGCAAAAGTTTCTGAAAAGGTATGGATAATAGTGTTAGGTATGATTATGACATCAATATATGTTTGGTTTCAAAACAATTGACGTAGTGCCTGCTGAGAAAAAAACACTAAATGTTCATTGTAAATTTTGCTTCCCCACCCTGTACACATCTCCACAGTTTTCTCTATTTTTATGTTATAAATTCATCACTATACCACACATTACATTATGGGAAATAATCCTAAAAAACTACAGCAGTGTCTTATGGTAAAACACCAGTGGTTAAGTTAAATATAAGGCTCCTCTTTTGGGTCAAAAATGTCCGTTAACTATTTATAGGGCACTGAAATTCAAAATGTTAACGTTTGTATGTTATTGGACATCGTCATCTCCCTCTTCTTGAAATAAAACATCTGAGCAGCACTTGCTTAAAAGTAAATACATGCAATAAAACCACTATTATAAGGACATAAACAGACAAAAATCACCCATATTCACTATTTACAACTTCAAAATGTCTATAAAATCTCTCTGAATCGCTATATTAATGTTATAAAAACCAACAAGCTTTTTGACCTCACTTTTGATGTTTGTGGAAATGACCAAAAATAGTCACTTGCCTGATGAAGGGTTAAGGTTGTAAAAGTTATCATCCGCTGGTCTAGTCGTGCTTTATAATGACTACTAAAGACTCAACATGTTAATAATATGAGCACTAATGATCAACTACTTAAAGGTGAGTGTATTTAGTTTAATATAATGTAACCACGTTGCCAGTTTCAACCCCACTTTATCGTTTTTGTGCTCATACATCCCTCCACAGCGGCTGATAAAGTGCTGTGTACTCCTCTGCTTAGTGCTTTGAGACTTCGTCCTCGAGTATTTTTAGGTAAAATGAAGTTCTTGTGAAGTTTAAGCAGTTAATTATAGATCTAACTAATTAGAAGCTGGCTGTGTCATTTTGATGGGTAAAAACTGTAAGCAGTCGTGGGCATAATCAGAAACAATTTTTTATTGCAAACAGCTTTTTTTTTTTTTTTTTTTTTCCAGCGGTAATCAAGCCGAGAGCAACCTGATGCATTTAAAGTAGTTTACATTTGGGTCTATATGCTCTGTGTCTCTCTGTCTCATCCCCTCCCTCCCTCCCTCCCTCCTCTTTTCTCCTTCTTCTCTCCTGTTTTTCACTTGTTGTACTTCATCCATGTACAGGTGTTCGTCTCTAAAGCCTCTCTCTCTCTCGCTCTCTTTTTCCCTCTCTCTCTGTGCTGCTGATTAAGAACACAACCTGTTGTTGTCGCCACTCTTTCTTGATTACCTGATGCTATTTTTTTCATCCCTTCATCTTCCTCCTCCTAATCTCCATCTCTTTTTTGCCCTAGCTGCTCGCTCAACCACGCCGTGTGTGTGTGTATGTGTGTGTATATGTGTGTGTGTGTGTGTGTGTGTTGGTGTGTGTGGCGGTGCATGGCGGCCTAACGAGTTTGATAGCTGTCACCTGATCTCGGTGATGAGGGTTGCTGTAGTAGCGGGAGAAGCGGGAGCGAGAGGAGAGTTAGGTTTCTCCGCTGTAATTAGTTTTCCCAGCCTCTAATTATACCAGACGGAATTACAAGCCTGATTGACTGTCATTTAAGCATTTTAATTCATGGAATTACCCTTTTTTCTCTTTAAAAACGAGGGAGAGTTGTTGTTTTGACAGGCGGGTACGTTGGGATGGAATTGGCAGAGCGAGGACCATACCCACACATAGTTTTTTGACAGAGCAGTTTTGACAGAGGTAAACACACTTTGTTTGAGCAAAACAAAAAGATGTTCTGTGTTACAGTGAGTTAACATGAATATCTTCAACTGGTAAACACGGAGTGGATGCGTAGCAGTCCGAGGCCTAATTTATGATCGATTCAAAACAAGGAGATGAAGATGATGTACTTTACACCAACAAAAGAACTAGTGACACACTGTGGAAACTCTCCACTAGAAGCAAAAACGTATATTTGACGTTTTTGGTTTAACCCATAAAGACCCAAACGTCTACTGATCTAAACTGTTTAATACCTGTTGATCCACTAATCCTATCAATACATGGAAATAATTGGTGTAAAATACAGTTTGTCATCTTTTCATGGTCATCAGATATGACCCATTTGGACGTTCAGAGGCTCCGTAGTTACTGTGGAAACACCATCATCTTCTACAACTTTGATTCACCAGTAAAACCGATGGAGTTGGATCAGTGACAGTGGATGGACACACCGGGTTTATGTTCAGTTAATGATAGATTTTACTGAAAAAGTCACTTCTTCTGCACTTTTCTGTGTTTTGATATAATAACCTTGAAATTTACTGTGAGTTTTCATGAACATCTAAATTAAATATAGGGAAATACATGATTTATAGTGAAAAACGCAAATTACAGAAGTTAATATTATAATGAATGGTGATAAATACCTTAGGAAAAGTTAAATAGCGACAAAAACTCATTTTAGAACAGCCAGAAAAGTAGCAGAGTCTTTATGGTTGTTATCAAATATGATCCATTTGGATGTTTACAGACTTCATAGTGACCATGGAAACACCGTCATCTTCTACAACAATGATTCATCAGTAAAAACCCACACTGTAAGCCCAGATAAGTAGAGTTTACTCAAAAAATTTGAGGCAAGTGATTGCACTTAAATGATTTGAGTAATGATCGACTAATCAATTGGTTTAAGTAGGTTCAACTTTAATGCTAAAAGTATTGAACTTAAACTATTAAGTAGAAAACACTAAAAGACAAGTTATTTCCACTTTATCTGTTGTAAAATCAACCCCACTATCCAACCATTCAACTCACCTTTTTATGTTACACTGACTAATTTTCTCAACTGCAGCCAGATTAATTTATCATTAATTAAACAACTTTTTTTAAGATAATCAAAGTAAACATCCTCTTCCTGAGCAGAATAGTTATGAAATTATTCAATTTACTATATTGTAGCATGAATGGAAATTAGCTCCATGTCATTTATCAGTACAGGAAGTGCTTTCAACTTGACAAGACAGTAAGATTTCCATTGTACAATAACAGTCGTAGATGAACAGTAAAGCCATTGTTCTTCCTATGGCTCTGACTCATGGTGCAGCTCTACAAAAATACAAAAACGAACACAAAAAGGCCAATAAACACTGCCATACACACATTAAATCCAAATTAATCCTAACACCACAACCCTGCTGAACCCCTGCACAGAAAAATAACACATTTTCAACAACATGCCCAATACCCACAATGCAATGCGAAGATAAAAGGTGTGGTCATGACTAAAACTTAGTGATTTAAATCCATTCAACTTAAACTTTTTCGTACTTTCAGCTATGTCTACAAATTAGTAGAAAATACTTAACATTTTATAGTAACATCATAAAACTTAAATCATTTAAGTGCATTGTAATTAAAGCATTCTAGTAAATACAAATTCCGGGCTTACAGTGCATGGAGTTTGATAAATGACAGTGCTTGGAGTCACCTGTTTTTATGTTCAGTTCATAACAGATTGTGTTGAAAAAGTTTTTTGTTATTTTTTAATAATTTGTTCTACTAAGCTATGAAAAGTAGGAAGAAAAATACCTGATTTTTAACTGAAAAATGCTAAATACAGAGGGCAATATCCTAATAAATGGGGATAAATCCCTTGGAAAAGACAAAATAAATGTAATTGAAATTGTTGTACATTTGTGTGATATTTGTTTTCTTTTTTGGTTGATTTATTTCTATATATTGGAACGTCCTTTTGGAGCTGGAATTTCTTTTGCCTACTTATTTTTGAAGTGAAGTCGATCTATATGCGTAATACAGCTATGAAATGGACGGGGTTTAGTTTTGCAGCCGTTCAATTACAGATAGACTTATGTTCTTAGGAAGTCCGTTCTCTGGGATCGTTCTTACCAAGATCGTACTTGACAAGTTCGCAAGACAGTACTCTGCGTTCTTGGTATTGAGAAACAGCCTCTGTCTCCTTCATGCACCATTTCTTTCAAATATCCGAGGTGAAGAACAAGACAAGAATTTGGGATCACATATCCCAACACATCACAGAGAGCTGAGTGAACCTTTTCCCAGAAGCGATGAATATTTGTGCATTTCCAAACCATGTGTGTGATCTGAATCTATATGATTACAAAGTGCATAAAAGTACTTTTACATTCCATCAGTGGCAAAAAAGAAAAGGAATGGACTAATACAAAAATTTCAGCTTACAGTCCTCCTCCTCCTCCTCCTCTTAACCCTGAACGCTGTGTTGTTTTAACCCTCATCTTTAATTCATCCCGACCAAGCAGCCTGCACTCAGAGCAGATTAGAGAAGCTGAGAGGAGACACGTAGAGTCATTTGGTTTCTCTTCTGTTTATAATCTTGTTTTTCCTCTGTCGTCATTCAACATGAGAGGTTACACTAAAGCTCTGGATACTTTTCCTCTCTGTTTTTTCACATTTTACGTTGCTTTTTATCCATCATTTTTGGTAAACTATACTAAAAAAACACTGTTTAGATAGATGGTGTGGAAGTTATTTTACGGGGTTAAATCAGCTGAGAGCGTTCTGGGCTTCTCTCCTCTAAATGGAAAAACAATGACCGAATCCAACAGGATGAAAAGAGTCTTTAATCACTCATGCCGGGAAACTAAAAGGTCATAATGAGTCACCTGATGATGCATTTAAGACGGAGCGGTTTGCTGCAGTGACGGTGTTTGAGCTGAAATGAACTTAGTGATGATGCTTGGATTTACTCCAGTCATTGATGGATTGAACTGTCCTGATATTTACCTGAATTATTTTATTATATATTTATAATGTTCAGGTTTGTGTGTGTCTTATATTCCATCTGTTTCCAAGACAAATTTCACCTTTGGAATAAAAAAAAAAAAATAGAAAAAAAAAATGATGTTGTTGATGTTGACTTTTTCATTCAGATTAATCAGAACCAATACTCTCAAACTGAACCACATTAAACCCCAGGCCTCAACATAATATTAATAATAATACATTTTATTTATAATGCACATTTCATTCAGTGAATCTCAGAATGCTACAGTAGAAAAGGACAGATCCCCCCCCCCAAAAAAAACCCCATAAACATCAACAATTATAAGCCATTTTAAATAGGTACGTTTTCAGTCTAGTTTTAAAAGAGTCCAGGCTCTGCATTTCTCTCAGCTCTATGTTTAATGATCAGTGACTCAAAGCACATTTTTATTTATTAAAATGCATTTTCTACACTAATGCATTTGTGTTTCAGAAAAGCTTTGAATGATCTGAAAACATTAACTATGAAAACAGATCAAATTATTTTGAGGTGACTGAATGGACACAGGTTGTGTGTAAGAAAATTGGATTTTGACAAAAGGCAAAGGTTTTCAGGAAATATTGGGAGTACTATTGCTATGGTACAAAAAAAAATAAAAAAAAATATCAGAGGTAAAGTGACTGCTGATTACATCTCAAAACTAAGCCAAGTTAGGTTTATGTCCACGTTTTAATTTAGTTAATTTTCCCTATTTTCGGTAATTTCCGCACACATTACAAGACAATGACAGCAACAGTTACAGTGAGGACTGTGAGGCAACAATCTCAGGTCCAATGTGGTCTACAGGGTCTGTAAGGTCCACCTCTGCATGAAAAGTGAGTGTACCTGCTTTGTTAGGTACCATGAAGTAATGGTACTAATGTAAGGAATGATGTTCAAAGGGATAATGTGGATGTGGACAGGTGTCTGGATCAGCACTGGTGTTGGTCTAAAAGTACTGTTCTTTTCACCTTACATGTGTTTATCTTGTATTTTAGTTTATTTTGAATATGCAACAAGCCAAAGTAATCTTACTTAGTCTTTAGAAATAAAACAAGTTGTAAGAAGTCTTGGACAAAAAAAAAACAAAACCTATACATATACATGACTTCATTTGCACATTTGAAAAGGAATGGGAGGAAGTATAACTTTCCCCTCTCCACGCAGCAATAACATATCCTTTAGCTTGCTTTCAGCATAATATATGAAAAATCAAGTCCCTTAGATCTTTTGTAAGTAATTAACCTCACTTATCCCCACACATTCAAAGGGATAATGTGGATGTGGACAGGTGTCTGGATCAGCACTTATGTTCTAATGTTCGAAAATACATGTTCCTTTCACCTTAACATGTTTTTCTCTACTATTTGTTTCATTTATTTTTTATTTTTTTTTACCACTTATGGGTAAGGAACCACATATGGTAACTTCATTGACCTTGATTTTCTATATAACAAGGAAAAATTTTGAAAAATTTCACAAAATTAAGTCTTGTTATGTCCTCCAATAACACACTATAAGGTTGAAAGTTTCAATTTCAGAGTATTTCTATGAGTGCCCTATAAAGGGTTAACAATAACCTCTAACCTCAAAGAAATATAGGAAATGTTATATTTATTTAAAGCCATCTTCTTTGCAATGACCTGCAATTCACAGAAATTATTCTAATATTATCCAACACTGAACACACAGATGGGTCATTTCTAATTAAATGTAATGTGCTGCTGCATTAAAACAGAATGTAGTGAAATTAATATGCCATGATGTTGTATAACATTTCTACGGTCCATATTGATTACCTTTACAAAAACTGGTCCTCCTCAGACCGTGGAGAACCGAGGACTGTCATGATCCTCGGTCTGAGGTTAAAGGGAACACTGGTCCATGAAAGAATCCCATCACTGCTTTGGCTTTTCCAGAGTCTAATGAAGCCAGAATATAGTTAATGGACTTTGCTCTCATACCTTACATCTGATATCCAACTAAAACAAACACACGCACACAAACACAGGTCTGAAATGTGATCCTGTTCCATATCAGGTGAGATTCCCGTCAACACACTGAAGTGATAAATGAGTCAGCGGTGCTCCTTTCCTCTGCCCGAGTTTCCATATTGTACGTTCAGATCAGATACAGTAGCAGAGTAAACTCTTCTCACAACTGATTATGATTGTGAAATGTCCATGTAATGTCAATAAAGCTGTGGTGTATTTGAGTTTTAACACACATCAGAGTTATTATCTATTTCCTGCTGTGCTTCGGTGGAACAGAAATTAGTACCATCATGCATCTGTCCATGTTATTTATCATTTTACTGCAAAAAATGAAAGTTTTCACCACTGCACCTCCTACTTTGTCATCTTGTCCTGAAACTACACTTCTAATACATTTCCACCTTTGAAACATCCAAGAATGACTGAGACTTTGTTATATATTTTACTGAAATGTGCATTTTATATCAACCTAGTGGAGCTTTGTTACAATCTTATCAATATTTTTCACATTACTGCACCTTAGTCACTTTTACACCTGTATGTATATAGTGTATATTTACTTCCATTTTCCTGTTTGCACATATGCAAATCTTATATTTTTTTTCTGCTTTATTAGTGTATTCTATTTATGTTACTTATTGCTTTTATCTCTTCACACTTTTCTTTTTTTTCTAGTGTTTTTGTAAGAGTGTTTTTGCATGCAACTGAGCTATTGTGACCAAGTAATTTCCCTCGAGGATCAATAAAGTTTGTGTAAGTCTAAGTTTACTTGTCATATCTTCTTGTCCTGAAAAATATGTTAACATCTCTGAATTAAATTATCTAGAACAACTTTATTTATACATATATATATATATATATATATATATATATATATATTTTTTTTTTTTTTTTTTTTTTTTTTTTTTTTTATTTAATTATTTTTTTTACATGTACAATGAGCTCAAAAAGTCCATTTCCATTGGAGTCACATTGTTATTAATGTTGCTTGTGGCTATTTCTTAAGAATGAAATTATGTACCATGAATATACAGGGTGGGGAAGTAAAATTTACAATGAACATTTAGTTGTTTTTTCTCAGCAGGCACTACGTCAATTGTTTTGAAACCAAACATATATTGATGTCATAATCATACCTAACACTATTATCCATACCTTTTCAGAAACTTTTGCCCATATGAGTAATCAGGAAAGCAAACGTCAAAGAGTGTGTGATTTGCTGAATGCACTCGTCACACCAAAGGAGATTTCAAAAATAGTTGGAGTGTCCATAAAGACTGTTTATAATGGAAAGAAGAGAATGACTATGAGCAAAACTATTACGAGAAAGTCTGGAAGATACTATTAAAGAAGAATGGGAGAAGTCGTCACCCCAATATTTGAGGAACACTTGCGCAAGTTTCAGGAAGCGTGTGAAGGCAGTTATTGAGAAAGAAGGAGGACACATAGAATAAAAACATTTTCTATTATGTAAATTTTCTTGTGGCAAATAAATTCTCATGACTTTCAATAAACTAATTGGTTATACACTGTCTTTCAATCCCTGCCTCAAAATATTGTAAATTTTGCTTCCCCACCTTGTATATTTCTGTATATATTTCTTCTACATAGTGGTATAGATTTGGCCTTTTCTATAGTTTCAGTATTTTTCTTTTTTGTATATTTTCAGTATTTTGCAATTTTGTGTGATCCTTTCTACATAATCGTTCTCTTTGTACTTTAAAAATCTGCTGCTAAACAGAACAGAGCAGCTGAACTGATTTCACTGTGACAATAAAGATCTGTTCCAAACCTGTTTTCTGCTTGAGTCATGTGAAAACAACACCCATGATCTGACATTACTCCACATTTTATCATAGTTTTGACTAAGACAATCCTAGTGGCAGAAGTCACATATCAGACTCAGCTTTAGTGTCATTTAATCAATGGACCATCAGAACGAAATCATTACCCAGGTCTTGGATTTGTATAGTGTTGGAGTCAAGACCCGCTAGACCAAGACCAAGACACTGCAGAGACCAGAGGGTATTGAGACCAAGACAAGACCAGGACCATGACACACTAAGGCAAGACCAAGACCAAGCCTTGTCGAGACCAAGTCCAAGACCAAGACCGAAAACAGACTACAGTTAGAATCGGCATGACATGATTACTCATATCATTTGTAGAACAAAAGGCACTGCTGTAAAGTGTCATGACTAGTTCAATCAAATTTATATTATGTTTTCTATTATATTGTCCTTATGTCTTGAAGAGGGCGCATAATAAATAATGATATTATTCTATGATGATGCATTTTTTGTGCAAATCCCTTCAAGACCCCTATGTCCGAGACCAAGACAAGACCAAAGAGAGTCGACACCTAGACAAGACCAAGACCAAATGAGTTGAGTCCGAGACAACAAAAAACTGGTCTCGAGACCAAGACTGGTGTCAAGAACTACAGGGGTTGGACAAAATAATGGAAACACCTTCACCTCAAGATGATAATGCCCCAATCCATACAGCTAGAATTGTTAAAGAATGGCATGAGGAACATTCTAATGAAGTTGAGCATCTCGTATGGCCGGCACAGTCCCCAGACCTCAACATTATTGAGCATTTATGGTCAGTTTTAGAGATTCAAGTAAGACGTCGATTTCCACCGCCATCGTCTCTAAAAGAGTTGGAGGGTATTCTAACTGAAGAATGGCTTAAAATTCCTTTGGAAACAATTCACAAGTTGTATGAATCAATACCTCGGAGAATTGAGGCTGTAATTGCCGCAAAAGGCGGACCTACACCATATTAAATTATATTTTGTTGATTTTTTAAGGTGTTTCCATTATTTTGTCCAACCCCTGTACATCACTAGTTTTGTAGTACAGGAAAGAAAGATAAAAGAATAAAATATAAAATAAAATATATGAAGTAGGGAAGAATAAAACTACCGTAAAAATACACAAATAAATAAACAAAAGATGAATAAAGTAGATTCTTAATTTGTACAAAATTACATAGTATGCAGCAGCAGTACACTTAAAGTGATGGTGCATGTAGCATCAGTGGAATAAAGTGGCAGTATTGTGTAGCGACTTTGTTTGAACATGTAAAATGTTGAAAAAAATGCAAGTGTTCCTGCTGGGATTCGAACATCGTAGACCGTAGCGCTACTTACTGAGCTATATGTCCACATGTACCTCTGGGCACAAATTTATGCATCTCGAGGTGTTATATGCCGGAGTCATGTAGCGCATTACAATTCTGAGACAGTAACATTGTAAGGTTAGGAATTACTTTGAAATAACAGTAACAAGTAATCTGTTACAGTTTGGAAGTAACTTGCACAACACTGGATTTGACCAATATCTATAAACCATCAGGATCCTGTTTTGTGAGTATCATTTAACTACATATTCCTGCTCGTGCTTTGGTGACCTGAGAACTCCGTGATCTCATTAATAATCCGTCTTTCATAAGAGCCCTCCACTCCCATTCTCATTCCTTTCTGTGTATTGTCTTATGTATCTTTTCCTCATATGTTTTCCCTTTGTCGACCTATTTCTGCGCCGTCTTGCGGTGTCCTCAGCAGCCTGGTTGCCGTCTTCTTTTCAGTCCTCTGTACATTAACTCTCCGTCTCTTGCTCTCTGCCTGTCCCCTATCTTCTTCTCAGTCTGTCTCTGGTTGGGGCTCCCTGCAGACTTCTGCCTCTGATAGAGCAGCAGCCCCTCAACCGATTAACTCTGCAATCCCTTAATAACAATCTCATTCCCTCTAACACTCGCTCCCTCCCTCTGTTTCTCTCTGAAGCCCTCCCAGTTCATTTGACCACTTTATTCCAACCTCCCATTCATGGGGCTCAGATCACACAAGGGGCTGTAATGACAGCACATTTATTAATTAATTGCATGTGTAATTGCTAAAATTAAGTTTTGGAAACTTGGTAATGATGTGAGGAATTACAGGGATGGAAGGAGGGGACAAGCTTTGAAGACAAACGTCCCCCCCCTCCCCCCCTCCTCCTGGTTCTTTTGGGGATGGAGGATGAGGTTGGCGTGGATGGATGGATAGAAAGGGGGAGATAGAAAAAGAAAAGAGTAGAAGGGAGGGGTGGGAGAGGGGTAATCCAGGAGGAGAGCCACACTGTAGGGCTGATCAGAGCTGAGAGTTTTGTCTCTGGGCTAATCTTCTCTTCTGAAGTGGTGTCATGGCCATCACTCCGCTCTTCCCGTCAGTCCGTCGGTCTGTCTGTCGCGCGGCAGCAAATTCCCCCATTGATTCAGACTGGGCCACTTTAATTAACTTCCTGCCTGAGATAATGGCTAGCTCAGAGGAATCTGCTTGCCACGAAAAAACTCTGAGAAAAACTTTTCCCTATGTCTCCGGAATGGCTGAGGCCCCTTTAGCTGCGGCGTAATTTATTTCTTTTTATTGTTGAGACTTTGTCCGAAAAATGAGATTTGAACATGAGGAGTGAATTGTTTATTGTCTGGGGGATTCGGGAGCAGATGTGGGTTCTGGGTCTCTCTGTGCTGAGACGATAGGAATAGACTTCATTATGTGTTGAGTGTGTAATTTCAGTGGATGGACGCTCAGATGGGAAAGACGTCCTTGGAGGGATAAATGGTTTATCAGACATGTGAACTGTCAAGAAGGAGGAGGAGAGAGAGATGGTGGAAAAGAGGAAGAAGAAGGAGGTGTCAACAGAGCAGTTTCTCCTCACATGAATTTCCAAAACTCTGAAGGAATAAAACAGTTATGGAGAAAAAAATCTGTACGTTATCTGTTATTTCATGGCTCTATGATAATGACAGATAATAAAACAAAACCTGAAACACTCACTTGTTGCATGAATTCACTTCTGCTTTACTGTGTATATTCATATTAACACTGTGTTGTGACTGTTCTAGATTTTTTCTTGGCCAACTGAGTGAAATTCTGACTTTGCATATGAAAACAGCTCTGTTCAACTGTGCATATAACAACTGAAAGGGTTCTATCTGCACTCTCCTCTTTTACTTTGTTTTAACTGATTATTATTTATGTTTTACTGATTATGTTTTAATTGTAATTCTGTGTTTTTAACCTGTCTCTTTTCCATTTTTGTAACGCACTGTGCTATATAAATAAATCTGCCTTGCTTTGCCATATTCTCCAAATACATTAGACCAGGGGTGTCAAACTCATTTTTGTTCAGGGGCCACATACAGATCTGAAGTGGGCCGGACCAGTAACGTAACAGTGAAAAAAATTAAATAACATTATAACAGTATTTACATCTACAAAGCCTCCTTAACGATGTGAATAACACGACTAACCTGACATTTCCTAAAAAAAAAAAAAAAGTGCAATTTGAACAATATTATGCCTTAGTTTATCATGTATATTACAACGTACAGATCACAGTGGATCCACAAATAAACAAAACTTTACGAAACAGGCACAATATTGTTAAAATGACACATACTTGTCTAAGATATTTCAGGTTGTTCATTTTTGTTCAGGTTATTCACATTTTGTGTGAAAAAATAGTTTGTAAATGTCAACATTAAGTTGGAATTTAACTTTTTACACTAAAACAAAGAGAAAAATTTGGAGTTGTCATTATTTATTGGTTATTATGATAGTATTTTATTGGTCTGATCCACTTTAGAACATATTGGTCTGTATGTGGAACCTGACCTAAAAAGATTTTAACACCACTGACTGTTCATATCTTCAGTGTAAATTTTGCATTCTAAAAATTCATCCCACGGGTTAGATTGGACCGTTCAGCGGGCTGGTTTTGACCCACGGGCCTTATGTTTGACACCTGTGCATTAGATAATGTTAAACTGCATAGACTGTGTTTACAAAGTAGATGGAACCACCACAATGTTACCCACAGAAGATCGAAAGGCAGCGGGGTAGTTTTCTGATAAAACAACACACTTAAACATATCACAAATGACAAAGATTTGATGGTCATAAATCACAATAGAATTTCTCCAAAAAAAAAAAAAACTGGTTTGGCAGGTGAGTGTGATAGTGTAAAGCTGGAAGACTAGAACACATATTAGACAGACCGAATAAAACAAATGAGAACAGAATAACTTCTGGAAAATAAAAAAATACATACTTATTTCAAGGGAAGTTCACATCAACCAGAATCCAGTGACCAACAGTGGTATATCACCTTAAAACACCCAAACAGTTTCATTTTCAAGGGCCAGTTTAAACAGACTTTTCCATGTATACCTTTAGAAGAATTTGATCAAATAGGACAAAAGAACTTCAGAGCAAAACATCAGTAGTACCAACAGTGAGTCACTTCAACGTGAGACTCAACCGGATGTTTAAAACTATTATCACACCCTTACTGATAATTAAATATGTATGCAGCAGACACTCGCTGAACCAAAAATGGCATCCCTCAAGGAAGCGTCCTCAGCCCATTATTGTTTTCATTAATTTTGCTCCCCCTTGTAAATATCTGATGCTATACAGAAGGATGACTTTCTGTGCCACCAAATAACTGCTCGCACTGCTAATATTATTCATTTTAATATTACACTAACAAGGCCATTATAACATGATTTCTATGCACAAAGTAAAACCATCTTAAAATCATAAAATACATAACTGATGCATTGACCACACTTAATAACATTTCCTTTTACTGTATTACCTAAAATACATTTATGTAAGTATGTAAGTTTATGAGACAACTATAGCTACTAATATAATACTCCATCCTTAGACTCAAATAAAACCTTGAGCTTTGAGACTTTGTCATTTTCTGTCACCATCATGTTTCAACCATATATTGTACACTCTTGTTTTCTTTACATGTTTTTTTCTTTTTTTCTGACTTATTTTTTAGACCATATACTGTGGAAAACACTACGTTTTGATATTAAAAAAAAATATATTAAAAAAAATAATTCAATAGCTTTAATTAATTAATTATAAATTAAACTAACATTTTAACCTTTTAATGTAGAGTTCTGATATTTCAATCATTGATATGGAATTTGTTTTAACCCCTGGGGTTTGTTTTCAGTACTTTATTGAATTTTACCAATCCACTTTTGACAGTTTTTAATCATCTAATTATTTTTCCCTCCAGTTTTTATTTTGTGTGTGGTTAATCTTGCTAGACGCATTGTGGGTTTGTATGAAAGGCATTATATAAATGAACCTGAACTGAGTTGGTGTTGGTACCTCAAAAGGGGACAAAAACAGATGTCTTTAGCTGATGAATGAATGAATGAATGAAGTGCTTTAGAGTTTTTCTAAAGCATTGATAAGTTTTACAAGGTGAAAACCTTATTTTCAGAGGCTTTGACTGAACTTTGCACCCTGTGTTTAGATCATGGTGGGGTCATCATCTATCATGAAGCAGATCATTTAATTGGAAATTGTTACATACCATATGTTTCTCAACCAATGTAATGGGTTTTTTTCCCCATTTTTTTAAAGTTACATCAGTTGTCTTTGTTAATGTCAAACAGGTTTCTGTGATAATGTTTAAAAGTCTGAAAGCTCCATTGTTCTTATTTTCTACAGTGTTTCAATTTTACAGGTGTGTTTCCTTGTTTTTTCTAATCAATGTAAAACTGCCCAATATGTTATTATTGCAACTTTTCATTCATTTCATTGTGCTTGTATTACTCGTGCACTGAGTTTTATCTAATTTTATCTACATATTTTATAACATGTGATATATGGCCCTTTAAAGCAAATCATTATGTAGGAATAAAAGCATTTGTTTTCATCTTAATAGGACGCAGTTCTGTAAAGTTTAGTGTTTTCCTTCAGTGTTGCATCAACCCATAAAGACCCAAACAACTGCTGGCGACCAAAAGCATCTACTCATCTATAATGTTTAATAACTGTTAAACCAGTAATCCTATAAAAACATGAAAATAATTAGTGTAAAATACAGTTTGTCATCCTTTCATGGTCATCAGATATGACCCTTTTAAACGTTCAGAGGCTCCGTAGTGAACGTAGAAACACAGTCATCTTCTACAACATTGATTCACCAGTAAAACCAACAGACTTGGATCAATGATAGTGGATAGACATACTTGATGTATATGTTCACTTATTGATATATTTGCTGAAACAGTCACTTTTTCTTCTGTTTTTGCTGTTTCTGATATAACAACTCTCAACTTTGGTTTGAGCTTTAATGAACATCTACATGGCGAGTGAATTAAATATTAGAAAAGTCATGATTTACACTGGAAAAAAAAGCAAAATACAGAGGATGATATTATAGATAAATGGTGATAAATTATGTAAGAGAGGTTAAATAGAGAGAAAAACTAATTTGGGAAGTGACACAAATGTAGCACTGGGTCTTTATGGGTTAAGTTTCTTTTGCCTATGAATATAATGTTATCTAGTCGTATTCATCTCAATAAGTTGTTCCCAGTTTGTTTCCTAAATTGTCCGTCGGGCCATAAGATGACCTTTGAGTTAACGACAGCTCATCAGTGTTATTTTAGAAGTGAGAGCAGGTCTGAAAGGTCTGCAGGTCCAGAAATGATTGAACATCTCCTCTACCTGTCTGCATCCACTGTGAGGCACAAAGAAGGGGCAGCTTAATCCATGTTGGTGTAGAGGGGGGTGGGTAGGTGGGTGGTGGTGGGGGGGGGGGTAAGAGCCAGCCAGCCAGTCCGATGTGAGGGCTTGTGATAGCAGAGACACTTGATCACATTTATCTGCAGTTTACACCTTCATGTCTTGATCTCTGGGCTATACAGGGGATCACCTTTCCAACTCAAAGAAAGAAAGCAAGCAAGCAAGCGAGGATTGGGGGTGGACGGGGTGGACGGATGGAGGCAGAGAAAAGAGGCCAGGGCCCTCTGTGTGAATGCTGGTTGGGATTGTAAAGCGAGCTGAGCGATGACAGCTAAATGCGCTAATTTTCTACTGGGACTCGGACTTTGTCTCACAGGGAGGGCTCCGGCACTGAGCTGTGATATTGAGGGATAGATTAACTTTTTTTTTTTCTTTTTTTAAGATCGCTGTGAACCAGCTGTTGGTCTGATTTTGTGACTGTTGCATTGTTAAAATGAGAAAAAAAATATTAATATCTACAAATTCGAGTTTCAGTATTTTACTACAAGTGCTTATCGAGGGATCCACTACATGTTGTACTTTCATGAAATGTAAGATGTGGTTGAAGAGGATGTTGGATAAAAATTAAAAAAAAAGAAACAATGAAAAATAAATAAAAATAAAAGACAAGGACGTTGGATATCCAGAACAAAATCAAGTTCAAGTTCACATCCAGACTTCTGTAGGTTTAAACTTACAGTCGCAAAAAAAATTATTAGACCATCAAAAGTCATCAGAAACAATGATTATGCAATTAAGTACTAACTCCTGTGTGTATCATGTGACTAAAACAGACAGAAAAGAAAACATGGAATTCCTAAAGCACTGTTTTTGTCAGCACAATGCCATAGCTATTGATGTAAGAACTTAAATGATTTTGGTTATCATCAAGAAAACATGGAAACTGGATAGATATCAGCTCTGAAATTAAACTGTTATGAGCAATTTTTGTTGCTATCGTTATATTTGTCCAAACAAATCTACCTTTAGTTGTACCAGGCATTAAAATGAACAAGAAATTGAAGAAAACAAGGGGTGGTCTAATATTTTTTTCTGTGACTGTATTTCAGTTCAGGGGCTACATAAGTTTATCTCCAGTAAAATAATAACATAATAACCTATAATGTCAACGCCAAACTTTTATTGAAGTTTTTGCCATGAAAAAGTGAAATTACATGTTGAAAATGATAAAATATTTACATCTACAAACTATCCTTTAAAAAATAAATAAATAACACAAACCACCTGAATTTTTTTAAAGAAAAATAAGTGCAATTTTAACAATATTATGCTCCATCTTATCATCTACACATCACTGAGGAACTACAAATATACAAAACATTTAGTAACAGACAGAACATTGTTAAAATTGCATTTGCTTTCTGAAGACATTTCAGGTTGTTCATATTTATTCAGGTTACTCTTATTTTGTGGGTAAAAATAGTATGTAAATGTAAATATTTTCTTTTAAGTTTATTTTTTTACACTAAAACAAAGACAAAAAAATGGAGTTGTCATTATTTATAGGTTATTATGATCGTCTTTTACTGATTTGACCCACTTGAAATCAAATTGGACTGTATGTGGCCCCTGAACTAAAATGATTTTGACATCTTTGACTGTTAATATCTTTGGTAAATTCATCTTGTAGGCCAGATTAGACCCTTTGGCAGGTCGGTTTTACCCACAGGCACCCCTGGTTTAACCTCCTAAGACCCAGCTATGGGTTTTCTGTCTACATTTGCGGACAAGAGTTTCACAACTTTATACAAAAAAAAAAAAAAAAAAAGAATACTGTCCACCACAAAGGACATTCCATAAAAAATGTAAAAACTGCATCTGAAAAAACTGTTGCATCATGATGTTTCCAATATAGGCACTTATTCAATAAAAAACAAAAAAAGCTGGTACTTTGCTGAGTTTTCCTTGGTCTTGGAAGTTTAAGCAATAAAAGCAGTTTGGTGGGGTTAGGAGAAGGCCAAGTTAATAAAAACATTGCGTGTATTTGCTCTGTCACATCTCTGTAGAATTTTTTCTGGCATCTTTCCCTAACACTAAACCAAAACTGCCAGTGCCTAAAGCTAGCCATAAAAAACTTTAAACCTGTCAAAACATCCACCTGATATTATAAATCCAGACACACATTTGTCTGGTAGAATTTCCCAAAAAGTGGTCAAATCAGTGTAATCCTGGTACAACTAGGATGTTGATGTATAGTTCAGAATGCATGGAACTATGTGATTTACTGAGACACAATTCTGGAGAAAAATCTTATTTAGGTCATCTAATCTTGTCATAACAATCATCCCTATCATGCCCTAAACTCCCTGATTTATTTAACATCATTAATCACGTTTGGTTTTATATGACAGCTCTGATAAATACACTCTAAAAAGTTGCTTTGACTGACTAAATTGTATTGAATTTGTATTATAGTATAAGCAGACTGTAACAAGATAAAAAGTAAGAGCAAACATATTACTGTAAAAGACCATGGTTAGAAGAGCATATGTTTGTTACACCTATAAATAATGATTTCATAATGGTATTCTGTATCTTATTCATGTGATATTCACTTGCACAGGTTGAATGCAGAGTTTCAGAGCTCCACATTTATGGATTTCAAACAGAATGTTTCCCTTTAGTTGTTGATTGTGATCAATATTCAGATGCATTTAGGTCTGAGTTGACTGTAGGTAGTGTACTGCTTGTATGATACAGTCTCGGAAAAAATTATTAGACCACCCTTGTTTTCTTCAACATCAATATCTATGGCATTGTACTGCCAAAAACAGTGCTTTTAGGCATTCCATGTTTTCTTTTCTATCTGTTTTAGTCACATGATACACACAGGAGTTAGTACTGGATTGCATAACCATTGTTTCTGATGACTTTTGAAGGTCAAAGGATTTTTTCTGCGACTTTTTAAAGTATTTCTGTGGAGATTTCTAAATAAATTTTTCTCTATATGCAACTTTTCCGACGTAATTTATCACAATTTATTATTTTATCCTTTTTATTTTTCAGTGTAAATCAGGTATTCTCTTGTAGTCAATTTACTTACTACAAAGATGGATATAACATTTCAGAGTAAATTCAGAGGTTATTATATAAAAACAGAGAAAACTGTGGAAAAAAGTGGCTTTTTCAGCAAAACAAATCCTTAACTGAACTGAAAATAAGCATCTACAACCACTGTCATTTGTTAAACTACATGGGTTTTATTGTGTGTTTTATTTATTATGGGTTTTTATTTTTGAATCACTGTTGTAGAAGATGACAGTGTTTCACTATGGCATTATACTACCAAAAACAGTGCTTTTAGGCATTCCATATTTTCTTTTCTGTCTGTTTTAGTCACATGATAAATAATAATAAATAATCAATAAAGTCTAATCTAATCTAATCTAATCTAATGATACACACAGGAGTTAGTACTTGATTGTATAACCATTGTTTCTGATGACTTTTGATGGTCTAATATTTTTTTTCCGTGACTGTATGTCTTTTACTCTTGTTCACTAATGAGGTATTTCACCTCAACTATAGAATTAAAATGGGGCGTGAATTTTGTGGCATAGATTACATTATTTCCTGGCATGTAGTTTTTGAAGACAGCTTCAAATTATACTCAAGTAAAATATCTCAAAATATGTAAGTAAAAAAATTAAAAAAGTCAAAAGTTCCCAGGTCATTAAGTCACAACCCACTTCTACATAATCTGAAAACATGAATATTGTTTTAAATATACGGATAATAAACACATTTAACCCTTTCATGCACGAATTATGAGAACCTTAATCAAGATTTTTTTCCCTAAGTGTTTTTATTCCTCTTTAGGCATGAAAAAAACAAGGCGATTGAAAATTTTCAAATGAAAAAAAGATTAATAAATAAAATAAATAAATAAAAAATAATATATATAAAAAAATAATAAAGTTGAAAAAATAATAAAACATAATAATAATAATAATAAGAAGAAGAAGAAGAAGAAGAATAAAAAAGAAAATGTTCTTATGAACTTTTTTTCATGAAGTTGCAAAAATGTCTACTTGGATGCCATGCGTTTGATTTTTGAAGCAAAAAAAATATGTATTTACTGATAAATTGTGTGAAAACTCGGGGGGGGGGGGGGGGGGCTGGTAGTTCAGGGGAGATCTACTCAATGTTACCAATTCGTGTCAGAAAAGATATGTAGTGTCTTAAAACTTTAATAAAGATATGTGTAAAAAAAAAAAATAAACAAAAAAATCCCTGAATATACAAGAGAACAGGTGTAGACTAGCTGTCCACTGTAGTGACCAGTATACATGAAAGGGTTAATGAAACATTTGGTTTTAAATGACGTTACAACTGTGACGTACCTCACACCCCCCCTTTTTCTTGTCTGTTTATTTTTTTTAATCCGTATTTAACGTATAGATCATATTTGCGCTACATGCTGCCTGTGAACAACAACGGAAACTTAGCCTGTCATCTTTTAATCAAACATGCGCATCACCGTGGCAACAACGAGGCTACCGCACGTCATTGGTGCACGTCTGTCAAAATAAAAGTCAGATATCAAATAGCTAAGCACTTAAAGAAGTTGACTTTTTTTTTTTTTTAATCGTTTATTTCACGATTGACTCAGAATGTGTCTGCGACTCACTTTAGGGTCACGATCCACCAGTTGAGAAAGCTGGGTATAAGTAACAAGAGTAATTGTAATTTGTTAATTCTATCCCTATTGTTAGCTGAACAGTTAAAGGACAACTAAGGCTAGGACACACACACAAACACACACACACACAGACACACAACATGACGGCATTAAAGCTGTACAATGTAAAGGAGCAATAAGCAGTGATAATCCCCCAGGATTCTTCATGGGAACAGACTCCTGTTGTTTAGTTGTAATTATCCTTTAATATGAACTCTGATGTTGTCTCGTCTTTCCTTTACACTGTCCTGCACACACACACACACACACACACACACACAATACAGTACAGTACCTACACTCTCATTTTGTTTCTGTTGCGTGCATACGCGCACACACACTGCGTTGCTCTGTGCATCATTACACTCACTGTATTGCCTTACACAGGTAGAAACCTGAACACTGTGTTAAGCTGTTTAAGACTCTTTTAGCTTCATTAAGACAGACAGAGCTCAGTCAGACAAAGTAGCTTTCACTGGGGCCCACAGTCTGCGGCATTCAGTCATGGATAATTTAACACAGACCAAATGTCAAGTGATTTTCAACTTTTACTTTGATTCTTGTCCTTCTTCCTTCTCTAATACCTGTTCTATTCTATTCTATTCTATTCTATTCTATTCTATTGTGCAGTCATAATACAAATCTGCTGACTGAGAAATGTTCCCTTGTCTCGCAGCCAATGTCAATCATCACGCCTGTTTGTGGAAATCACACCTGAGCCAAAAACCGCTCTGCAAGTGGTTTCAAATGCCTCCACTACGCCTGAGGACGAGAGTCTGCGTTCACTTCAGAGTTTTCTCGTAAAGCGTCAGAAATTAAAAGTGAGGGAAATGATCTGACAGGGAGTACTCCTCGTGACAAGACAGAAGTTGGTATTTTCTGTTGGTGCGGTTGCTTTAATGTGGTTTCACAAGCAGAGCAGAGATGAAAGGGCTCGTCTTAAACTGTGAATTTCATAATCGCTGGATGAAATTTCCCACTTTTTTTTTTCTCCAAGCGGGAACATTTCCATAGGCTCCATAGTGTTATTCTTTTTTGCTATTAGTATCATTAATATTATTATTACGTTACATTTTCTGACATTCTTTCCTGAAAGTGAAGTTTCCTAAAAAATGTCAAAATCCTCCTGTCTATTTCTTTCTATTGTGTCATTTCTCTCCTAATTAAACTGTAACTTTCTAAGGAAATTTACCCTATTCTTTGACTTTTGTCACTGTTCTTCCTTAACCCATGAAGACCCAGCTCTACTTTTATGACAATTCCCAAATGAATGTGATATTTAACCATTTATTATAACATTATCTTCTGTATTTTGCATTTTGTCAGTGAAAATAAGGTATTTTATCATATTTAATTCACTGATCATGTAGATGTTCATAAAAGCTCAGACTGAAGTTGAAGGTTATGATATCAGAAACAGAGAAAACTGAAGAAAAAGTGACTTTTTCCAGCAAAGACATCAATAACTGAATGTAAATCCAAGCGTCTCCATCCACTGTCATTTATTAAAGTCCATGGGTTTTTATTGGTGAATTAATATTGTAGAAGATGACGGTGTTTCCATGTTCACTACGGAGCCTCTGAATATCCAAATGGGTCATATCTGATGATGATTTAAAGCTGAGAAACTGCATTTTACATCAATTATTTACATGTATTAAAAGGATTAATGGATCAACAGGTATTAAACAGTTTCAGTAGCATCAGTAGATGCTTTTGGTTGGCGGTGGATGTTTGGGTCTTTACGGGTTAAACACTTTATATTCAAATATTTATGAAACGTTTCCTGTTGAGATTTATCAAACTTTCTTTCTCAACTCTGATCCTTGTTTTCTATATATTTGATTGCCACTCAAGCAGCTGTTTATGTTGCTCCCTTATCCAATAACAGATCTGTCAACTGCCTATTCAGCCACTAAGAAAATAAAGGAAGAAAAATTGGGATGGTGCTAATGCTCCAGGGCTGGTTCACCCAAAAACCGACTGCTGTGACAGCTCTCTGCCACCAGGGGGCACTGCAACTTCATGGCCCTACACCAGAGCAAAAGAGGAAGGACCTGTGCAGACTAGGAGTGTAGTGAGAGTTTGTGACAAAGAGGAAAAGTGTGGCAGAAAACGGCGAGAAGAAGTGGCAGATGGAAAAGATGGATAGAGTGATACAAATGAAGACAGACAGCGATAAAACGAGTGAGAGATGGAGTTAGTTCAGGGGATTTAAGGACAAAGACGACACTTCTCTCCTGGGAAAACTGAGGAAAACTTGTCTGTTGTTCTTTGTTTCAGCTCTATTCGGCTTCACATCTGATCCACTTAACATCATTCTGCTGTTAAATGTATATATATATTTATTGACTTGTGTTTGTGCTTAAGACTTTGTCGAGCAAGTGACTATTTTTGGTCACTTCTGCATACATTACAAGAGACAGCAACAGTTACAGTGAGGAAAGTGAGGCAACAAACTCAGGTTAAATTTTTAATTTATTGGCAAACAAATCTATCTGACTCGAGAATTGGAGGATACTGAAGGAGTAGAAAAACCTGGACATGTTCTGACGGTTTTTGTTTTTAAAAACACATTTACTGAGATGAGCATTTGACTCTCAAAAGACTAATTTGCAAAGTATTACGTTTAATTACTTGGATAGTCAGTGCAGAGGAGACTTCTGATTTAGTTAAGATTAGGAAAAGATTTATATATTATTTAGGTCATTGCGATATTTTTTTTAATCACATCTTTGCTGATTCTTATATATTAACCCTTTATCGGGCAAGTGACTGTTTTTTTTTATTTTCAGCATACATTAAAAGTGACAGCAACAGCTCCAGTGAGGACAGCGAGTCTACAATCTGAGGTCCAATGTGGTCTACAGGGTCTGTAAGGTCCACCTCTGCATGAACAGCGAGTGTACCTGCTTTGTTAGGTACCATGAAATAACGGTACTAATGTAAGGAATGATGTTCAACATGTTGATAGGTGTCTGGATCAGCATTAATGTTGTCTAAAAGTGATGTTCTTTTCACCTTACATGTGTTTTTCTTGTATTTTTTTATACATACTTCTTTGATTTTTATGTTCTTTTGCCACTTACAAGTAAGGAACTAAATATGGTAACTTCACTGACCATGATTTTCTACATAACAATAAAAAAATGTTGAACCAGAAAAGCACTCGGAAAGCGCAGACCTCCACCAAGGCAGATTAGTCTCTCTCTCACCCCCCTCAATCACCACCAAAATTTAATCATTTGTTCCTTGTGCCAGTATCAACATTTCCTGAAAAATTCCATCAAAATCCGTCTATAACTTTTTGAGTTATCTTGCTAACAGACAAACAAACAGACAAAAATTTCACAAAAGTAATAAAGTCTTGTGATGTCCTACAATAACACACCAAGGTTGAAATGTTGAATTACTGAGTATTTCTATGAGTGTCCTACAAAGGGTTAAAAAGAGTGGATAACAGATAACGCCAATGACTAATCGCCTTAATTATCATATGTTCGCGGCCGTTGTGTTTCAGCTTGAAGCCTTTGTCAGAGTCAGTGTTTGTCTATTAGGTGTAAAATGACTTTCCCATAATAATAAAGGTCATTTAAAGAGAGCGCTGTGGTATTATTTATCCACATGTACCAACTGGAGAACCTCAAATGAACTCGTTTCAAGTAGAGGAAGCGCTTCTGCCCCAAACAGATCTGTCAGAGAGAAGAAAAAAAAAACCTTACATGTTACTTCCTAAACAATACAAAACACATTCTTTAGTCACAAAGGGGATCCAGAGTGTCCCGGTCTTGACTCAGACTTGACCCCTCGACTCCAAAACGTGACTTTCACCTAAACCTGTTCAAGCTCTTACAGGAGAAAGCACGAGTGACAAATGAAACGGCACAAAGACCAGAAGCTAGAATAGCAACGTTACAACTAACACCGCGGGAGGTCAAAGGTCAGAGCTGCACAGTCCCAGACAAAAGCTGTCAACGCTTTTCTTTAGGGACAAGAATGTATGACTAAAAAGTTTGAAGGGTAATAATGGTGAGGGTTAGATGGAAGAAAGGACGGAAGAGGAAATGCAGATGTTTCTAAAGTTTAGGAGGGGAGGGAATTTTTTTAGATTTGAAAAATTTTGTTTGATGTTCACACTAAAATCGGGTGAGTCTCATATTAAAGGAATACTACGTTTATTTATACATGAAATTCAGTTTAATCCAGATTGAAATCCACCTCACAGTCCTGCAATGTTTTGTTGCTTAACCCAAAAAGACCCAGTGCTACTTTTGTGGCACTTCCAAAATATTTTTTTTCTCTATATTGAACCTTTTCTTAAGTGTTTTATCCTCATTTGTTATATTATCCTCTGTATTATCAGACTCAGTTTTATTGTCATTCGATCACTTGTAGGCTACATGATAGAACAAAATGTAGTTTAGCAGAAGAAGATAAAGAATAAAATCTAAAATAGAATATAAAAAACTGTAAATAGGGTAGAATAAAAAAACAATATAAAATATGCAAGAAAAAAATTGAAAAGGATAAAAAATACTAATGAATTCTTAATAAAATGTTGTGGTTTTTCAGTCGAAATCAGGCATTTTCCCATATTTAATTCACTGATCATGTAGATGTTCATAAAAGCTCAAATTAAAGTTGAAGGTTATTATATTAGAAACAGAAAAAACTCCAGAAAAAGTGACTTTTTCAGTAAAGATATCAATAACTGAACACAAAAACAAGTCTGTCCATGTACTGTCATTGATCCAACTCCATGGGTTTTACTGGTGAATCAATGTTGTAGAAGATGACGGTGAGCCTCTGAATGTCCAAATGGATCATATCTGATGACTATGAAACTGTATTTTACACCAATTATTTACATGTATTGATAGAAATAGATCAACAGGTATTAAACAGTTTAGATCAGGAGATTATTTTGGTCGACGGTGGAGGTTTGGGTCTTTATGGGTTAATTTCAGCAGAATTACACACACAAAAACACCATTCCACACCAAATTTTATATATTAGTACCAGGGTGTCAAATATATGGCCCACCAGATGGTCCTATGAAGTTGTAAAATGCAAAAATTACACTGAATATCAGGCCTGTTATGAAATGTTGTGTGCCTTTGTACATCCACTGTGATCTGTAAGTTGTAATGCACACATGTAAATAACACTGGTCAACAACAAATTTATTGTTTAAGTTTTTTGGGCTGATTTAGGATAATTTTGGTGTGCTGAAAAAAATCCAAAAATCACATTAATTTTGCTCAATCAGGTCAACTTTCTGAACTATGCTACATATTGGCTTTTTTAACATTTTTGCTTACATTTATGGGCATTTTCACATCATATGATACAGAATTCTTTCATATTTCTTGCAATAAACGAGTTCTGAAGATTTTACTTTTGCCAATTTATGATTAATGGTTTTTTTAATATTACAGGTGAATGAAATGGCTTCGACTAGAAGATCTTGCAAAAATAAGCCTGACGTATTCTGCTACATCTGCGGTGAATACACCATTGTACCTAAAAGGAATCAAGTCACAAGTTTCATAAAGTGTGCTTACCAATGTTATTTTGGTATTAATTATTATATTTTGTGAGAAGATCAAATTTTTCAAAATCAAATGAGCAAAAAAACCTGACCTGATTGAGAAAAACAGATGTCATTTTTGGATTTAGCGGTGCAAAATGGTCCTAATTCAGTTGAAAAAACCTAGACAACTTGCAAAAAACATTTTTTTGTAACCCAGTGTAATAAGCTGAGGCATAATATTACTAAAATTGCGCTTATTTTTCATAAAAAATTTCAGGTCGTTTATGGATGTTCATATTAGTTGCATTTTTCAAAGGATAGTTTGTACATGTAAACATTTTCATACAGTGATTTGACTTTTTTCACTCTAAAACATCACAGAAAGTTTGAAGTTGACATTATTTATAGGTTATTCAGTTATTATTTTGCTGGTCTGGCCAAACTAAAATGAGTTTGACACCCGTGGTTTAGTGTCTGCATACCTTGGAGGTCAGATGAAAATGCACATAGTCGTTTTTGCGTAATCCTGCTGACAGACAGACAGACAGACAGACAGGAGTCATCACATAACTTCCTGGTCTGAAAGATCTGGACTAAAAGCCTACGTTGGAATCTAATGAAAAGAATCCACCGTCTGCTGAGACTGACCCTCATGTGAGACGAAATATGAAAAAGGGGTTTAAGTTTGTAATGTTGAATAACGCTGAAAAAGACACATTTAACCTGTTTAACCCTGACCATATTTTCAGGGGAAAAACGCCTAAAAAGACATACCCAAAGTAAATGAAGAATTACTTACAATACTTATAATAATAAGGTTCATATGGATGTTCTTGGTGTCTATGGACATTTAGAGACACCACAGAATCTATTCCCATTACTACGCCTGAGTAAACTGTAACAAACTAAAAGAGAAATTAGAATTTTTTATCCTCGCCTGTTTTTTTTTCGGCTGGATTGACGATATGCATAAAATAATTGTTTGTGTCGGAGATTTTTAATAGCATATATTTCACCCCATAAAGATTAAAAATCACGTTTGAACATTAAAATTTGCACTAAAATACACTTTTGATGTACTTTTATTAACATTAGGGTCTAAACTTTGAGCAAAAGTTGAAAAAAACATCCATTGTCCTGATTTATTATATTTTTATAGTAGATGAATATTAATATAATTTTTTCGGCCCGGGCTAAAGGAAATTTTTAACCGAGTATATGCATTTATCACCTTCTGGCTCATGAAGGATTTCTTGGGTTTTTAGGTCTCGACAATAACACACTATATGGACATTGCAACGTGTTGAATTTAGGTGTTTCATTGCTAACAGGGGCTGGGTAATTGTGTATTAGGATAAATATTATTGAAATGAACATCTTCATTTCATCTTTATCTTTAGGGTTAAATTTGCTTACCTTACCATCTAAAACACTTCCAAATTACTTGTTTACTCTTACTTGTTCATTATTATTATAATTGTTTTAAACGGTCTACTTCTAGATTTCTGAAACATCTATCACATTCTGACCATAAATAATCACTTTAAACCACAAATAACCATCTTTATGTGCAAATGATTTGACATTTATCATAATAATAATTGACAACTTTTTATTATTACATTACATTTTATTGTGATAGTCTTTCAAATCAACATGAATGGGAAATTCTACAAGATACAAGACGTTTCTGTCCATTTAGTGTAGATTAACCCTCAAAAACCTAAAAATCCAACGATGACCCAAGGCATCTACTGATCTAAGAAGTTTAAGAATTTTTGAACCATTAATCCTGTCAATACATAGAAGAAATTCAGGTAAAATACACTTTCTTACCTTTTCATTGGTATCAGATAGGACCCATTTGGACGTTCATAGGTTCTGTAGTGAACGTGAAAACACCATCATCTTCTACGACATTGATTCAACAATAAAACCCATGTAGTTTAACAAATGATAATGGTTGTAGATGCTTATTTTCAGTTCAGTTGATGATTTGTTTTGCTGAAAAAGCCACTTTTTTCAACAGTTTTCTCAATTTTCATATAATAACCTCTGAATTCACTCTGAAATGTCATGTCCATCTTTGTAGTAAGTAAACTGACAATAAGAAAATACCTGATTTACACTGAAAAATAAAGATGATAAAACAATAAATTATGATAAATCACATCCAAAAAGTTGCATATAGAGAAAAATTCATTTGGAAATCTCCACAAAAATACTTACACAGTTGCGGAAAAAAATATTAGACCATCAAAAGTCATTAAAAACAATGGTTACGTAACCAAGTACTAACTCCTGTGTGTATCATGTGACTAAAACAGACAGAAAAGAAAACATGGAATGCCTAAAAGCACTGTTTTTGTCGGTACAATGCCATAGATACTGATATAAGAACTGAAGTGATTTTGGTTATTATCAAGAAAACCATGGAAAATTGGTAGATATCAGCTCTGAAATTAAACTCTTATGAGCTATTTTTGTTGTTATCATAATATTTGTCCAAACAAATGTACCTTTAGTTGTACCAGGCATTCAAATGAACAAGAAACTGAAGAAAACAAGGGATGGTCTAATATTTTTTTCCATCACTGTAGGTCTGTAAGAGTTAAATGCCTTGAGTTGATGGTGTTATAAAAGTAAAACTAAGGCGAAATATTTACTCACACTGAACAGAAATCTGAAATATGTGTAGCGCACCTTTCAGAACACCTGTCTTCAACTTTCTTTTTCTTTAATTATGAAAACTTTGTAAATAATTATGGAGAGAGTAGTTTTTCTTGGCCTCATAGATAACCTGAATAAACCATCCTGCAACACAACAACAATACACTCAGAGCGAACAGGTCTTTTTCTTCTTCTTCCAGAAAGCTATAGAGCAAACAAGGAGAAAAAAGTAGAACTTTGAAGAGGAAGGAACGGAGAAAGAGACACAAAGGGGAACAGAGAAGGAGTGAGAGAGCGAGTCAAAAGCCTGGAAGTGTTTCCTGAGCTTCTGTTAATGTGTGTGTGTCCAGGGGTCTAAGAAGTGGGAAAAAAACATCTGTGACCGCAGTGATGTCATTGAGAAGGGTGGCAAGAGAGGAGCAATTAACCATCACACACACACACACACACACACACACACACACACACACACACACACACACACGGTGAGAGCACGGTGTGGGACAAAACAGAGCTGTAAAAACAGGGCCAGCTTGCGGCCAGTCAGTCCGTTACCCACAATGCCTCGGGTCTGGATGGTTGTCACTAGGTTCCGGTCGGCGTGGCAACAAAGCTTATTAATCTGCTGATGGAGGGCCAGCTGCAGAGGTGGCAGATACACACACACACACACACACACCGTTCACACATTTGTGCACACATGTCCATCCACATGCGCACACACACACACACACACACACACACACACACAAGTCCAAAACAAGCACAAGTGACTATTTGTTGCGATTCACACACATTCTTGCTCACCTCTGCATCACTGTTGGTTTTGAGTCAAACCTCAGAGGGTCATTGCAATGCGTGACACTTAATCACCACTCTACACACACACACACACACACACACACACACACACACACTATCACAACACGCATCGCTCGCTCACCTTTCCTTTTTAATCGCTTAACGTTTCTGATAGGTTTTACAAATACACACAGAGAAAAAGCCTGGGAGTGTGCATGAGTGTGTGTGTGCAGTGTGTGTTTCTTAGTTTTCCTCCAACTTTAATGCTGTTCCCCCAGCATATCCTCGCCGGTTGCCTAGAGACAGGGATTTGAGCGAGGCCCCTTGGTTCATTCCCACACAGTCCTCCGGTCCATGTGTGTTAGTGTGTGTGCGCTCCAATGTTGAAAGGATATTTCACTCCTTTGCCTTTTGATTCATTCTCAGTGTGAAGCAGCTCCCTGTGGTGACAGTATGGGTGGGCAGAGAGGAGGAGGAGGTGAGGTGAGGAGAGGAGAGGAGAGGAGAGGAGAGGAGAGGAGAGGAGAGGAGAGGAGAGGAGAGGAGAGGAGAGGAGAGGAGAGGAGAGGAGAGGAGAGGAGAGGAGAGGAGAGGAGAGGAGAGGAAGCACTAGGTTAAGGAAGGCGGGACGAATAAAAGAGTGAATGAAGAGAAGGAGTTGGAAAAAGAAAAAAAAAGGAAAGGAGAGGAGAGGAGAGGAGAGGAGAGGAGAGGAGAGGAGAGGAGAGGAGAGGAGCTGGCCTGTCACAGCGTATGTTGCATGAAGGGGAGAAAGGAGGAAAAGCAAAGGAAGGAGAACCACTGGTCACACATCAAGGCCTGGAAACAAAGGAGCCAAGAACTCTCCCTCCTACTCTCCTTCCTTCATCCCTCCATCTCTAACAAACACAAGTTTCTCCTGTCACAGGAAGAAACTGCAACTACAACTGGAGGAGGAGGCGGAGGAGGAGGAGGAAGAGGAGGAGGAGGAGGAGGAGGAGGAGGTGGCGGCGACACTATGCTTCCACAGTTTGATTATTCTGTTTCGTCTTAGCGTCAAGGTGTAAACCATTATTTCCAGTTTAATTTATCATTCACAGTTGGTTCCAAATTGCAGCTGTCCTCCTGTTGAAAACACAGATCAGCTGAGTTCCACCAAACACTGTATAACTGGACTAGGGATGTAACAATATGAACATTTCATATCACGGTTATTGTGACCAAAATTATCACGGTTATCATTATTATCACGGTATTGTTGAAATTGTGCTCAAAATGTTCAAAAAGTACTTATACACACACTGAAATAATTTAACCAAGTTGTATTTTGATAGATAGATAGATAGATAGATAGATAGATAGATAGATAGATAGATAGATAGATAGATAGATAGATAGATAGATAGATAGATAGATAGATAGATAGATAGATAGATAGATAGATAGATAGATAGATGGCACAATGTACCTTCTGTTGCAGAAACATTCAAATATTAACCCTTAGTGGTCTGAGCCTATTTTGTCCGTTTTTCAGTACTTTTGATTTTGCCTTTATATACTATATAAACAAATGTTTACTATACCCATGTTTGGTATCTTTTTTTTCAGCACAACTTCATCTGTATCATCTGTCTATTATTTTTTTTCACTTTAACCTACTATAAAAGCATAAAAGACCAGAAAACACACACACACAAAAAAATCCTATTTGAAAAATGTATGTAATTTATTGCATAAATAACACACAGATGCTTAACAAACCTTTTCAAATACTTTAAAAGTGAATATTAGTTCCAAAAATTCGGTATATAAAATTAAAATTGTAATAAATTAAAACTATACTCAAATATTTGATATAAAAGCAGATCGTTACATAGGGTTTTTTTCCCCTAAACGTATGGTAATCAAACACGGTTATCATGATAATTCGGATTTAAACGGTAATACTAACCGTCTGTAATTTTACCACGGTTTATCATAATACCGGTAATCATTACATCCCTAATCTGGACCCTGTTGTTCGACAATAACTCCTCATATTATGATGTGCAGGTGATGACATGAGGTTAACCCCTTGTGAATTTGCATCAATATTCTGCTGTTTTTGTGATGAGGTGCTGCTCAACACTCTTTCTGACTGTACATGTTACCTGGTTACCTGTGATCACTGATGTTCATGGATCAGTTTCAGTGGATTCATTCAGTTTTCAGACACACTCCTCTTTTTATTACGATTTATACACATCAGTAATCACCTTTGACCTGGTGCAATGATCACACAGAGTCCCAGTTATACTTTACCAATCAAGAATAAATTTTAAAATAAGTTTTATGGGTAACAGTGTATGATGTTGACTTTACCATAACATTGATACATGTCCAGTCCAATCTATACCCTAATCAATACATCTATACCACCTATATTTGAATTTTCAGGTGTAGGTTCATTATAAAAAACAGGACGAATCCCTAAATGTGTTCAAATTCAGATTAAAAACCCATTTTTTAACCAAATATGAGATGTGGATTGTATTGTTGTCTTATCCTCGGTTTTTATTGTATTATTATTATGTTTTTTAATATCATTGTTCGGTTTCTTAGTAATATGTATATTTATTTATTATTTATTAGCCAACCTTGCTGTTATTTTAAAGTGCTTTTCGAATAAAATTGGATTGGAAATGGAAAAAAAAAAAAAAACAGCATTGAAAGGCATATGTGAATCAGGCTGCAGCATTTTTCTAATATCTTCATGTTCCCTGTCCACATTGAGACACATAAACAGAAGTTGTTAGAAATCGTCACAGTTTTGGCGACCTTAAATAGTACAAAACATCCACATTAGTGATCATTTTCCAGACTGGTACAGATCTGAATATAGTAAATGTACTTGGGTGTAGAATAAAACAAACACAGCAAGACATAAGAGGATTCATACTGACATGTTCTTCATATTAAATGACATATATAATATACACTTTTCTTTAAACACATCTATTCACTGTACATCCAGGATGAAGGATCTCTTCTGTTTAACTCTTCCTGATTTATTCCTTTTCTTTTCCCTATTTAACCCATAAAGACCCAAACAGACACAGACCATCTACTGATCTAAACTGTTTAATACCTGTTGATCCACTAATTCTATCAATACATGTAAATAATTGGTGTAAAATACAGTTTGTCATCTTTTCATGGTCATCAGATATGATACATTTGGACATTCAGAGGCTCCGTAGTTACCGTGGAAACACCGTCATCTTCTACAACATTGATTCACCAGTAAAACCCATGGAGTTGGATCAATGACAGTGAATGGAGACACTGAGTTCATGTTCAGTTAATGATAGATTTTACTGAAAAATTCACTTTTCCTTCAGTTTTCCCTTGTTGATTTAACTTTAATATGAGCTTTTATGAAAATCTACATGATCAATAAATTAAATATAGGAAAATATCTGATTTTCACTGAAAAAATGCAAAATGCACAGCATAATATTATAATAAATGGTGATAAAGTACTTAAAGGGAGTGACATTTTGCTTTTTTAAATGGAATTATGCATTTTAAAACATTTCCCTGTGGTCTACATAAACTGTAAATGCTATGTTTGGGTCTGAATTCTTTATTAATTCATCTCCACAGGTCTATCTTCAACAATATTTCTGAGTAACGACACCAGAAAGGTTGTTTTGAGCGCTGGCCCTTTAAATGCAAATGACCCCAACCCCTCCAGGTTGCTGACCGTGCTTCTCTGTCCTGTTTAGCGCATTGAGTTCATTAAAACAACCAACAACTGAACATTTTAGGTCAGGGGTATCAAACTCATTTTAGTTCAGGGGCCACATTCAGCCCAATATGATCTCCAGTGGGCTAGACCAGTAAAATAATAACAGTGAAAAAAGTACAATTATATTATGATATTATGATATATTACATCTACAAAGTTTCATTAAAAATCTGAATAATATGAACAATTTGAATTGTCTTAACTTAAAAATAAGTGCAATTTTAACAACATTATGCCTCGGTTTATTAGTTTATCATTTAAACGTGCATTACAATCACAAAACATTTAGTAACAGGCAGAATATTGGTAAAATTGCAAAATTACTTTTCTTAAGACATTTCAATTTGTTCATATTTGTTCATCTTCTTCACATTTTTTTTGTAAAAGTATAGTTTGGTAATGTAAACATTTTCATGTCATATTTACTTTTTTACACCAAAAAAACAAAGAAAATGTGGGGTTGTCTTTATTTATAGATTATTATGATAGTATTTTACTGGTCTGACACACTTGAAATCTAATTGGACTGTATATGGAACATGAATTAAAATGATTTTGACACCATTGATTATTAATATCTTCAGTATAATTTTTGCATTTCACAAATTCATCCCGCGGGCCAGATTGGACCTTTTGGTGGGCCGGATTTGGCCCCCGGGCCACATGTTTGACACCTGTGCGTTAGGTAATCAGCCGCTGCTGCTGACAAACAATTATGTCATAGTCGGAGAAATGTTCGTCGGAAGTCTTGACCTTATATGTGCCAATGTTGTGACGTAACTAGTTATAAAACGTAACAAATTAAGAAGGAATGGAAACAGGTTGTAGAAATCCACTTGATTTTTTTCCAAAATGAATATAAAGATAGCTTTGCCGCACCTGGAGGGTTCAAATTCAAACTTACTGAACTGTTAGAGTCCAAATACACAAATAAATGTACCAAAGGCTAATAAAAGTGGGTTTAGCAAAATTTGACCCCTTTAATAAAAGTTTTTGGAACTGCCACAGAGGTATCACTGGGTCTTTATGGGTTAAGTTTTTGGGGATGCATTTCCTTTCAAATGCCAAAGGACAGAGGGTGTAGAAACAAATAGAGGCACATTTGTGATTCTGATACTTCAATCTGACAACTGATAGTGAAATGAACAAATTAAATGAAATAACTGATGTTTTTTTGGTCATACAGTTTGACTATTTTCTGAAAACAGTGTCTATTTGTGAATTCTGAAGTATATATTCTTTTCTTTCTTTCTTTCTTTCTTTCTTTCTTTCTTTCTTTCTACTTGTTTCGAGCAGAAGAAAAAAACTAAACTTTTGTGCATACAAGGAACTAATAGCGGAGCAAATAAATTAGTAAACAGAGGTGATCAAGACAATATAGTAATTGCCATGTACACTTGTAATAATAAAATAAATAAATTCAATATGTATTGTTTGAAAAGGAGTGGGAAGAAGAAAACTTATTAAATCCCACCCCCACCTCTCATTTATACAACATAACACATTACTTTTGCTTCTTTAATGATAAGATTACATCTACATATATAGGTTTTACAGCACTTTATTACTTTCCACTGATGAAAAATACTACACGAAACAGTAAGAAACATATCAAATAACTACTTCACTGTCACTAATAACAGTTATTATGAATAAAGAAGTCTTTGTTGCATAATCACATCTTAACATCAGAGCGAAGTTGAATTATCCTGCAACTGCATTCTGCCCCTGTCAATCCCATTTATTTTAAACAGAATTACTCATCACCCTCCTACACTAAACGACATTTTCTGAAATGACAAACTGACACTTCCCACGATTATGATTCCCACTATTTCGGTACAGATTAAACAACTTGACAAGAACACTGCATGAGCGTTTGAAGTTGAAGATCAGTCACGAGAGGCAAAACTTTACACACTTGGAATAAGTACAAGAAAAAGAAAAAAAAACAAAACAGTAAATTATAGTGAATAACATATTCAATTACTGCTTTCAGGTTGTAATGTGGTTTTATTGGGATGATGAACCCGACGATGATCAGTCAGTGGAGACACTTTGGAGTTTACTGACTGAAGTAAAACCTTCCTACCCCCCCCTACCCCCATCATCTCGTCTCCTTCCACCTTCCTCACCTCCTCCCCCCTCCTCACCTCCGCATAACGTTTCCTGATCCTAATCACCCCCTCGTCCCCAAATCTCCTCCCTCCCCTTCGACATTCCTCCCCGCTGATGTCAGACTCCTAAATGAACCACAGTTTGCGTCGACGTGTGTGTGTGTGTGTGTGTGTGTGTGTGTGTGTGTGTGTGTGTGTTCGTGCGCTCTAAAGGGTCAGGCTCGGTTGCCAGGACGATAGGCCCTCCAACAGCTTTCTGCTCCTCAAAGCATCATGGGAAAACAATTAAAACCTCCTCCAAATCTCTCTTGCTCTCCTTCTTTTTCTTTCTCTTTGTCCTTCTATCTCTCTTTCACCCTCATCTTCTCTCCATCCGAGCCGCTCTCATTCTCCCTCTTTAGACAATCTTCACTCAAGCTTGAGCTTCTCCTTCAATGAGAGACAAGTTTTTATTTTTATTCTATTTTCCACCTGAGATGGCCGGTATAGGATGAACAACAGGGAGGCTTTCACTTTAAACACTACATTCTGAAAGCTTCGTGTATGTGTGTGCTTTCTCTGATCTTTTTTCTGTGTTCCATACTTTTAAGGAAAACACTCGGCGAAAGGATTCAATTATTTTGCCACCACACGACTCTCTGCAAACACATTCTTATTCTCCTTCTTGAGACATTTTCATACATCAGGGGACAATTTTTGTACATTTTGCCATAAATATATAATTGTTCAGATAGTACCCTTTTATTCCAATTTGAAGATGTTCACTTAGCACATACACTTAAAAAAATATAGCAGATTTTTTTTTTTTTTTTAGCACAGAGAAGTGTGATTCTGCAATTAAGCCCTCTATTTTCCAGTTCACACCTTGCACACATGATTAGCACAGAAATAACATGCTAATATTACTGTCTGTGTTGTTTCACCATGTGGAAATTTGGAGTATTGAATTAACAGCGTGGAAATTCGGGTGATTTTTCACACATTAGGCCTAAGTGACAAATCAATAAAAACTAGAAGCACTCGGAGAGCGCAAACCTCCACCAAGGCAGATCAGTGGGTCCCCATGTCCCCCCCACCCCCAATCACCACCAAAATTTAATCATTTATTCCTTGTGCCAGTATCAACATTTCCTCAAATTTTCATCCAAATCTGTTCATAACTTTTTGAGTTATCTTGCACACGGACAGACAGACAAACCAACGCTGGCAAATACATAATCTCCTTGGCGGAGGTAATAAATCAAATAAAAGTAGTTATTCTGGCTGATATTAAGGTCAGGCTGCAGTAACAGAATAGAATAGAATAGAATAGAATAGAATAGAATAGAATAGAATAGAATAGAATAGCCTTTATTGTCATTGTGTGTACAATGAAATTAGGGCTGCAGCTCCACGTAGTACAAAAATAAGAATAAAACACATGTAAGATTACAAAAACTAAACAGAAAATATAATAACAAAAATGTACAATTTAATAAAGTAACATAAGAATAAAGCTTAGTAGAATAAAAAATTAAACTGGATAAAATATGAATAGGTCCAATTTACAGTATCTATGAACAATATTAACAGTATGTATTACCATGAATAACAGTATGTATTCTACACAGTATAAAACTGAAGAAGGTGTTTGAGTATTACCAGATGGTTACTGTGGTTTATTTTTCTTGGGTTTATTTTGTGTGTTTGTTGATTTGTTTATGTTTTGTTTGGTTGCTGTTGTTTTTCATTTTGTCTTATTTTTAGTCATCTTCACGATCATCAGATATGATCCATCTGGAAGTTCAGAGGCTCCATAGTTACTGTAGAAACACCATCAACTTCTACATCACTGATTCACCAGTAAAACCCATGGAGTTGGATCAATCCGTTAATGATATTGTTGCTGAAAAAGTCACTTTTTCATTAGTTTTCTTTGCTTCTGAGAAAATAACTCTCAGCTTTACTCTGAGCTTTTATGAAAATCTACATGATCAGTGAATTAAATAAAGAAAAAGGCATGATTTACACTGAAAAAACACAAAATAAAGACAATAATATTGCACTACATGGTGAAAAACCACTTAAGAAAGGTTAAATAGGGATGAAAATTCATTTGGGAATGGACACAAAAGTAGCACTGGGTCTTCATGGGTTAACTACCCCATTACAACCCCGTTTTATGAGTTTGGATCAAATCAAATGCAAAATGTTAGTGCATATTTGACATTTAAGAGTTCTATTGTACTGTACTAATTGATAAGTGATATCAATAATGGCACTAGAATCACTAAATTCTTATCAATTTCCGTCCCTACGACAGACTGGAGATGAAACTGTCCTTGAATCTTTTGGGTTTTGTTGGTTCTGTCACGCTTACCAACAACACCAACACCAAATACACTCCACTGTCACATGATTCACCTACCAAATAAGACTGCACTGTTAATTATCTGCACAGAACCATAAGCGGTACCATTAGTCTCACTCAAACCCACTGGTTCTGTCCACACTGTATATTGTGTATTTTGAAACTTTATCTTACTTGTTTATTCTTTATCTTACTTGTTTTTTTATTTTATTACCCCACCCCTTGAAGAGGAGGCAAGGGGTACTGTTTTTGGTTTGGTTTGTTTCTTTGTTTGTTAACACTCTAGAGGCAAAACTATTGGTTGAATTCATACCAAACTGGGTTTATAGATTGCCAGTGACCCAGAATAGATCTGATTACTTTTTGGGAAAAGTAGGTCAAAGTTCACATTTTTTATGAACTTAAACTTTTTTTTCCCCATTGACTTACAATGGGGAAAATTTCACATGTCTGTAGCAGCAAAACTATTGGTTGAATTCACACCAAATTGAGTTTATAGATTGTCAGTGATGCAGAATAGATGTGATTACATTTTGGGAAAAGTAGGTCAAAGTTCACATTTTTAATTAATTTTTTTTATTCTTTTTTTTTTCCGTTGACTTTTAATGGCTAAAATTTCACACGTCTATAAAACCATCTATTTTGTTTCAATTTACGTCAAACTCTGCACATATATAGAGGTAATTCATATGCTGACATCAGCACACGCATAGACATGATGACATCAGCTGGATCAATATCAAAATAAGATACAAAACATGTGAGGGGCAGAGTTTGTTGTGCCTGGCACCACTTCTTCTATTTTATTTTATTTTTTACTGCATGTTTCTTACCTATTCCATGTTCTACGTCTGCACCAAACCACTGAACCAAATTCCTTGTAATGTGACCCCTGTTTACTTACATGGTAATAAACACAATTCTGATTCAGATTCAGATAGGAGTAGTTTGAACCGTACCTGCTAATCCTCTGTGATACTAACTCTTCACCATCTGACAGCCTTTGTGTATTTTTCTGCATTGTCATTTTCAGAAACGTTACATTTGCTTCCCGGCTCATTATGTCCACTGCGCTTTCCAAATTCAATTAGGCCCCTCCGTCCATCTTGTTACATGTCGTCAACAGCTGAAATCATTTTGGGGCTGCAGTAATTTACTACACAACATTAAAATTTCCCGTCCTGAGCCGTCACATCTTCGTCTCTTTGACAAACTTACTGAAGTCATAGATAATTCATTTGATTCTAAATTACAGCTTTCCGTCGTGCTGCGCGCCCCTCTTGCAGGAGTTTGTTGTGACAAGCGGGCGCGCCGCTCGTCTCCAACCATGATTTCTGTCGTCCCTGATGACAAAGATATCATGCGGCGCGTCTTTAAACATGACGCTGACATGTAGCACTTATCCACTCACTCAGAGGGAACAAGACAGCATTGCTCCTTGTGACACCTCCCTCATTTTCCCATGATGCACATGTAAAGGTTCGCCTCCGCATGACGATTAGTAATAATAAGAGCGCTTGAAAATTTTGGGATGTGTTTTTTTTTTCTTTTTTTTAATTCCCAAGAGGGGAATGGGGTGGGGAGCTGGAAGGGGACAAAAGCTGCCAAAGGGCCATTGTGTCTTAATAAAATGAGACATTTCATTATTGTGTGTGAATGAGTCACTCATGGAGGCAGTAACATTGTATAAAGAAGACATTTATTTAATTCTGATTCCGGTCCAAATTTGCATCTGAAACAATAAAAAAATGGCTTCATTTGATGTGTTTGTCTTGTTAACAACTGAGGGATGAGGAAAGGATTGGAAAAAATTATAACAGCAGAGACAAAAAGAAGGAAGAAAAATGAAAGGAGAGCAAAGCAGGGTTCCTACAGGTTTATACAAGTAAAATTTAAGACCTTTTCAAGACGACTTAGAATAGAATTTAATGCCCATTTCACAGCCTATTTCACAGCCATACTGGTTAAAAATTTGCGACTCTATGAATTTAGGAAAATGTACTTATTTACTCCAATGCCTTGATTCCCATCGTTCAGAGTTGAATTTATTTCAAAAGGTGCAGCGAACTTCAAACATGTTCCCCTCCACTCATGTCAACCAGGTCCAGAATGATCTATTTTCCCAACCAGGCATTATTAAATTTGCACTTCCTCATGGTCTCTTAAAGTTCCCAAAGTCAGCTTTCTGGGGCGACTAACAGCTGCATGTGTGTTGGGCTGAATGTTCATGTCTCACCGGAGGCTGCAAGATTAGCGATAACTGGTTCCTAATTTCAATATAAATTGTCGGGTGGAACTGAGTCAACTAATGTTACTTTCTTTGCAGCTTGGACATTTAACACATTTGAACACAACACAGCACATTGAACACAAGTTTAGGGCAACATAACGTAAGACCTATCATATCAAATTTAATACCTTTTAAAGACTTTTTTAAGATATTAAATGCAGATTTGTAAATTCAGTGTATTTAAGACTTTTAATAATGGCGGCCGTATCGATTCTGTGGTATCGATATATATTGATACTAACACACTACTCATTTGAGGATTGATTAAGCTAATAAAGTATTGATTTTAATGAATAAATGTGAAATAAAAGCGCCTGTGTCATGTCTGAGTCTTATAGGGTAACGTACTTCAAGATTTTGTACCGACCCCCCCGACCCCCCAAAGCATAAAATTGAGCTAGTCCATCCATGTCACGTGACATGTAATTTATATGAATTAATTATTTTTTATTTATGAGTTTTATTTTGACATTTTTATTTAGCTCATATTTATTATTTGTGTTTTATTTTTACATTTTAATATTTCATATATTTTAATTAATTATTTGTAACTGACTCACTCACCTCATTCAAAAGCCAACTCAAATCCCACCTCTTCAGATCATCATTCGAAAACTGACTGCCTGTTCAATCTTATCCACTCTCATCTATCTTCTCTTGTGTGTTTTCTTTTGTCCGTATCTGCCTCTGTATTTGTTCTTTGATTACCATTTAGTATTAACTCTGTATCTGTCAACCCATTTGATGTATGTTTGTCCCTTGGCTGTTTATTGTAAAGCATCTTTGAGTACTTAGAAAAGTGCTATAAAAAACCAGTGTATTATTATTATTATTATTATTATTATTATTATTAATTTATGTGCTTTTCTAAATTTATTTCATTGCTTAAAAAATTTGGTCACCAAAGGTTATACATATTAAAGTTGTTAAATGGACTGTATTTGTCATGTGAGATGTCTTTTAAGTGTAACATTTTAAGCTAAAAACAAGTGATGCCAGGCACAACAAACCCCGCCCCTTGCATGTATTTCACTGCAAATGGGAAGATTTAAAAAAATAAAAAATAAAAAATGTGAACTTTGACCTACTTTTCCCAAAATGTAATCACATCTATTCTGGGTCACTGGCAATCTATAAACCCAATTTAGTATGAATTCAGCCAGTAGTTTTGCTGCTAAAGTGTTAACAAACAAACCAAATCAAAAACAGTACCCCTTGGGGGGCGGGGTAAAAACCACTGAAAGTATCAGGTATCGAATATATATGCCAAAAATAGAAATCAGTATCGCATCGAATAATAAAATTGTGGTATCACCCAGCATTACTTTTTAGGACTCCATGGGAACCCTGGTAAAGGAAATAAAAATGGATGTGGAGAAAAGAGAGAGAGAAGGACAAAGAAAGAAAAGAAAATATTAGGTGAAAGTTTGGAGCTAAAGGATGTGATGGGAGTGTGGACGCAGGTGGGAGGTAAAGAATGCTGGTCTAAAGGTTAAAGTCATCATTTTTGTCCAGATCAATATTCACACACAATGCATACCGAGACACTCAAGGATTTACTGAAAAAGCCAGAAAGATCATGTTTTGGAGGATTTTGTGAGGGTGTGATTCTCTGTCACTGCATGTATGTTCCTGGTATATCACAGGAAAAGTAAATATGAAAATCTGAAAGACAGATGACAGATCTTCTCCAGAGTCAAGTGCTTATGTGTGGGTTGGAAATGAGCGTCAGTTCACCGCCGCACAATACAAATACACAGCTTCTGTCTCGGGAGTCGATCAATAAATCTCCGAAATTGATTTCATCACTTGAAGCGTTTTGCAGGTCTCCGACCCCAACTCATGACAACAGCTCTCAGGAGTTAAAAACGGCTTTCATCAACGCTGAAGCTTTAACCGCAGTCGATCACAGGTGATGGAAAAGTTTATTCATGCCTTTACTTATTATCTTATTTCAATTTTTGGGGAGTAAAAAAGTCTGCTAGCTTTGACATTTCAAGTACTCTTCAGGTCTGCGATCGTGCTCAGGCGGCCTTCAGACTGATTGAGGTCACATCACATATTTAACGTTCTGTCTCTGAGAACATTCTTTAAACTTTTATGTTATTTGTGATGTGCATTGATCCAGGATGTGGACTTCTTCAAACCTTGATGCTGGGTTAATTCATCCCATTCCTTTTAGGCACATAATATAAAAAACAACTCATAAATATATATGACTATGTATGTATGTATCAGTGTGCATGTGACAGATTACATATAAATATTTATTTAAAAAATGTAATATTGTACATTCATTATGTTCTTTTTGTTTTTTTATTTATATATTTTCGTCTGTTTTTCTACTTTCACATGCTCAATATAAACAAAGAGTCAATCATAGGTTCCTGAAATATTTGACTGATTATGTTACACTTTTTTTTTTCCCCCTTCAGTCTATGATGTACAATAAACTCATCACTCCAGATTCAAAGTTTTAATGGCCTTCTAATCATAAACCCTACTGTTCTCTGTATACTTACATTTTGCCTTTTTGTATTCAACAACATTGAAGTGATTGGAGCAAAGGGAAAAAAGTCACTGGAGTCAATGCCTCCATGAAACTAAAAACAACAATTTTCTTATTTTTCCATCTCTAAAATCCTTGAAAGGGAGAAATGACAAATACACAACGTGAAAGTTTTCATTTCAAAGCGGTTCATACCGGAGATGAGACCAAATTAGTGACAGTTGCAACTTGTGTTCAATAAAAGAACTTAATTTGCTCTGCTCTGAATGTTAATGTACCTGCATCAGGAACAAAATACAACACAACTCAGCATAAATGAACTTGTATCTTTTAGCCTTGTGAACTATTTTAAAACTCTGATGAAGTATTTTGTCATTTTATTTTCTGTAAGTTTTTTATTTTTATTTTACACTACTTTAAACTGTTATGTTCTTTTACTTCCTGTTTGTGTGAGGCATCGTTGCTTGGTATCATTGCAATAATTTCTCGACTATAAAAAAGGATGATGATGATGATGATGATGATGATGATGATGATGAATCATGTTACATGTTATGGTTTTGAGCAGTTCCAAGGGATTAAAAAAAAAAAAAAACACAAAAAAAATCCCACATCTACATTAACCATGTTGTCCTTCATTGTCTTTTCTGGTCTTTGTCATATAATACAGGGTGGATTGAAACAAAAACAAGTAGGTCTGACGTTGGTGCAACACTATGATACTACTGAGTAGGGCTGCACGATATTGGAAAAAAATGACTGTAATTTTTTTAATCATGCAATATATATTGCAATATGAAAAAATACTCAAGAGTATATAATAGCTGTGTGGAGCGGACGTAAATGGTCAAGCAAATTACTGTACTTTCCAGGCTATAAGGTGCACCGGAATATAAGTCGCACCTGACTATAAGCCGCAGGTGTCCACGTTGTGACATGAGATATTTACACAGAAAGATGGTAAACAGAAAGATTATTTAAATATTTATTTCCATACCTTAGCTGCTTTTTTTCCAAACAGCGCCTGTAACACGGCAGTAAAACGGCAGGAATACGGCTGGTTCAAAAACCCAGAAAAATCATTGATCTCTATCTTCATCTTCCTTCTGCTCATTGAAACCACTGCAGTCGTCTTCTTCAGTGTTCTTCAGTTGAACAGCCTCAAAGACTCCGTCACACACCTTCTACGTCTCTCCTCCGTTGTTGCTCAATGGCACTTCAATGCTGCAGCTCCGTTTCCTTCTTAGACAGACACATCGATTGCTTTTAACTTGAAAGCTGCAAAATATGCGTTTCTTCATGTGTTTTCCATGATGAGGGTTTGTGCATGACATGCAAAATGATTGTTAAAAGTTAAGATTAAAACTTCTCCTCTTCATCACCTCTTCCACCTGTCTGTCTAACTTTTGCACTTCCTGCTAGAGCGCCCCCTGGAGGCTGTTAGCCCGTAAAAGTCTATACATGAGCCGCATCGTTGTATAAGCCGCAGGGTTCAAAACGAGAAAAAAGCAGTGCCTTATAGTCCGGAAAGTACGGTAGTTGTGTTATGTCTCACTGTGGCAACAGGTGCAAGGCACTGTCAACACAGAACATGTTTCAGTATCATGTCTTGTAGCCGAAATAATTCCAGATAACTGACATTGCTTTTCTTTTTCTTTTACTTTTATTTTAGGTTTAAGTAACTAAGTAAGTTGTTTTGGAAAAAAGCATCTGCCAAATGCATAAATTTAAATGCAAATGTTCTTTTTGTACCAAGTCTTAGTTTTTTGGTGATTTTCTCTTGTTCGTTGCTCATTTTTTAATGTTGTTGCCAGTGACTCACTCCATGTGCAGGGGCGTGGTCTGCTTCGGCAAACTGATTAAGAACAATTGTGATTGGTGGATAGTTGCGTGCAGTGTGTGTCAGGTACCCAGGTTGAAATTAGATGGGAATACGTTAAGTTCATTTTCCTCCTACATTGCAGGACCTGCAATGTGACTATTCTGCACACGTACATTGTGATGACGATGCTTAAACGATACATTGTGCAGCTCTACTACTGAGTAAAATCATACAATGCAGGACTTGTCTTAGATTCTAAATAAATGCTTTTCTTTCAAGAGGATTCCCAGTCTCAGGCCCTGTATATATATATATTTTTTAATTATTTTTTTTTATTTTATTATTATTATTATTATTATTATTATTATTATTATTATTTACTTATTTTATTTTTTACTTTATTTATTTATTTTTCCGTTGTTGTTGATATTATTATTGTAATTGTTTTGTATTGTATGCTGTTGCTGATTTTTGGTTTTGTGTTGATGTGTTGAGTGTATGTACATCCTGTTTGTTGAGTGAGTTGTGGGAAATTGTTGGTGCTTTGTTTTTGTGTTGTTGATGACCCCAGGAAGAGTAGCTGCTGGGGTATGCAGCACCTAATGGGGATCAAACTAATAAACTAAACTAAACTAAACTGTTCATATGAAGACGGTTTTGGTCATATCGGCAAAAGTTTTTTATCGAATACGCCTTTCGTCCACACAAAACCGGGGTTTTCGGTCACTGAAACTGCCACTTTTTGAAACTAGGTCCAAGAGTGGATACATTTGAAAACGCCGGTTTCACGTCTTCGTATGTATGATCAAACAACAACGATGATGTCATAGCCTCACCTCTCTGACCTTTCACCCTGGAAGCAAGACGCCACTTCACAACAACAACAACAATGGCCGACTACAGAGTATGTGCTTGTGTTAAAACAGCTATTGAGCTTTTTGGAAATATTGAATCAAAATCTTCGGCTACTCTTTCATTACAATGAACAACAAACGACCATAGCTAACAATATTCACTACTTACTCTTGGATCTACCACGGAGAGGGGCAACCAGGAGGAAATGTTAGACCAGACGCGGTAGAACCAAGCAAGTGTTATGCACATGCTCCCTGTCTTATTCTCCATTTTTTGCGAGAGCATTATAGCGCCACATACAGGCCTGGTATTTGTACTACACTGTTTTCAGTCGTTTTCAGTTGTTTCGTGTGGATGCAGATTTTTCCTGAAATGACTCCATGTTCACGGTGCACTGTTTTGAAAACGACAAAAAAGAAGATCGGACAGGAAAAGATGTGGTTTCGTGTGGACATAGTCTCAGTTGTTTTTAGTTAAGTGTGCTAAAACTTCTTTGGTAAATGATTAATTAGATTTAAGTGTTAATAGAGGCTTCGATATTTCCATCTTTAACATTGATTAAGTATCAAGTCAAACATTATAAGCTTCTGTATGTTGAATTCCTCCCTTTTTTTTTTAAAAAATGTTGATTGAAAAATTACACTAAAGCTCTGAAAAATGTTGCATTTCTCACCAAATGACCAAATTTAAGCACTGTTGATTCACAAAAGGAAGGTCATTTGGGATGGAATTTTTTCTTTACAAATTGCAGACGTTGCAGATTCATACAGGATAAAGATCATAAACAAACCTTGGCAATTATTACAAATTACTGGTGGCACCCAGGTTATAGTATCCGATGCAAATTGGGCTCAAGAAGAACATTTGTTGTACTAATAATTTCTTAAGTTTCAGTTTTAGAACATTAGCAGCATCATTGTGCTTCCCCAGCTCCAAATATAGTCACTTCTAGTTCCAAAGCCAACTGGTGAAGACTTTATCTAGCAAGTGACTATTTTTGGTAATTTCAGTGACAGTGACGGCAACAGTTACAATGAGGACAGTGAGTCAACAATCTCAGGTCTAATGTGGTCTACAGGGTCTGTGCGGTCCACCTCTGCATGAACAGTGAGTGTACCTGCTTTGTTAGGTACCATGAAGTAATGGTACTAATGTAAGGAATGACGTTCAAAGGGAGAATGTGTCTGTATCAGCACTTATGATCTTGTAATGTTCTAAAAGTGATGTTCTTTTCACCTTACATGTGTTTTTCTTGTATTTTTTAAATATACTTGTTGGATTTTTTGCCACTTATGAGTAAGGAACCAAATATGGTGACTTCATTGACCTTGATTTTCCAGACAACAATAAAAAATGTTGAACATTTTTTGAAAGTTATGTCCTCCAATAACATACCAAGGTTCACATTTTAAATTTCAGAGTATTTCTAGGAGTGGCATATAAAAGGTTAAACCCACTTGACGGCTTTGAATCGGTGACATCGTGGTGGATATGGCCATGACGAATGTACGTCCAATTAGAAAAAATAATAATGAGACCTGTAAAAGTAATATGACCAAAACTGTACCAAAATATACTGGAAATTAACTGCACAAAAGGAAGCGCCCCCAGTTTGTAAAGTCTTTAACTCTATCAATATTTTTACTGATGCATTCAAAGACACGTTGAAAAGAAGAGGACTGAAAGAGGAAGTTAGACACACAAGGACGAGGACTGAAAAATACACAGACACTGAGAGACCTTGGAGGAATTCTGGGTGACCTTCGCCTCGGGTGAATTAGTCTGGAGAACAGCAGGCTGGTGTAGCCCGAGGTGACACACACACACACACACACACACACACACACACACACACACACACACACACACACACTCAGATATACAATCACAGCCAGAGGGAAACAGTGTCGAAGCAGAGATGTCAAAGAACCCAGTGTATCTCAAAGACCAAAGAACACATTACATGTTTGCCACATGACATTCCACAAAACTATGTGTGTATGTGTGTGTGTGTGTGTGTGTGTGTGTGTGTGTGAGACCTCTGGCCAGAACTTGAGTGCTTCTGTCAGCTTTAACTGTCTCCAAAAGCACACCACTGTTTCATTAAAGATAGTCGCACTCGTCTTCCCCTCTCTCTCTCTCTTTCTGGTTCTCAATGGTCTCTTTATGTCTCTCGCCCCCTCTTCCCTAACTGCTGTTTTGACAGTCATCATGGGCGTGGTTAACGGGGCCCCGCAAAAGAAATTTGTCTGTCGGTCAGTCTGTCTGTCTGTTTGTCAAATTTTTGGCTGATAAATTGTTGGGGAGAAGGTGAGATGACGCCTTGGACTCACCCAAATTCTCCTTTTAGCCTCCCTCCCTCTCTCTCTCTCCCACTCTCTCTCTCACCCTCTGTCACTCTGCCTCTTTCCATTTCTCTCTCTTCATCACTCTGCTCACCTACTTTTCAATCTCTCCGACATGCATTAAAAGCAACTGAAGGGAAGAGCCACAATTTGAAAGATAAGAATTTTCATTTGAATATGAATACTTGTGGGTTTCATTTGCGTGTGTGTATTTGTGTGTGTGTGCAGCGGGTATGTTTTGGCGTGCTGGGAGCATTTTTTACTCTAGTTTTGCTTTTGTATCAGCCGGACATCTTCAGCCTATCAGGACGAGGCAGCGACAGCTGGGATGCTGTTGTCAGGTGAAGCGTTTATTTTGGCACCATGCCTGTAATCTTTATCTGCCAGGATGTCAAAGTGATGATGGAAAGACATGACAGGACATAAAAAATAAATACCACAAAAACACACATCAAAACACCAAGAAGTAAAAAGAAGAAAAGTGCAATTTAGGCAGCAATTTGCATCAACTTTCAAGTGGGAACAACATGGTGTATTTTGTTTTACCCCATGCTATGTGGTGTTTTTGATCAGGAGCTCAGGGTTTGGCTCAAGGCACCAACAACTTTGTATTCGAGTGTGAATGTGAGAGCGAATGAATAATGGATCAATAATGTTAAGCGCTTTGGGTGCTTTGAAAAGCACTGTAGAAATCTAATCCATTATTAATATTATCTATATCATAAAATCGGAAGGGCTCAGAGCGTCTCTCTGTGTGTGTATCTGTATGGTTCTGAGAAACTGAGATGTTCTAACTGGCCAATTTGGTACCTACAGTTGAGGAATAGTTCCATGTCAACATGAAATATCTCACCAAATTGACAGGACTAGGGATGGGAATGGAAAACTGGTTCTTTCTGAGAACCGGTTCCCAGTAGCTCCATTCCTTGGAATCGTTTGCCTGCTTAACGATTCTGCTTAAGGATTCCGCCTTCGTTACACATGCGTGATAATGTCACACGTACGCTGTATTGTTTTGGTTTAGAATGTAGCCAACATGGCGTTGAGGCAGAAACGCTCCAAAGTATGCCTATTCTTCACATGAAAAGATGACACCAGGGCCACTTCCAAAGCTCCCATTTCTTCAAAGGGGGAAATCCCTCCAATATGCTTAAACATTTGTTCACAAAACATACAATTCATTTGCAGGAATGTCACGTGTTTGATATGCAACTTAATGACACTTGTGAATCTAAAGGTGGAGCAAACACCAAGGCGTCATCTGGGCCTGGTTCTAGGGGGGGCAACAAACATTATGCCCCCTCAAATAAAATTTTCCGAAGGTAGGGGAAAGGAAAATGAGGTGCACAACAGCGGGAGACATATTAGTAAAGCATCATAAGTTTCACTTTCAACCCCCCGAACCAGGCCTGGTGTCATCTGTTATTATTATTTGTACATACTGTATATGTTATATTTTGTGTGCAGAGATGGAAATATAAAAGACAATTAATGCAAACAAACCCGTTTGTATCCCTCGCCCAATGAGAATCGATAAGAGATGGAATCAAAATTGTTAAATTCTTATTGATTACCATCCCTAGATAGGATCAATATTTTGGGATATATTACTCATTTTGGAATACAATAGCCTTACAATCATGATGCTATGCCCATGATGGTTGACAGGAGGTGCAGTACCACACTGCACGACAAAAAATTAAGTTAAAAACTTAAACTTGTCCAGCTATTTTTTTGGCACCAGGTTGAACTCCAAAAACAGTTACACGTTCATAGCTCTGTAAAAATACATTAAAAAAAAAAAAAAACAGGAAAATCATCACAACACTGAAAACAAGAGTAAAAACAAAAAACAACAAGAAAAACAGTGTAAAAAAAAAGTCCAAACTGTGTATTTTTAAAGCGAGTCAGTCTCACTCACCACTCTGTGTTTTGCCCCCCCATTCCACAGGCAGCGGGGGATGAACTGAGCATGCTCAGAGGTCTATGGAAAGAACAAGGTCTGTTCTATCAACATGTTTTCACATTTTTGCTATTGAGCAAATGGTTGAATTTTTATGAATATTTAAAATAAATCACACATTCAGAAAGCTCACCACAGACACGTCAGGGGTTAAAGGGTTAAAACAGATGCATTGCATGTAGCCCTTTTAATAAAAACTGTTAAGTTTATTTACGTATGTGTTCCATACATTTCACTTCAGTAATATAAGCAAGACCTTCCATCAGGCTGAGATGAATTTATAAAAAGTAACAGGAAAGACAGGAAACAGCAGACGCACATGAAGCCAGATGAAATGATAGGCACATTAATGAAAACACTGAATCCCGAAAATAAGGTACAAGATTTCCAGAGACACAGATCGAGCTGGAATGAGAGAAAAAAATATAGAGGATGATAATTGCTCCCCCTCTGTGACACTCTGGTTTTTAAAGTGTGTTTTTACGTGGCGGCGTGGTTGCGCTGAACAGCGGGCGTCCCTGGCATGATGCCAAACTCCATCTCTCCTCACCAGGCCCAATAACCACCCAGCTATCTGCACCTGCTCCAATTATTATCCTATTAGCAACAAATACCGCACAATTACCGCTAGAAACCCTCACACCCAGGCCGCGGCTGGCTGTAAAAACCCAGGGAGAGGGAAATTAGCAGGGAGCAGCAACAGCGGCGATCAGACAGCAATTAATCAGCAGAGACACATCTCTCAGGGTGGAGAATATAGACAAGCCTGACACCTTCAGCTCTAATGGAGAGGGCTGATAAACGGATGGGAAGGTGGATGTGCTGCACAGAAGAGGATTACATTTTATTGCTATTGTCTGCTGCACAGATGGAAGGAATTTCAGTAGGTCACTGAAAATGTTCTGAAGAAATATGTCTGACAGGTGGCAATGAGTGAAAACCCGAAAACAAGTGCATTAGAGGAAGAAGGAAGAAGAAATGAGTGTAGCTTTAACACAATAGAGAGGCTGAAAGATAGAAACAGAAATCAGACTGATGTAGAACAATCTGCTGGACTGTCATACAGGTGAACGCTGTAGTTTTTGCATGCTAACATCTATATCATAATACCGGAAGGGCTCAGAGCGTGTGTGTGTGTGTGTGTGTGTGTGTGTGTGTTTGTGTATACCTGTACAGTTCTGAGAATTTGAGATGTTTTTAACTGGACAATTTGACACTTACAGTTGAGGAACAGTCCCGTCTCCACATTAAATATCTCGGCAGGTTAATAGGACCAATATTTTGGGAGATATTTGTAATTTTTCAAACACAATAACCTTACAATCACATAGCTTGGTTGACCAGAAGCACAGTCCCATGCTGCATGACGGGAAATGACGTTAAAAAGAGGAATGATGCATTTACGAACTCCTTCACAGTTGACCGGGAGCGCAGTCCCACGCCGCATCACTGGAAATGAAGTTAAAAACAGGAACAAAGCATATACTAATGCGGTATTAATTCTTTATTAATAACGCACTAGTACTAAATAATGCTTAAAATTAAAAAATTAAAAAATTAAAATAATAGTAAAATGGCCACAGACTGACAGTTATGCAACCAATCGACAGGGTGAGGATTTACTGAACTGAATCTGTCTCGAAAAGATTGGATACATACGACAAAATGAAGTGGAGAAATAGTCTTCCAACGACTATTTGAGAAATGTTCACCTTTTCTACATTTAAAAGAGAGCTAAAAACATTGTTAAAATCTAATAATCAAACCTGTGGTGTAGGGATGGGAATCGAGAACCGGTTCTTTTTTGAGAACCGGTTGCCAGTAGCTCGATTCCTTGGAATCGTTTGCCTGCCATCTTAACGATTCTGCTTATCGATTCCGCCTTCGTTGTGCATGCGCGATGATGTCCCACGTACACTGCATTGTTTTGGTCAGAACGTGGCCAACATGGTGTTGAGGCAGAAACGGTCTAAACAGACGACACCAGGTCCACTTACTTGGAACACCTGCAAAGCTTCCATGTCTTCTAAAGGGTGGAATCCCTCGAAATGCAGCAATAGAGGAATTAGTAAAGCGTCTTTCGTTTCACTTTCACTGCACACCCCCCCCCCCCCCCCAACAGGGCCGCCGTCATCTGTTATTATTTGTACATACTGTATATGTTATATTTTCTGTGCAGAGATGGAAATATAAAAGACAGTTAATGCAAACACACCCGTTTGTACTCTTTTATTCCCTCACCCAATGAGAATCGATAAGGAATCGGATCGATAAGCAATATCGATAATGGAATCGGAATCATTAAATTCTTAACGATCCCCGTCCCTACTGTGGTGTCTGATCAGCATTTCATTTCCATCTCAATAGTTATTCTTCTTGGCCGTTTTATACTGTATTTATTGTATTAACAATGTACTGTATAATGTATATCATAATGTGGCGGCTGTGGCTCAGTTGGTCGAGTGGGTTGTCCAATGACCAAAGGGTCGGCGGTTCGAATCCTGGCTCCAACTGTCCACATGTCGAAATGTCCTTGGGCAAGACACTAAACCCTAAATTGCTCCCGGTAGGGCCAGGCAGCGCCTTGCATGGCAGCAGCCGCCCACTGGTGTATGAGTGTGTGTGTGAATGTGAGGAACTGTAAAGCGCTTTGGGAACCATGAAGGTGTAGAAAATGCACTATGTAAGTTCAGTCCATTTACCAATGTGTTGTATACACTATTGTTTTGTTCATATGTTTAGTCCAGTGTTCCTCGGGGCGGCGTGATGAAGGCTTCCCAGGGGGAGCATGGGATCTCTCCTGAGTGTTTTTTTTTTTTAGCAGGTGGAACTAATGTTTTAGTGTTGAACCACCCTGGACTCATTTTAGGGACGTACAACAAACAAATCTACTGCCATGGTGATCTGTCACTAGACTAGACAAAGAGTTTAGGTTTGGAGAATGGACAAGGATTGGACTGGAAAAGAAACATGTGCAATGTTTCTGTTTTTGCACAGTTTGCACTTTAAAGTCTGAGATGTGTAATGGAAAGGGGTTCATTGAAGCCACTGATATTGTTAAAATGTTCATCTTTGTTACCAAATTCTGTTTGTTGTTCTAAAAAAAGTAACCTTATTGTCCTAGTTGTAAGATAATTGCCCATTTCCTATTTTTATTTGGAAAAATATTCTCAGGGAGCAGTCTGGTTGAAGTTATTGTGTATTGTTCAAGCAAAAATCTAAGTTATTTTTTATTTGCACAACAAATTATTCAAGGAAAAGCAAAAAGTAGTGTAACAATATTGATGTTTGAGATGGATTTTGTATTGAATTTTCCGTCTTAATACTTTTTCCACCTACCTCAGGAATACAGAGGTGAATTATACTGAAGTGACAGCCATTGTGTTGTTGGGACGATGCAGACCATCGAGCTGTTTAACACAAATCAGATGTTACTTTCCCATCCTCTAGGTTCTTGGCTCCTAATATAATCCATTACATTGACAAACATCATTAATGTAAATAGTGACATAATTCCAACAGGATGAAAAAAAATTATTTGATACCGTTCCCAAGGTTGGGTCCATGAGAGACACTAGAAGAAACAGGACTTCAGCTGTGTGTTTATCTGAAAAGACAAATAAAGACATTTTTACTGTAGTAGAAACATCTGTCTTCTACGTCACTTGGGAGATTTAAACTTAACTTTTTTAACTTTAACTCCACAAATAGTTAACTTAACGAAAAGTTTCTCAAAAATGACATTCATATACAACTTAATTGTAAGTCCAAATGCATTTTGTAATTAGCATAATACAACCAAATTACATTTTGCGACAAGAACATTGTGTTTTAATGCAACGGAATTTGGAAAAGGTCATCCTGAAAGCAAACTGTTCCCTGACAACGCATTTTATTCCAAGTTCTGCAGACACCATTTACATGATACAATATTACGTTTCACGCTTTAATTTAATGACACTTGTAAGTTTAGGGAAAGACACCATAGGTTTGGATAATAAAGTAGAAGTTCAGAAAAAACATGATAAAATGAAAAATAAACCCTGATATTTTCTTTGAATGCCTAAACTTAATCATCTACTGCGAGCAGGGCCTTCAACTCTGAATGATATTTGAAGTAAGAAACATTTAATTGACGGTTGTTTTGACCCTATTAACACTTTTAGTTTTGTGTTTTGTTCCATACAAATAGACAACATTCATTACAGCAAATAAATCAAGATCATAATTGTACCACTTATTTGCTACCCATGGGATTACTGAAGGAAAAACGTTAGCATAAAAAACTGCCGCAATTGCAATGTGAGAAGTTTTACAAATTTTGCTTGTGAGGTTACAGTGTCACAAATTATTATTTACTGTACTTGTGCTACTTCAAGGTCCCCTGGATGCAAAAATGAAAAGTAGGAAAGAGGAAAGAGACTTTGTCTAATTTCCAACAGTGGAAAAAATCCATCTGTGAAAGTGCTGAGTAACACCTCTAACCCTTCAAACCAAAAAGCTGCAGCTGTGATTAAAATGAAAAAAAAAAAAAAAAAAGTCTTGGCGCTAAGGTCATGCTTTGAAAGAGCGAGTTCCCATATTTGGGCAGCAACAGTACAACAGTATTGTCGTGATCACCCCTCCTTCGTTCCCCTTTGAGACTCCTCAGCCGCAAATATGGTGATGATATTAATACTAATCGTAATATAGCCGGCGATAGATATAGGCTCTGCCGCTTTGAACTGTAAATGGGTTGTGTTTGGGGAAAGAGAGGCGATTAAGTGCTGCGAGACGGTATAAGACGGTAAATCTGGGGAGGCAGAGGCGTTCCAGCCCCCCCACCATAAACAAATAATCCAACGCTGCTTCTCAAACCCCCCTTTGCCATCTCAAATCAGTTTGGATTAGGACAGAATACGGGGATGTTCCCTTTAATGTCATACAGAAAGAAGGGTGCATCTTCCTCTTCCTCTTGTGTCCCCCCCCCCCCCCCCCCCCCCCCCCCCCCAACACACACACACACACACACCCCTCATAACCCCCCTCATAACCCCCCTCCCCCGCCCGCCTCTCCACCATGCGCTGTGTTTAGCCCTGCTTAGCCAAATGAGCTCCTAATAAATGCAGTGCTGAGCCCGTCTGCTGAGGAGTCGCTTATAATTGGAGGGCTTTCTCCTTCGCTTTAGAGAGGAAAGTATTAATGAAGGGGTGGGGTGGAAGGTGTGTGTTGAGGGTGGAGGGTGTGTGCATGTGTGAGTGTTTGTAAGGTGGAGTGAGTGAGTGGGTAAGTGGGTGAACGTGTGTGCGAAAGGTGGAGTGTGTGGGTGAGCGGTGTGTGTGGAAGGTGGGTGAGTGTGTGATAGTATGAAGAGTGCAGTTAATAGTTCGATGTGTGTATTTCTACCTTGTTCATATGGAAATACGACGCAGCTCAGCAAGTAAACTCACCATTTTTTTTATTTTTTTGTGCGTGAACCTGTCGTTATCTCTCCATTTTCCTTCCCCGCTCTTTTCCTCTCTCCTGTTTAATCCTTGCTGCTCGAAATGAGGAAGCTCTTTGGCGTTCTAAGAATAGGAAATCTATATGTTTAAAGATATGCACACAACTTAACCCTCAAAGACCCAAACAGCCGCGAAACGAACGAAAACCGTAAAATCCTTAATAAGTTTTCAACCACTAATCCTATCCATACCATGAAATAATTCAGGTAAAATGTAGGTTCTTTGCTTTTCAGTAGCATCAGATGTGTTTTATTTTGCTCCATAGTGAAAGTCGAAACATCTATTCACCAATAAAACCTGTGTAGTTTGACAAGTGGTGTTTGTTTATTACATTTTAAAAAAAAAATAAAGGAAGGTCCGCACAACCTGTGAGCTCCAAAACCATTTATTCTGCTGCATTGGTTTGGGAGTTCACAGGTTGTGCGGACCTTCCTTTATTTTTTTATGGTTAATTTTTTTGGGATCCTGCACACCTCCTATTTTTGGATGTGCAAAATGGATGGATTTACCTTTTTTCATCATTTATTACATTTTCAACCAATAATTCTGTCAAAACATTGAAATAATTCAGGTAAAATGCAGCTTCTCAGCTTTTTCACCAACACCAGATATGACCCATTTGGACGTTCAGAGGCTCCATAGTAAATCTGGAAACATCATTTTCTACAACGTTGATTTGCCAGTGAAACCCATGGAGTTTAATAATAATGACAGTGGATGGAGATGCTTGTTTAATGTTCAGTTAATGAAAACGTTTTCTTCATGTTGATATAATAACCTTGAGCTTTTATGCACATCTACATGGTCAGAAAATTAAATATAGGACAATACGTGACTTACACTGAAAAGTACCAAATGCAGGGAATAATGTATTAACCCATAAAAACAAGTTTATACTTCTTCCTACTTCTTTTTGACCATGCAAAATTCAGACTTGCATGTCCTTGAAGATAGAGTCTGTTCATTGAATTTTTTATGTTGTTTTTGTCTTAATTTGCTTTGTTTTGTTTTATTTTGTTTCTTTGCATGTTCTAAAGAAAGAAAGAAAGAAAAGAAAAATCCAAACAGCAATTGGTGACCAAAATCATCATTGATATAAAATGTTTGATAACTTCTGATCCACTAATCCTATCAATGCATGTACAATAATTGCTGTAAAATGTAGTTTATCATCTTTTCATGGTCATCAGATGTGACCCATTTGGACGTTCAAAAGCTTCGTAGTGAACGTGGAATCAGTAAAACCCATGGAGTTGGATCAATGACAGTGGATGGAGACAGTTGGTTTATGTTAGGTTAATGATACATTTTATTGAGAGAAGTCACTTTTTCTTCAGTTTTCTCTGATTCTAATAGAATAACCCTCAACTTTAATATGAGCTTTAATGAACATCTACAGAATAAGTAAATTATATTTTGCAAAATACCAGATTTTCACTGAAAAAAATCACAAAATGAAGAGGATTTAAAAAAAAAATGGTGATAAATAATTAAAGAAAGTTTAATGAAGAGAAAAATTCATTTAGGAACTGGCACAAATTTAGCACTGGGTCTTTATGGGGTAAAGGGTAGGAAATCACAAAAATAATTTAGATGTCACCACAAAAGCTGTAGGTTTTTAAGCGTGAAGTTCATTTTTGAGGTAAATCAAGTCAAATGATGTTTTACTTTTGCACATTTTCATACGACATCTCAGAAAAAAATACCTGATTTTCACTGAAAAATGCAAACTATAGAGGATATTATAAAGAATGGTGATAAATTGCTTAGGAAAAGTTAAATGTAGAGAAAAATTAGTATGGAAGTCATTGCAAAAATACTTTTAAGTTTTCAAGGTAGGGCTGCACGATTTTGGCAAAAAATAAAATCCCGATTTTTTCCTCTAAAAACTCGATTTTCAATTTCAATTTTTGGGTAAAACTACAAAAGACAACAGAAAACACCATGTCATTTTCGTGAGCAGCCCACAATGCAAGGCACTGCTCCGACCTCGAATCTGTGATGGTATCATGTGATGAACCTACTGAAGTTTTTTTTTTCTTCATTAAATCTTTATTGAATGAAGTAGAGTATACAATCAATGTATATAACAAGAAAATAACATAAGTTTGCCAGGGGAAATACACTACAATACAATGTCCAAATCAGAGCAAATACTGATGGTTTTTGTAGCCTTTTTGTTTCCAGATTTATCGAACAGCTTTAAATAAAGTTCAACATCTTTCAAAAAATAAACAATATTTGGTTTTGTGTTACAGAATTTACATTTGTGAATGAAAAATTTAGCAAGAGAACGAAATTAATTATTTAAAAAAAATGTACGGTAGCCCGCAGGCATGAGAAAGATGAAATCGATTTCACAATTTCCCTTTTTTTTTAAAAATCGTCCTAATTAAAAAATCCGATTTCGATTTAAAATCAATTAATCGCGCAGCCCTATTTCAAGGGTTAAAGATGGGCGAACTCTTCTACAATGATAGAGATGAGGAAAAGCAAAAGTGAAAATACAGACATACCATCTTGTTTGTGAACTCATGTAATTAATTTTCCTGTGATTGTAAATGTTGTTAATGCATAAATGTGAAGGTGTTAATTTCATCTCTTGTTGGTGTGTTGATACAGAGATCACAGAGCTCACACACAGAGTGAAGAGAGGCCGGCCCTGGAAGTGTCAGGCCTTATCGCCTAATTGGACGACCGGATTCGACCTCTGACGGAGCAGTGTGACTGATGAGGAACCGATGGAAGTGTGTGAGGAAGATAGAGTCAGACCGATAACAGCCCTGTGGTCGTCAGAGACAGGTTTGGTGTTGATAATCCTGTTCAACGCACAGCTGAACAGACTGAGCTGAACAGTGTGACGTCCAATAAATACAAGGGATGAGTTGTGTACATGCAGTAGTGGAAAAGTTTTAGACGGCCTTAATATTTTATAATCTCAAATATTCTCCTGAAATATTTGCAGAATTTTTTTTTGTGTTTCAAAAGAGGTGTTTGCACAGGCAGACACAAACAAATGTAAATGATTATTGTTGTTTATTGTTAACATGAAAAAATAAGTCAATTCTTGACAGTTTGACCATGTCATGCCCTGGATGTGTTTCCAGAACAGGCAGAACTTTGCCAATTTTGAAAAGGAATTACCAATTTGTTAGACATGTTTGTGTTATATTATGTATTTGGTTGTTTAAAAATAATGATATTTGAGCATTGAGACCCGATGTATCAAATATGATACAAAATTGAAACTCATACATGGAAATTGATATTTAAAAAAAATAATAGTAATAATGTTGGGTTGTTCAGAAGGACCAATAAAGGCTCCAGTTTCAAAGAACTGGAATTTTCTGTTAATAATTTAATGGTTCAGTCTTTATAGGGTTAAAAGCCACTTTGTTTTGGTTGTTTTCATTTCCTAGTTAAATGATTCTGTTTCAATTTTTCTACTTCTACTTTTCTACTTGTCTTAAATTCTCGTGGCATTCAGTGTGGACGGCAAAGTAAGATTTTCATTATATCGTGAAACCTGTTTCTTTACTGTACACTAAGGGATGTAACAATTACCGGTATAACGATACACCCCGGTAAAATTGCAGACTGTTAGTATTACCGTTTAAATTCTAATGATCATGATAACCGTGTTTGATTACCGCACTTTTAGGGGAAAAAACCCTATGTAAAGATCTGCTTTTATGTCAAACATTTGTGTATACTTTTAATTTATTACAATTTTGATTTTATATACCTAATATTTGGAACCAATATTCACTTTTCGTTAAGCAACTTTGTGTTATTTATGCAATAAATTATATACATTTTTCAAATCAGATTTTTATATTTTTTTGTGTTTTCTGGCCTTTTGTGTTGATATAGTAGGTTAAAGTGAAAAAAACAACAGACAGATGATATAGATGAAGTTGTGCTGAAAAAAAGATACCAAACATGGGTATAATACACATTTGTTTATATAGTATATAAAGGCAAAAATAAAAGCACTGAAAAATAGCCAAAATAGGCTCAGACCCCTAAGGGTTAATATTTGAATGTTTCTGCCAAGAGAAAGAGCATTGTGCCCATTATTTTATTTATTTATTTATTTTTTTCAAAATACAACTTGGTTAAATTATTTCAGTGTGTGTATTAGTACTTTTTGAACATTTTGAGCCCAATTTCAACAATGCCGCGATAATAATGATAACCGTGATAATTTTAGTCACAATGACCGTGATATGAAATTTTCATATCGTTACATCCCTACTGTACTGAAATTCTTCCTTCCTCACACTTTTAACTCAGGGTAAAAATGAAAAGGTTAGACATGATCCAGGTATGAACGAGATTCACTAAAATTTAAGTGACATCATATAAGCAGTAATTCACACCAGAATCCAGATGTCAAACCAGAAGCTCTGTGTCTTCAAATCTGAGATAGTTCTGGCCTTCACGTGGCTTAGCACAAGCAAATCCCAGCCTAATGTATGAAAGTCCTGAACTACAGAAGGGGGTTCAGGGGGTTCAGCCCTTACTATCAGACAGATACAGACGGACTTTTTACTGCTTAGTACCTGAAAATCCAGCTCTAATGACACTCACCATGGAGACAGTATGGATTCTTTAAGCTATAACTGTAGGATTTGAATGGAAGTGTATGTGTGTTATTACAGCAAATCAGACTGAAGGATTACAGTGAAGGAAAATGACCAACCTGGATGCATCGCCTACATATTAAAGATGTCTCATGTAACAGTAGCAACCATTATCTAGTTTAGATCTCAACCAATCAGATTGTAAGCAAATGAAAACTTAACATGAACTACAACTTGTTCATGAACCAAGATTGTTTCAGAATATATAGACACATTTATATAACTAAATGCCAGTTCTGTGCATCCTTATCATACCATGAGCAAAACACACAATCAGCCAGCATCTTAAAACCACATTGAATGGAGCGGAGTAGAAAAGTCAGATCAAAAAAGGTGTTTCAATCCATATATATATATATTTTTTTTATATTCAGTTGATGATCCAAGTTGGGAAACTGAAAAAGCAATTTCTTATTTCATTAGTTGTTGATGAATCTGAACTAAAAATAAAATCAAAAAAAAAAAAAAAGCTTGGTGAGAAAAACATGCAGTGTGTGTTAGTAATTTGTGATTTGTATCGTATCACCAGATTCTTGCCAATACACACCCCTAATCACTACTTTCCTTTTTTTTCTCCCTCAAACCCAAAAAATAAAATTGTTTCATCCAGATTATGAGATGAAATCATGTCTTGAAGTCTTGAAAAGGTCAAAGTTGGACTAATTTGGACAAATGTGAATGATCACCTAAACTCTGCTCCTCTTGTTGAAGGTAAAGAACGTTCAGTTTCTGACCCATAAAGACCAAGTGTTACTTCTGTGGCAGGTCCAAAACATTTTTTTTTCTTTATATTTAACTTTTCTTAAGTCATTTGTCATGATTTATTATGACATATTCCTTTGTATTTTGTGTTTTTTCAGTGAACATCAGGTATTTTCCTATGTTGAATTTACCGATCATGTTCATAAAAGCTCAGATTAAATTCAGATGGAGAGCTTTATTACATTTTTGTTTGCCCTTTCACAACTATGGTAGAAAGATGAATGATATCTAATTTTGCAGGGAATAATGAGCACTTTTAAATGTCATTGAAAAATTTTTTTTAACCTAATTTCTGTCTTTAAAATAGTAAAAAAAAAAAAACCCTCAGTAAAGGATGGACAGAAAATTAACATCTGTTTTTGACCACTTTATAAAACCTGCCTTTAAGTGCAGTTTCAATTTTCATAAAAGTGTAAAATCTTTACTGTTGGTCCTCTAGGGTGTCTATTTTGCAAAACAGTAAAAAGTTTGTATCTTTTCAACATATACCGGCATAAAATAGCAAGAGTTTTGCTAAGTGTTCCAGTAACAGATGGACAAGGGAGAATATATTGCATATATAATATCTACAAAGTCAAATACCGTAATAAACTAATTTAGTATATTTTAACATATATTTATCTGAGATTATTAGATAGTTATACCCATTGTAAAAAGAGTAGCAAAAACTTTTTTAAATGGACCTTACAGCTTATCCTTACAATAAGTCCAACAGAAGAAGATCAAAGTTATGCTTTGAATGTGACACACAAAGAATTTATGCTGAATATAATGCCATCTAAGTATTTTTAAAACATTTTGCTAAAAAATAAAACTTGGGCACTAGAAATAATGTACTTTCAAAATATATAAGTCTTCAAAAGGTGATTTTCAATGTATTTTTTGATCTAGATGTCAACCTTTCCTTGGCCAGCCCCTAAGGTTATTATATCAAAACAGAGAAAACTGATGAAAAAGTGACTTTTTAAACAAAATCTATCATTAACTGAACATAAACCAAGTGTCTCCATCCACTGTCACTGATCCAACTCCCTGGGTTTTACTGGTGAATCGATGTTGTAGAAGATGACAGTGTTTCCACGTTCACTACAGAGCCTCTGAACGTCCAAATGGGTCATATCTGATGACCATGAAAAGACGACAAACTGCATTTTACACCAGTTATTTACATGAATTGATAGGATTAATGGATCAGAAGTGATTAAACATTTTAGATCAGTAGATGGTTGTAGTCATCAGTGGCTGTTTGGATCTTATGGGTTGACTGATCATGAAAAAAAACGTATGATCCATGAATTTGTTTTGAGGTGTGATGATTATAGCAAGAGCAATGAAGCAGATGAAGGTGTGTGCAGCAAATGTTTTTATGTGAGTGAAACCAAGACAGAAAGAGTGAACAAGAGGAGCAAGGTCACATTCATTATGTCGATCTCCTAAAGAGGGAACGCTGCCCTGAAAAGAAGCTGAGCCCCAACCACAGACGGAGCTTCCTACAGAAAAGCCACAGTATGGAAAAAAAAAAAAAAAAGGGGGACGACAAAATGAAACATGACAAATGAAAGAAAGACACATTCTCTCCTGCGATGTGTCTCTCATCGATGCTCACAATAAGGTCTCGGCTGTCTTTTGTTGATTTCCCTGTCCCTCCTCTCGGTCTGTTTTCAGCTCTAATTTGATTTCTGGAAATCAGGGTTTTGTCTCGTCGAGTGACTGACAGTTGCCTTCGCCTTAATGAAAGCTGAAAGAAAAAAAAAGAAAAAAAAAAAAGATTCTGCAGGATAATGCTGCTCTCTCTTGCTCCCTCTCTCATATCAAGCTCCAATAATTAATTCACACACATATCTGCAACATTAGTTCCTGAGGAGATAATTAAGAAAATCATTTTGGTATTGTTCCCTGGCATCTATCAAGACAACGCCGCTATCTGTTTTTAGAAAAGCTAGTAGTCACCATTACCGTATCTTTAAAGGGCAGCGATTTTGCGTTTGGTAATTGCATGATGGATTTGAAGCAATGTTATTAATTGAGAGTAGTGAGTATGCATTTATCTCTTTTTCATTCTCATCAAGTGTGTGTCGTTCATATGTGTGAGTCTGTGAGACGGAGATAGTGTATATGTGTGTTTAAACAAATAAACTATCTCTCTGTCACACTCATTATCATTTTAAGTCATTTATTTTTCCGCTATCTGGCAGCAAACATTTGTGTGTTGATTTCTTTGTCGGAGCGACAGCCTTCAGCGGCTGCTCTGTGTTTTCATTGTGTCTGTATCTTGTTCATCGTGCAAACGTCAACTGCGACATGAAAGACGACTTTTTATCAGTACAGTCGGGCACAAGGCCAAATATTAAATTAAAAGGATCGAGGAACTGTCGATGATTTTAGCTCTCTTGAAACTTGCATCATCTTTTATTAAGACGACTTAAATGCTCACAAAATGAAGTTTTTTGTTAAATTACAGTGATTTGCAGTAGTTTGGAATATGTTTTTCAGCAGAGTTGGCCATAAAACAGTGTTATGTATGTAGATTGTACAAGTTTTTGATTGATCGATTAATTGTTTATTTCAAATATCGATATTTAAAACCAATACAACAAGACAAATCTATATAAAAAACAAAACATATTCGAAAAGGAGCTAGATGAAGTTCAACTTATATACCGCCACCCCCTTAACCTGTCTTTTTACTAACAATAAATTCCCATGTCAGCGTCTGTAAGTAAATGCAACAAATCATATCAAAATAAATTCTGACTAAACCTGCACCAAACACAAAAATGCTACACACATCAAAAATAAACTCTGTCCATTTCATAGCAATAATACAAGTATCAAAAGTTGACCCATGCACCTGTGGTCACTTCAAGGTATCATTATTATCCCTGAGAAGACTTAGGTCCAATCTCAATTCACCCCTTAGCCCTCCCCCTCCATTTTGCACATTCATGTGAAGGGGTAGGGGTGTCCTGATTCTCAATGAACTGGAGGTGAAGGGCTAAGGGGGAGGGATGTTTGACCCTCGACCACACAACAAACCCAGGGGTATGAGAAATCTCCCATAATACTGTTTGAATCATCGGCAAGATGGAGGTAAACGCAGCCAAAAAGTGCAGCAGTGTGATAAAAGAAACACACAAATGTATGCATTCTCTTTATAAACAACTTAATCTTAATCTTAAACCTAATCCCCTTTAGCCCTATCAGCCCGCCCGCGGGCCGAAAAATATTAATTAATATTAATATTCATCTACTATAAACATATAATAAATCAGGACAATGAATGTTTTTTCAACTTTTGCTCAAAGTTTAGACCCTAATGTTAATAAAAGTACATCAAAAGTGTATTTTAGTGCAAACTTTAATGTTCAAACATGATTTTTATTCTTTGTGGGGTGAAATATACGCTATTAAAAATCTCCGACACGAACAATTAATTTATGCATATCATCGTCAATCCAGCCGAAAAAAACAGACGAGGATAAAAAATTCTAATTTCTCTTTTAGTTTGTTACAGTTTACTCAGGCATAGTAATAGATACAATATTTTAGACAATGGAAATAGATTCTGTGAGGTCTCTAAATGTCCATAGACACCAAGAACATCCATATGAACCTTATTATTGTGAGGTAATTCTTCATTTACTTTGGGTATGTCTTTTTAGGCGTTTTTCCCCTGAAAATATGGTCAGGGTTAAACAGGTTAAACTTAATCATTTGATCAACCGTTTCAATGTATTATAGACCGCATTTCTATGTTTTGTAGTTGATAGCCACAAAAAAGTTGCCCAAAGCCCACGCAACAGAGACGGTTACAGCTGCTGACGGCATGGTGAATTATTTCAAAAACAAAGTTGTCGCATCTGTTTACAGCGGCATCGATGACCGCTGATGATGTAACAGGTCTCAAAGGGTTGTCCCATTTCATAGGGGAATATTTCAAACCCTACCAAGGTTATTATCATTAATGAAAACTAACAAAATGACAAAAACTAGAATTGTGAGAACATTTTTTGTTAACTGAATTAAATAAAAACTATAATTAAAAGAAAAAAAAAAGATAATTAACTGAAACTGTGTTGTGTGTTTACAAAACTAACTAAAACGTATAAAAATTCTGGATAAAATTCCCTTCGTTCTCGTCTTTGTCAATGTCAGATTGATATGAAATCGACTTACTTCCCTCAAGCAATTTTAGCTAGCAGCACCATATGATATTTAACGGTCCATCACTTCTCCTCACTTGTGGTTTACAGTCGTCTTCTCATCCCCACTCTACCTGAAAACATAGAGACTAAAGTTGGGAGAAAGCAGCAGAGTCCTGTCTGGAATTTATGTGAATTCAACAGTGAAGAAGATAAAAGATATAAAAAAAACTAAAACTAAACTAAAACTAAGCATCTAGAAAATAACAAAAACTAATAAAAACTAGCAAACCCGCTCTAAAAACTAATTAAAACTAACTGAATTAGAGGGAAAAAAAGTCAAAACTAAATAAAACTAAACTATAATGAAAAATCCAAAACTATTATAACCTTGAACCCTACCCCTTGCAACTCTGTTTCAAGGGATAGTGCCAAGTGCAAGAGCCAAGGGGTAGGGGTAAGGGGTGAATTGGGATTGGGCCTTGATTTACAGTCAGCAGTAAATAAACAAATAAACATCCAACAACAATTAATACAGACACAATTCCAAGTTACACTGTCATAATAATAATAATAATGGATCAGATTTCTGTAGCGTTTTTCAAAAGACTCAACATTTTCACACACTGTAAGCCCAGACTTTGTATTTACTAAAATGCTTTAATTACAATGTACTTAAATGATTTAAGTTTTATTACATTACTATAAAATGTTCAGTATATTCTACTAATTTGTAGACATAGTCGAAAGTACGAAAAAGTTTAAGTTGAATGGATTTAAATCACTAAGTTTTAGTCATGACAACACCACTTATCTCCGCATTGCATTGTGGGTATTGGGCATGTTGTTGAAAATGTGTTCTTTGTCTGTGTAGGGGTTCAGCGGGGTTGTAGTGTTAATATTAATTTGGACTTAATGTGTGTATGTCAGTGTTTATTGGCCTTTTTTTGTTTGTTTTTGTATTTTTGTAGAGCTGCACCATGAGTCAGAGCCATAGGAAGAACTATGGCTTTACTGTTCATCTATTATACATCTTGTTAAATGAAAATCATTGTGCCTCACCAAAATAAAAGCACTTCCTGTTCTGGTAAATTACACTGAGCTATCTTCCTACTTAACTTCCATCCATGCTGCAATACATTAAGTTGAATGATTTCATAAAGCAATTTATTTTGCAAAAGATTTTATTATAAATCAACTCAGAATGAGTCCAACGCACTGATGATATTAAGTTAGTGATTATCTGAAGCAATTGACACTGCAACAAATTTTAAGTTAAATTAACTTGGCATTTAGTGTGTTGTACTTAAAATAGCATTTCCATTCAAATCAAGCATTTAAGTTTAATACACTCAAGTTTTCATTACTCATTACTTAAACTTTTTAAGGTAACCGGTTTACTCAAATTTTTTAAGTAAACTCAACTTATCCGGTATTACAGTGTAGCACAATTTAACTTTATTACACTAAAACAAAAAAACAAAAAAAACTGGACGTCTTTTATATTTATAGGCTATTATGCTATTATTCTACCGGTCCAGCCCATTTGAGATCAGAGTGGTCTGTTTGTGGCCCCCGGCTTTCTGCTCCTGCATGTCGACAACACACACATACTGACATATAGAACACAATACAGAATGCTTTCACTGAATGCACAATGCTGTCCATAGGGTTCGGAGTCCACTGCATTTTATTTCACTTCCACATAAAAGTGCCTTTATCTCCAGCAAGTGGCTCACAGGGGTTGTGGGTCATACAGTTCAAAGTATTTTTCTCCCTGGACAAATATTTTTTCCTTGTCCGTTGAAGAGGAAGCAAGACTGCAGCAAAAAATGTGACAAGAGAAGAGTCAAGGTACAACGACTCCACCCCCCCACCCCACCCCCATAGCCATATTAATTTAAACTGATTCATATAAAGTCAAAACAGATAGTAACTGATACAAATACATTGTTACAAATATTAAATTATTTAACTAGTAGTATTGTGACTGCCTCCGCCGCTACTGCTGCCACAATAATTCTAGCAAATTAGGCTACTGGTATTATTAAATATTTTTATATTATCACAACAATTATTAATTTCCCCCTCACTCCCCCCTCTCTCTTTCTCACTTTCATTTACACCCCCCTCTTCCCCTTTTCCCTATCACCCCTAACCAAGCTATATGGTTTAGTTGCTATTTACATTTATGATCTTTTTCTTTGTAATATGACGTTGTTGTTGTTGTTGTTTGTCAATACTCTGTCATTGTTGTTGTTTTTGGTTTGTTTATTTGTTTGAGTTTCCCTTTGTTTATGTGTTGTTGTTGTTGTTGTTTTTCTGTCCACATTGTCTTGTTAACTATCACTAATTAAAAAAAAAAAAAAAAGGTACTATGACAGGGATGTGCTGGCTTCTTTGACAGTAAGGGTCTGATTTACTAAAGGTTTGCGCATGTAAAAACGTGCACAAACTGGACTGTGCACACAAGAACATGTTTAACCTTATCTACTAACAACACAGACTGAGGGTTGCGTCTCTCAAATGGGCAAAATAGCTCACGCAACCCATCTAGTGTGTTTGCCTTGATGAAAATGCAATATGGGTGTTTCTGCCAGAATGTGCAAAATTATTGGGAGGAGTAGATGTAAATATTTATTAGCATGTGAAATGTGATTTACCAAACCTGAAACTGACTGCAGTGGCTGATTTATCCATATTGGGGCAGTTATGTTGAGGCGGCTGTGGCTCAGTTGGTGGAGCAAATCGTCCAATTGACAAAGGGTTGGCAGTTCGAATCCTGGCTCCAACTGTTCACATGACGCTGAACCCTAAATTGCTCCTAGTAGGGTCTGGCAGCCGCTTACTGGTGTATCAGTGTGAATGGGTGAATGTGAGGCCTTGTAAAGCACTTTGAGCACCATGGAAGTGTATAGAATGCGCTATGTAAGTTCAGTCAGTTTACCATTTCTACAGGGTGTCCCATAAGTCTCCATACATAGGAAAAATAAACGTTTCTTGACATAAACCATTTTTATTTATATAATATGCTCTATATGACTGCCATTTTGTCGGGAACACATTTCAATGCGTGTCCTCCACTGCTGAGGAACTATAAAGAAGAAATATAAAGAAATACATGTTAGAACCATATATGTATGGAATGTATTATGTCTCCTATGTATGGAGACTTATGGGACACCCTGTATTTAGCACGTCTGAAATGCAGGTTTAAACTGGCACAGCTTTGCGCAAAACTGGCTGCTGTTGTTATGGCGAGGCAATGTAGAGAACCAATCTTTTCTGCTCGCATCAACACTTTTGTAATGACGGAAGAAAAAATAATTGAGACCAGCAATGCTATTTTAGAACTTTTAGATCAGGGGTAGGCAACCAGTTGCTTTTTCCAGTGGCTCATTGTAGCTTTGTCAAAAACCATATATAAATAAATAACTCTTTTTTTTTTTTTGGTACACATTTTGCCATAGCAATAGTGATTGTGATGTTATGTAATTGTAAAAACTCTACTCCAAATGATTTTTTTTTTTTAAATTGTAAAATCAGCAAAAGTAGACTACTTTTTAATTTTATAACACTGAAGGTATTTATCTGTATTCTCCATTGCAAAGAAAGTTTTCACTTACCAGTTGATTTTTGCATCAAATAAAAATAAAGACAAATATTACTGTTTTCTTTAGTTTTGTCATTTTTTGTAGTCCTGTAAATGTACTGAAACTGATTTACTCTCCACATATTCCTTTACAAACTAATCCTAAAGAGCTTCTTAAACTGTCACCAGTTTGAGGAAAGGTATAAGGGTATCTTTTGGCTCCAGACAGTTTTTTTTTTTTCTGTCCTAAAATGGCTCTTTAGATTGCAAAGGTTGCCGACCTATGTTCTAGACGACCTAGGACAGGGGTTCCCAAACTTCTAAACTTGCGAACCCCAAAATAACAATGTCAGAGACTGGTGACCCCCACTATCCCCAAAGTGACTGAAATATTTTTTAAAAACGTGCGCACAGGAGTCACGCAATGATACTGTGGTGTATTTGCCGCATTGCAGTGTGGGTACTTGACATTTTACACATTGTGTTCTGTTTTATGTGCAGGGGTTCAAGGGGGGTTTATGTTAATGTTTATTTAGCTTAATGTGCCCGTTTTACAATGTTTATTGGCCTTTTTATGCTTATTTTTATTTCTATTAATGTGACACCATTAGTCAAACTTGTGGGTTGAACAATGCCGAACCTGTCTGTCGCTGTCCAGCTGTTATTCATGCAGATTTAATGAAACTTATGCTTTATCAAAATAAAAATGCCTCCTGTGTAACTATACTGCCCTTAATCAGTTGTAACCACATCCGGGATCACATTAAGAGGTTTCTAAAAGTCAACTGACGACCCCCACTTTGGGAACCCCTGAACTAGGGGATGGTTTGGGGCCAGTCACAAGGAGGAATCATGCAATACCTTCTATGATAAAACTCCTCGCAACCTTACATTTCCTTGCATCTGTTGCCATTAGTGCCAGCATATCCCAGAGCAGTTTTTCCAGCATACTGTCTCCATGACAACAACCAGTAGCGCACGCAAAATCCTCATTTAAATAGGGCGGTCTCCAACACGCCGGCCATCTGAGTTGATCACCCGTGGCACGCAAATCAATAGCACGCACATTTTTTAGTGGGAGCAAGCAAATGTACACATAAAACACAGACCTTTACTCATCCTAGGTCTGGCAAATCCTACAAAATCAAAGGAACAATAACTTGTAACACAAGAAATGTAATTTACATGTTAAAATGTCCATGTGGACTAGGCTACATTGGTAAAACTAGTAGGCACTCGAAAACCAGGATCTCAGAACACAGATCCAATATACGTAATAAAGACACAAAAAGCCCAGTGGCCATACATTTTACACAAGCACAACACAGTGTCAGTATGTTAAAGTACTTGGGTATAGAAAAAGTCAGTGTGCCCAGGCGAGGGGGTGATATCAACCGCTTGTTACTCCAACGGGAGGCTTTTTGGATTCATACTTTAGATACACTTAACCCCAAAGGCCTCAATGAAGAATTTGATCTTAGACCATTTTTATAGACTCTTCACAATTCCTCATACGTTCCTAAAATTAATCTTCACATAGACCACTTCACTCCACTGTATGTAGTATATATATCCTCACTCCAACACTGTAGTTTAGATGTCTATTTGGATGTACCTCAACGTTGCCCAATATAATTTTTTTTTTTATTTAATTTTTTCTTTTGTTTTTGCTTTTGTAAATCTGTTCTTGTATTGTTGTCAATAAGAACTGTGCACACATGCTGTGGTGTTTGTCACCACATTCAGATGGACAGTATAACTACATGGACCTGTAGAAATTTGATTAATATCTGTTTACAAATATGAGTGCAAAGCAGCTTGATCACTAAAAGTTATGTGTATTTGTAGACATTTGAAACACTTTATGATTTATGAATGATTGTACGTGTGATAAGGTTTAATAAGTTATTTTCTGCTCTTCTAAGATGACGTATATTGCATGTCACATGCTGTTGTGGTCGGACACTGCATTTAAAACCCCTGTGTATTTTGTATTTGTGGATACTTGAAATGTTTGACTCTTGATCATTTATAATTGATCATATGTTTGAAAAGTTTTAATAGACTTTTTTTCTGTTATTCCACAATGATATATAACGCAGGTCATGTGTTATAATTAGATGCTACATATAAAACATACACAATTTACTGCCTGTCCTCAGTCTGATGAAGGGCCTTGGCCCAAAACATCACGAAATAAATGGTTTGGGAGCTCACAGGTTGTGCGGACCTTCCTTTATTTTTGCAAGCAAATGTACGCCCATTATTTGCGATCTTAGTAAATCAGGCCCTAAGTCTGTAAGAATTGCTGAAAACTTTTGTAAGAAAACTCTTGTCAAGAAGTTTCCACCTGTCTTACAACGCAAACTTAATAAAGATAACGTAATTGTTCTTTAACCGTGTCCCATCACCAGAAACATCCTCATTTGAAATCTGACAGAAGGAAAAATACACACATAACAACATAACAATGAGTCTGGGTCCTAGAAACTGTATTCATTTTGCTTACTTTGATTTTGTATGTCTTTGGAAATAGGATGCCCCTGATTGTGTTTTTTCTACTTTTTTTTTTTTTTTTTAACAGCAACATCCTGTCTTTTTCTTGTGTGTGCCTGTAGAGCAGTATAGGTGAAAAGTGCTTCCGTAGATTTTCTTAAAGATTGTATATTTCAGAAAGTGTAGTTGAAATGATTTAATTTTCTGGTCAATGATAAAGTTCTTTGAATTACTATGATGAGTTCAGTTTCAATAAAATATGGCATCATGCATTGATCCTACACTGATTGACTTTTATTTTTCCACGTTTCCAAGACCTTGTACTCGAAATACACACTAATATTTACATTGAACAAGTGCATTAAATTAGTGCATAACAGAAATAACTTTTACTGAGATTTTACTCCACATTTGTCATGAAAATATAAACTGTCAGATACTATAGTTTTCGACTTGAGAACCTGTGTTTGTTCAATGTTACAGAACATTTCCTGGTGCAGTTCTTGTATGTCCTGTGTTCTTTAGTGTGCGCGAAGACATGTATGGTGTTTTTTTTAAAGGTCAGAGTTCCTGTGTCTGATGCAAGGAGGTGCGTTAGAGTGCATTCTGTGTTTGGGTGTGTGTTCATGTTTGTCATACGTGGCTAATGCACATTTAACACACATGGAAAAGACTCTCAGGATATTTGTACTCACCGATGCCTGTTGTGTGTGTGTATGTGTGTGTGTGTGTGTGTATGTGTGTACAGGTGTGTGTTATTTTTAGTCCAAGGTGCGTTCCTTTACTCTTACGCCAGTCAACAAGATGATTGACCAAACCCTGATAACTAATGGCATGTCAGTCACAGAGCCAAACCCCTCCCTCTTGGGCAATAACGACCCCCTTCTTCAACACCACCTGCCTGACTGGTGTGAGTGTGTTTGTGCTCTGTGTGTATGTGTGTGTTTGTGTGTGTGTGTGTGTGCTCAGTGTGAACATACTTGTTTGTCGTCTGCGAGTGTCCATGTTCATGACTGACATCTTGTATAAACTCCAGTCTAACCCTCTTACCTTCAGGATTTAAAAGTTCCTATTCACACAGCCTATCATGTAAAGTGAATCTATTTTGTTTCTTAAAACTTAGGTATTATCATCGTAATAATAATATTGTAATAATTAAAGTGCATGCATAATTCTTTTTAAAAAGTACAATGCTGTTGCAGTCATTATTGTGGTTTTAACACATAAAGACCCAAACATCCACCACTGAACAAAATCGTCTATTGATCAAAAATATTTAATACCTGTTGATCCAATAATTCTATCAATACATGGAAATAATTGGTGTAAAATGCAGTTTTTCCAGCTTTAAATCATCACCAGATATGACCCATTTGGACGTTCAGAAGCTCCATAGTGAACGTGGAAACACCATCATCTTCTATAATATTGATTCATCAGTAAAACCCAAGGAGTTGGATCAATAAAAATGGATGGACAAACTTGATTTACGCTCAGTTAACCCTTAAACACCAAATGTATCATATTTGATACATTAATTTTGAAGCCCTCTACATGATCAGTGTGATTTTTTTTTTCTTGAAAAACCTGATGTGTACAATTAGATACATGTAATACACAGATAATCCACCAGGGGGGAGGAATTCATTCACCAGAGGCCTTTCTACTGACACTACAAGACTGTCATTAATAATGATGAAGGAGGCAGAATTTGCCAATTTTGAAAAGGAATTACCAATTTGTTAGAAATGTTTGTGCTATATTATGTTTTTGTTTGTACAAAAATATTACTATTTGAGTTTTGAGACCCGATTTATCAAATACGATTTTTTTTTTTTTTTTTTTCAAAGAACTGGAATTTTCTGCCAATGATTTAATGGTTCAGGCTTTACAGGGTTAAGGATAGATTTTGCTAAAAAAAAAAAAAGTCAAGTTTCTTCAGTTTTCTCTGTTTTTGATATAACAACCCTCAACTTTAACCTGATCTTTAATGAACAGCTGCATGATCAGTAAATTGAAAATAGGAAGAGGTGAATTACCTGATTTTCACTCAAAAAATGCAAAACACAAAGGTTAATATTATAGCAAATGCTGATAAATCACTAAAGAAAGGTTAAAAGCAGATCTATAATTGTATATTTAACTGGTGGAAGAAACGCTGTGGCAAATTTAATTCTGGATCAAAAGTTGGAAATGATGTTAAGTAATGTGCAACCCCATTGTTGATAGCAAAGGTTGCATTTTTCATTATAAGAAGCATTAGTAGTTATAGTTTTATTACATATAAGTGTAATTTCTAGAGACAGCACCAGGCAGTTTGGTGTAAAACCATTAAAGAACAGAAATGTAACTGGCTTTTTACTCATACAACAATGACTTCCAGAACTAAAAACAGCTAAAAGTGAGATTCTCTGCATTCACTGACAAACAAAACACAGACACATTATTCCCTTTTATACAGGCCTCATGTTTTTTCTGTGTTATCCTTCATATAGTGTAGTATATGGTCTGTCTCACTGTGTTGAACAAACACACACCCACTCACACTGTGTTTGTTTGGCCTCTGTGCAGTTCCAGGTGAAACAGGTGTGACATTTGAGACCCAGGTGGTGCAGGGAGGAAGGCAGCAGGGAGGGTCGCTGTGTTTTCTTTCTCCTGGATGCCAAAAAAGCAATTAATTAGCTTCCTCTGTGTGTTTTCACTTTTAAATATCTTATCATGTTTTTACATATCGCCCTTTGATACCATGCCCACAATCTGTAATAACAGGTTATGTGATTGTCTGACTGTTTCGTTTGAAGTAACCACTGTGGTTCACGTTAATCCCATTACTTTGATCTGATGATATTATAGTTATTATGGATGTGACTGAGTGGAGAACGTTTTAATCATAACTGCTTAACTCTGCCACTGCACATTAAGAGGTTATTTCTTTTTTGTCAACTAGCCGCAGCAGCAAGTTGATTCAGAACCAAACGTTTTGTCAAAGAAGTTTTACAATAGATAAAACTGCCTGAATGGAGACTGGCTGTGTGCCAGAGCTGCTGGCAGGAGACTTCCAGCCACAGGGCACAATTACCAGCATCTGAGTTGCGATAGTGTCAGTTTCCAGCCCTGCCCCCAAACAAAATGCCCCGGAGGAGGAGCAACAAACCAGCAGGTGTGCTCCGAATTGGACTTGATTAGTTGCACTTTGCATCCAGCTGTCGGCCAGGTTTCGCAAACTGAATGGACTTTAGTGAAAAACTGAAGCTTTGACTCTGCTTATAACAACGACAGCTTTAAAATGCATTTTAACAAGTTTTGACTACTACCACTTTATTATTACTACTGTTATTTGGTGATTGTTTTTTTTTACTAGTACTTTCCAATGTGCCACTGCTGTTTTTTTTCACTACTGTGTGTTTTTATAGTTTTTGTATCAGTGTTTTCTTATAATATTTCTTATATTGTACCTTCAGTGCTGCTAATCTAATCTAATCTAATCTAACCTCACCTCACATAATCTAATCTAACCTAATCTAATATGATCTAATCTAATCTAATTTGATCGAATCGAATCTGATTTGATCTAATCTAATCTAGACCCCAAAATCCGCTTACTTTTATCAATGTGAATGAAAATGTTCCATTCGCGAGTCAGCGATTGTGGGATAACAACAGAATTCCTTCCACACCACCACCTACTGTTTTGGCCCTGTAATACACTCGTATTCGGGCACGGGCCGCGGTAGGTGGTTGTGAACCCAACATCTGCTGGAAAGGTGTGAGCGTATCCAGGTACGGCACGGATACGGATAACCAGTGTAAAAACACCCAAAGTGAACTGTGACGACATGAGTGGATGTCACCAGGTCGATCCAGATCATAAGTGGAAAAATAAACAAACCAAGAAAATATGAGTGGGGAAAATGATAAGATAAGATAAGATAAGATAAGATACTTTATTGTCATTATACAGAATGTACAATGACATTCAGGTGCACTATCAGGATACGGACTCATAAAATAGCAATAGTTATAAATAGTAATAATAACTATTAAATATATCATAAAAACAAAACACAAAAACAAAATATGCATCACTCACATATCAACATCCATACATTCATTCCCTCACACATTCACCTCCTTCTTTATCACACAGCAATATGTCAAACACACATCCCATCAGTGCCAGTGTATACAGTGCTCTGTATAAAATAGTGCAATTAAGAAATATTTATGCTTTAGTGGTTGAGTTCATTGTTCAGTGTAGTTATGGCTGTGGGGTAAAAACTGCTCCGGAATCGTGTGGTGCGTGTTTTTATGGATCTGTATCTTTTGCCAGATGTCAAGAGTTCAAAGAAGTGGTGGGCAGGGTGGAAAGGGTCTTTGAGGATGTTACTGGACTTCTGCAGGCAGCGAGAAGAGAAGATGTCATTCAGGGCAGGGAGTTGGGAGTTAGTGATGTTCTGTGCAGCTGTTCTGATCCTCTGCAGAGCCCTCTTGTCTGCTGCAGAGCTACTCCCATACCACGTCAGGATCTTGTAGGTAAGGATGCTCTCAATGGTGCAGCGGTAGTAGGACACAAGTAGATGTTGGGACAGGTTAATTTTCCAGAGCGTTCTCAGGAAGTATAGCCTCTTCTGTGCCTTTTTCACCAGCATGTTGGTGTTGACAGTCCATTTGAGGTCTTCTGTGATATGGGTGCCCAGGAATTTGACACTTGCCACCCTCTCCACATCTTCACCATTTATGCCCAGTGGCCTGTGTACATTTTTTTTTTTTCCTAAAGTCAATTATAAGTTCTTTGTTTTTTTTATATTGAGTGTGAGGTTATTTTCTTTACACCACATTGTCAACCCTCGCACATCCTCCCTATAGGCAGACTCATCGTTGTTACTGATCAACCCCACCACTGTTGTGTCATCTGCGAACTTAATGATGGCATTGGTGTTATGTGATGGGGTGCAGTCACATGTGTACAGGGAGTAAAGGAAGGGGCTTAGCATACAACCTTGTGGGACTCCTGTGCTCAGTGTCAGAGTGGAGGACTGATGAGCGCCCATCTTGACTGACTGTGGTCTGTTTGTCAAAAAGTCCTTGACCCACAGGCAGATGTTGTGGTGTATGCCCAGGTTGTAGATTTTGAAGAACAGCCTGCTGGGTAGAATAGTATTAAAAGTAGAGCTGTAGTCTACAAACAGCAGCCGTGCATATGTCCCTGGTTGTTCCAGGTGGTGTAATACAGTGGAGGGCAGTGCAGATGGCGTCATCAGTTGACCTATTGCTCCTGTATGCATACTGATGTGGGTCCAGGGTAGGTGGGACGCCAGCCTTGATGTAACTGAGCACCAGTCTCTCAAAGCACCTCATGATTATAGGTGTTAATGCCAGCGGTCTGTAATCATTTAGCTCAGTCACTGCAGCCTGCTTTGGAACTGGCACTATGGTGGATGTCTTCAGACACTTAGGGACAGAGCACTGCAACAGAGATAAGTCGAAGATATTAGTGAAAACTTCAACTAACTCTGCAGCGCAGTCTCTGAGAACCTGTCCTGGTAGTCCGTCTGGGCCAGTGTTGATGTTCTGAAGAGTGCGTCTCACATCAGGAGTTTGCAGAGTGAGTGGCTGGCTATTGGTGGTCGGAGCTGCAGTGACAGTTGTTGTTGCATCTACCTCAAAACGGCTGAAGAAATGATTGAAATGACCAAGAAACCGAGCTGTAATGTCATGTGTTGCATTAAATAAAAACCATCTTTTAAGAGTTCTGTGTCGTCCTTATCGCCGCTCGTACATTCACTTGCAGACATGCGGTTTTTGTCCTACAACCTATCCCATCATGCATCAGTCCTACTACATCTACGATTAGTGTTGAGGGACAAAACAGTAGCAATACGACATTTCCCTTTTTTTTCCTGGTGGCGAATCCATGCCCTCTGTCGATGACACATCATCGGCTCGCATAATGGTATGAACGTGGGTCATTCACAGGTAAGCACTTCGGTTCCCAGTGTAACTGATGCGGGAACCGGCTCTGACATCGGGCTGGCCGGTCTGAAAACAGCTATAGATTCCAACAGCTGCAAAGGAACTGTATTATACATTCAGACAACTTGGAAGTGTTTCTGCTTGACATCGGAGACACAGTATATTTGTCTAAAGAGGTGTTTCCTCCACTGTTTAAAACACAATCTTTTCTTATTTTATAAAACATCTCTGCCTGTGTACACACAGAATGACTAAAAATCAGTAGAAATGTTCAGACAAATCGTGGAGCCCGTTTACATGCACACCAAAACCAGGATCATTATCTGATTTCTGGAGTTATCAGATTATTCAAGTGATCATATAAACAGTATAAAATGATATGACTGATCAGATAATGGCAGTAATCTGATAATGAGAAATCGGATTAACACACCTGGATTTCTCTCCATTACACCAACGTCAAACCTGTGAAACCTCGGCCTCCCTTTGTTTTTCATCCTCGATTTATACTCGTATAAATAGACAGATCAGGGGTGTCAAACATGAATTTGTGAAATGCAAAAATGACACTGTGTCAAAGGTGTGGAACTCATTTTAGTTCATGGGTCACATACAGCACAACGTGATCTCATGTTAAATAATAGCATAATGACCTATAAATAATGACAACTCCAAATTTTCTTCTTGGTTTATTTAGAACAAAGTAAAACTACATTATGAAAATATTTACATTTTCAAACTATTCAACAAAAATGAGTTTGACACCACTGAGATAGATAGAAAACCACTGGCAGAGGACGGCAGATTGTGCAGTGATTGATACAGAGTTAAAAAGTCTGACATATAATCTGGAGCCATTCCATGAATATGATGTAAAAGTAAAACAGAATATTAAAATCAGCCCTAAAACAAACAAACAAACAAACAAACGGCCAGTGTGTCCATCCACTGCCATTGATCCAACTCCATGGATTTTACTGGTGAATCAATGTTGTAGAAGATGACGGTGTTTCCATGGTAACTACGGAGCCTCTGAACGTCCAAATAGATCATATTTGATGACCACGAAAAGATGACAAACTGTATTTTACACCAATTATTTACGTGTATTGAATGACTGAATGAATGAATGAATGAATGAACGAATTTATTTTTAGTTTGTACATCAAAAATTGCACTTAGTACAATAATTATGATAAACATAAAAAACAAAAAGGACTAGGCTAGAAGCAAAAGCTTGTATTGATAGGATTAGTGGATCAAAAGGTATTAAACAGTTTAGATCAGTCGATGGTTTGTGTCACTGGTGGATATTTGGGTATTTTTGGGTTAAAATAGTTGTAACTCTTCCTATAATAACAATATCTACAATATAATATATACATAAAGTTACATGTTGATGTCAAAAGTGGTTTTTGATCTGTTTCATTCAGTCTTTACCAGTCAAAAAAAAGTTTGCAGTTGTTATGAAAACTTATTTTATCACATGTTCTGAGAACTGCAGACTGTATTGGTTTGACAGTTGAGTTTCAAAGACACGAAACAATGACACTAGCTTCAAAATAACATAAATCAAAGACGTGTGAGGAGATTATAGGTGTGTAAGTCTATATGATTTTGCCATGAGGACAGATTCTTAAACAGCTAATAATTATGGTACTATGTCACATCTGAGCATGTATAGATTTTGAATGCGATGAAACAACGACGAACAATACAATAAACGCCTAAAAGGATACTTTCTTTGGTTTACATGTTGTAGTTGTTAACCTGCAATCAAACCTCTGATGATTTCATTGATCTCGAGCCAACAGATCTTGGGTCGAACATAAATCAAAGCGTATAAAATTTAACAAACACTGAGGGGCTGTACGCATGTTCAGCGCCTGAGATAAATGGGTTTTCTGGCACACCGCCTGTACAGTATGTACTCTCGTTTGTTATCTCTCCAATTTAGTCCGTCTCAGTGTGAGCGTGATTAAAAGGTCATACTGTCACACCTGCGAGCGCTACCTCCTGCACGCAACATGTCTTCTACTCACCTCTTTTGGCCCGTAGCCACCTCGAGCTGAGGGAGATTCCTGTGTGAACGTGTGTTTGAGAGAGAAAGGGGAAAAAAAAGAGAGGGAAATGGCACCTGTGCAATATGTGGTTTACATTTGTGTTTTAATGCTCTCAGGTTTCTGACCATGCACTTCCTCTTCAATCAAGTCCTCATAAGTCTTACACATTTTCTATCTAGGTGTTTGCCCTTTATCCAAATAAAAAATTCCAGACTTTTTCCAGACTTTTTCAAAACTGCTATTTTTTTCCCAAAGACCTTGACTTTAATTACTTTTATACATGTGTGTCTACTTTTGTGGTTGAGATTGGACCTGTTGTGTGTAGTAGAAATGTTCATTTTAATAAATGTATGAATGAATGAATGAATAATTCACAGTAAATTATGTCATACTAACAGAAACGTTTTCAAAACATATAAAAACCACAAAAGTGAATGGATATCACACAAACAAGTTTCACTAGAATCATTCCAGTACCGACCAGTTAGAGAAATCATATCCACACTGCAAAAATCTCAATCTTACCAAGTGTATTTTTCTTATTTCTAGTCAAAATATCTCATCACACTTATAATAATAATAATAATAATAATGATAATAATAATAATAATAATAATAATAATAATAATAACACATCACACTTATATAGTGCTTTTTTGGACACTCGAAGACGCTTAAATAAGACATAATCACCTAAAGAGTAACTTTTCAGTGAGATATAAGAACTTATTTTTAGACAATAGGTCTTGAAAATCTTATTTCAAGAAATCTTACCAAGATGATTTTCACTTGTTCCATTGGCAAATTTTTTTGCTTAATTCAAGATCTTTTTTTTTTTTTTGCTTAATTCAAGGTTTTTTGCTTAATTTAAGCAAAAATTCTGCCAATGGAACAAGTGAAAATTAGCTTGGATAGCTAGCTTAGATTTCTTGAAATAAGATTTTCAAGACCTATTGTCTAAAAATAAGTTCTTATATCTCACTGAAAAGTTACTCTTTGGGTGACTATGTCTTATTGTACGTGTGATGAGATATTTTGACTAGGACTGAGATAATATGCTTGGTGAGATTTTGATTTTTGCAGCGCAGTTTTTTCATATTTTTATAAGGTTTCCTTTCTTATCTTACAAGATTATGTGCCTTTGAGCATACTCTAAAATGTAATTATGAGAGAAACTTTTTTCCATACTTTATTAAGACCTTCACACAAAATTCCAGACTTTTCAAGGTCTGTAAAACAGCATTTTGATGTTCAAAGGGATAATGTGGATGCTAACAGGTGTCTGGATCAGCACTTATGTTGGTCTAATGTTCTAAAATACCTGTTCCTTTCATTTTACATGTGTTTTTCTTGTATTTTTTATATTTAGTTCTTGGATTTTTTTTTTTTTTCTTTTTCTTTTTTTTTTTGCCACTTATAAGGGTAAGGGACCACATGTGGTAATTTCATTAACCTGGATTTTCTACATAACAATGAAACATTTTAAAAAGTTCACAAAAGTAATAAAGTCTTGTTATGTCCTTCAATAACACACTAAGGTTAAAATGTAGAATTTCAGAGTATTTCTATGAGTCAGGATGTATGGATATATGTATTATGCAGGAAACATTTGTTGGAACAAACTCTTCAGATTTGATGATTCACTGATTAGCCTAATCAAAATCTCAACACAAATATCTTATCTGTGTCTCTTCATAACTGACCCTAAGTAAAACATACACACTGACCCACTAATGAACATTCCTAAAGCAGACAGAAGCAGAGGGTTCTATCCATCCATCTAACAGCCTTGGTCTATACATGTTCTATGCTTTAGCAATAGAGGATAGAACAGAATGAATAATGCTCTAATTTCTCAACAGTTAAAAAAGGTTAAGGCCAAAGTATCTGTAACACTGATCATTCATTTCCAAACATTTCAGGTTTTTTTTTTACATGAATGCTTTCTCTGAACATAATTACTGACATCAGCTAGAGTTTATCTTGAACATCCTGGACTTTTAAATGAACAGTATATTATCGCTCATCCACATCCAAACACAGTAGGTGACGGAAATGCACCTTAACACCTGATGCCAAAAGGAGATGAAGAGTTAATTAAGAGCTAAAGTAGGAACATGGAGGACTCCACGGAACAGGAAGTATCTCTAGATTATTCACTGATAGGTAATGAAACCATGCTAATTCTTATTTTCAGGTGACGTTACACTAATGAAAACATCATTATGAATGTTTAATGTCTGCACTTTGATCCCACTAAAGCGCACATATTCTTACACATTGGACTATAGACCTGCATTACGGCCGCAGCGGCAACAAACACGGAAACAGCTTTGTTGCCTCTTGCTACTGCGGTTACGTGGAGCTCCGCTTCCCACAAAGCACGTCGCAACAAATTCCTGAAAATGCCCAAGCGACCTATCATCTCTGTTCGTAAACAAATGGACTGTTTATGGTGGAGTACACTTCGAAATTGTTCACTGTGAGGGAAGAGATTCAGGTGCGTAATTACGGAAAGACTTACAGATTTGTGATAATTAGGCTATGAGTCAGGTTTTACAGATTTGATGAAAAACTGGTGAAGAAAGTCATATGCAGCTTTAAGAAAGCTTAAATCAGTGGTTCCCAACCTTTTTTGGCTCGTCAACCCATTTTCGCGTCTTAAACTTCTGGTGACCCCAGACATTCAAAACAGAGACTTTTTTTTTTTTTTTTGCTAAAACTAATTTGTTTTCATCATGTAATAGTTTGCTATACTATGTTGCAAATAAACGTTAATTTTAGACGACATTTACGCTATATAATGTATATTATTATGGATGGAGGCAGTAAAGCCAGGTGTAGATTACTGCACAAAGTGAGAATTTTATTTTCCTTGGTCAGGATATGTACAGTCAGTCCAGCTTGGATTTACAAGGCTGACAATTAATTCATAGTTTGAGTTATTGTTTGTTCAGTATTAATTGCCCTAAACCGACCACAATGAACATTTGAAAGGTAAGCAGTACCGCAGTGCTTCAGTTTCAGCTTCAGAGTTTGTCATGTCTTTTATGTATTGGGATTGTCTCTCTCAACTCACCATATTTTTTATATTAGTAAGTTGGGGTTTTTTTTGTTATTTTTTATCAATTACTACAAATTTTAGGTGACCCCATTTGAATTCCAGGCAACCCCATGTGGGGTCCCGACCCCACAGTTGAAAAACACTGGCTTAAATATAGAGAAAAAAATTATTTGGGAACTGCCACCAAAGTAGCACTGGATCTTTATGGGTTAAAATGATCCTGGTTCCAAGTAGATCTTCAGTCTTAGATGGTGTGCAGTGGTAGTTGAGTTTCTATCAAATACTTGCACATTATTCATTTGAGGTTTATCTCAAAGCATACCAATCTAATAGAGAGAAAACTTAACTGATAACTACCGAAGGTTGGGAGCTTAAGATCATTATGTTACCTTTTATACTCAAGAATTTCATCATCTCTTCTTATTTGAGTTGAATCAGTTCATGTGCATTATTGTCCACTACATCCAAGACAGGTCAGGGCGTCTGGGATTTCTCCGTGAGGTGAATAAGAGTTAGTATCGTCAGGCGTGCTGTCACTCTCAAATAAGAAAAAAAGCAAAAGGAACTGAAACCTGGGTGTAACACGGTGCTTGATTAAAAAATACTTTCACTGCATAGTATTACAGGAGAGGAAGCACTGAGGGATGTGCAATAAGACTGTTAAAAGAATCCAAATTAATTACATGATGGAAGAATTTATTCATTAAAAACCTGAAAAAACTAATTAAATATGTTAATTTCTGTAGTTGTTCTTAGTCATGGAATACCTGTTATAATAAAACGTAACATACAAACCAGTGGGGTCGGGTCAACATCATCGGAATTTATCGGAATGAAATGGTTTTTCTCTGGAAGCGTTAAAACATAATGACTGTTTGACCAGCTTTTGAAGAGTTTACATGTGAAGTTCACATATTTCACAGGTGTTTTTTTGAAAATCTATTTGGGAAAAAAAAAAAAAAAAGAAAAGAATCTAACTCTCGCATTTCTTCACTTTCCTTTTCTCCATAAATTTTCTATTATGAGGTAAAATGCCGCCTCGGAGCGCCGCCGATGCCCTGTTACTTTGATCACGTTCATCCTCAAGAGCCACACTGTTGCCTCTGGAAACATCAGTGAAAAGCCTGCTTATGTCATTCATTAATACAGTTCACCTCTTTTGCACCTTTTGAAATCACATTGAAGCATTGCAGAGCACTTTAATACAACATATCTGAAGTTGGTAAGTAAACCTAATAAACTACATTTTTAACCCTTTCATGCACAGGCCACTACAGTGGACAGTTCTTCTCCAGCTGTTCTCTTCTATATTCGTGGGTTTTGATGTTTTAGTTCCGTATCAGCCAACACAGTGAACACTTACGCACCATCCAAGCCCGGATTAACCATGTGGGCAACTGGGCAATTGCCCAGGGACCCGCGACCTCTGAAGGGCCCTGGGTAGCTCGGACATAACGAAAATATCTGATTATCTTTGCTTATAAATGAAACTGTCCGCTGCCCGGAGCCATTGCACTGCACAGAAACCCTGCTCCTGCTGTTTGTGACCGTGAGCTGAGACCCTCTCCTCATTGGTCAGTCCAAAAAGCGAATCAGCGGTGACGCAAATCAACGTGCATGCACTGAGCGGGATGTGAGACGTCAAGAACTACGTGACATACGCGAATAAAAACATTGTAAACATGGAGAAGCAGCTAAGTGGGAATGCCAAACGCAAATTAAAAAAGGAGAGGGACATTAAAAAAGCTGTTTCCAGATGTTTATAGTATGTAGTATATTTAGTATTAAAATATTTAACCTTTGCCTTGACATGCCTTGAACTGTGATGTGTTTTCTGTTTAAAAGTTAAACTGGGACCACAATGTTTATTTTAGCAGATTATACTGCATTATATTTATTTTTTCCTTGTGGTGGCTCCATGAAAATGTTGAGATATGTTTATTGTTGAGAGAAAGCAGATTTCAAGATGTTTACATTGCACTGACTTTAACTCTCTTGCTGAATTCTGAGGTGACAAAGGGATTTCTGTTTAAAATTTATATCTGATTCTATCAGATTATGTTTGTGTTTTGTCTGTGGGCTTTTTCTGACGATTCAATACATTTGTGTTGGCTAAAAGTGTTCTTAAATAAATACTGGATACTTTGGAAATGGTTTCTTATTTATTTTTTGTGAAAATGGAGGACACTTTCCTCTCTTTCTAATGTAGTGGATCAATTTTAGATTATACTGATACTAATGTGTTTTGTTTTCATATCATCATATGCAAGTGAGTGGCCTTGACAAGAGGCTATAGTGGTGCACTTGTAGTTCTACAAGCATTTACACATTTGTACATCAAAATGCATTTGATGATAGTTAGATATTGAAGTATGGGGTATATTTACATATATTCCTGGAATTTATTCTGTATTTTGCCAGATTATAGGGATCCTGGGGTTGTGATGATGGGGCCCTTGAATATTGTTGCCCAGGGTACAATGAAGTGTTAATCTGGCCCTGGCACCATCCCATACACTGACATTCAGACCATTACTGTAACTTTGCTGTTCTTGATAAACCTGATCTGCACTAACATGTTTAAGTGTAAATCAATTGTTATTTGTTAGACAAGAAGTTTTTTTTTTTGCATATTATCTCCATGAAGTGAGTAATTACTAGCATTAGAATACGTTAAAATGTGAGAAGACATCAGATTAGCAGCATTAAAAATGTTTTTACTTCATTGTTTTCATATCACTTTCTAATATTGGGTTTTAAACACGTTTCTTTGCTTCAAAAATTAAATGCATGGATATTTTTGTAACTCCATAGGAAAAAAAAAAACTCGATCACATTGTTTTTTTCATGCCTAAGGAGGAATAAAAACACTGAAAAAAAAAAAATCTTGACTAAGGTTCTCACAGTTCATGCATGAAAGGGTTAATACTGGTATTTTCAGCTGATGTTATTAAGATTTTTCAGTTTATTAGTTCAATATTAAAAATAAGCCTTAAAACCACAACTGCAATTCACTTCTATTTCGACTTGATTACTAATTTAATTTTTTTTTTTATCATCACACATCAAAATCCTTTTCTACCTGCCTCTTGAAAACACACCTTTACTAGAAAGCTTCAACAATAGCGGCCTTTAATTCGCACCAGCTCGTTTCAACCTCTGTTTTACACTTTACACATAATGGTTGCAACAGATTTCAGTCTCTTGTTCGTTCTTCCTGTCAAATTATAATCATATGCACACGTTCAGGGGTTAGACTGAAGACAAAAATAAAATATCTCACGCGCAGCGGATAAATTGCCCTACCTCACAATTTCCTTGAAAGTTGCTTGGCATGCTGAAAATCTCCCTGTTGTGGCTCAAATTGCAGATGTAGCCTGAAAGAATATAGAAATAAATGTAAATCTCTGTCTCACTGTGTGCCTGAGGAAGCTCTATCTGTCCTTTGATTCCCGGGTGAGACGGTTGCATTTCAGCGCGGCAGCTAAAATTGCAGCGGTTGACTAAATATGGATGTGCAGCCGCGACATTAAAGAGGGAGACATAATTGAAGAACATAACTACAGGACATCCCAGAATAAGGTGGGGTGATGGTTGTCGCGGTGACGAATCGGTCGCAAGATAGGGCTGGGGGGAGTCCTGCTCATCGTTCTCTGCCTGAATCTCTGCGGCCCCGTAATTTTCATGTCACCCTGCTTCCACCTGGGTTTTTTCTCTGACATAAGGAAATGCACATGCAAACACCAGAACATCTGACTGGAGAATCAAACTACTATGTATGAAATAGAAGAGAAACAGATGGTCAATAGGTTTACATACTGTACATATTTTTACCACTCAGACTGTCTGTAACAATGCAATGTTTAAAAAAAATAATATATATATATATATATATATAATGTTTTATGATGACATTCTGGGTATGTTTTATCCATATCGGTATATAGCCTATATACAGGCGCGGAAAAAATTATTAGACCATCAAAAGTCATCAGAAACAATGGTTATGCAATCAAGTACTTACTCCTGTGTGTATCATGTGACTAAAACAGACAGAAAAGAAAACACGGAATGCCTAAAAGCATTGTTTTTGGTAGTACAATGCCATAGCTACTGATATAAGAACTGAAGTGATTTTGGTTATTATTTGAGGTGTAAGAAAATATTGGTTCCATGATATATTGCGATATTGATATTAAAAAGTACTGTATTGATATTTTGAGGTATTTATTCAAATGCAGACACGGCGAAGGTTCATTTTAGTTTTTTTCATTTTCTTTTTTATTGTAAATGTCTCTGAAACATAATTTTATTCATCTATTTGTTTATATTTGTGTGTTTTTTATACTAGTAAAACTGTATGTAAAAACTTTATTTATCCAAAGTTTTTACACAGGAATGTTTTGTGATATTGCATTAGATCCAATTTGTTTAGTATTTGCGCATATTTCTGGTGTAATTCAACTTTTCCAAGAAATAATCTTTTAAAAAGTAAAGAAACAAAACAAACAAAAAAAATACTGCCACGTTAACAGTATTGTGATATATACTGCGATATATATCGTATTGTGATCCTACTATTGTGATTTGTACATTCGGCAATACAGCACCTGGAGGGTTCAAATTCAAACTTTTTGAACTATTAGGGTCCTGAAACACACAAATAAATGAACCAAAGACTAATAAAAGTGGGTTTAGCAAAATATGATCTCTTTAAATCTGCTTTCTACAGCTCTTCCCTTTATGTCCAAACCAAAAGACTAAATATAAATCTATTTGGAAAAGTGAATGAAGCTAATTTTCCAAGTTTCCAAACTTGCTGTTGATATACAGAGTTGAACAGTAGAGTCTACACCAGATGTCTGTGTAGGTTCTACTTTGTCCAGGTAATCATTCGCCTTGGTAGTTCTTCTCGGTTCAACTGGTCTAGTTTAACTGAACTGGTGCATTTGAACCAAGAAGAATTATCAAGTAGAGTCTACACCATATATTGACAGAATCTGATCAACAACTCCTTATTATGACTATCAATCAGCTGCAAGTTAACCCTTTACCTGTCTGAAAATACATAATTAGACAAACTCAGGGTGTCATTGGGAACATTTTCTACAGCCCAAAATAATGCAGGAGTCTCACGTCCCCTCAGATCACTAGAATTACAATACACTGAAAGGAAAGGAATGGAACTTCTGCCCAGTGGTGCTACAAAAAAACTATAGAGCACTGCAAGTTTAAGAAAACTCTGACCTACATTATAGACAAATGTTGGTGCAAGAAAACTAAAAGGGTCTAAAAGCTCCATAAATGTATGTCCATACATGTACAGTAATTCATAAATGCATGTTCTGTCTCTAAATGTGTGATTAAATGCACAGAGAGCTCTGCTTTTCAAAACAGTATGTTACTAAAACTCCAAGTTTTTATGGATGAGGAATGATTGGCATGGAAGGAAGTTATTTGTGAGATGGAAGCAGAGGAGACTGCTGAGAAAAAAAACCTTAAAAGACCATTGGCTTTGCTATTCATAAGTATGTGTTTGGGTGAAATGATTTTTTTTTATATGTATTCTTGAAATTAGGGACATTTTCCCCAAATTCCACACAAAAATATTTCTGTGAAATGTGCAGTCGTTTCTAAACCTCACTCTCTAAATGCATACAGTATGAATGTAGTGTATATTCTACAGTAATACTCAGCAAGCAGTGCTTAAAGATGATGATGCTTTTAGGGGGCCTCAGAGCACATTCAGGACCATGGTGATTATTTATTATTACAGGAATAAGGACCGAACTGAAGAGGCAGCGACGCTCGACCAAGGACCTCTGATTGTGTGGTTGGTCAGAAGTTGATGAGCCTTATGGGTAATGAAAGGCTGAGATATTCACAATCAGTGACAGCAATCATACAGTATAATGGGTCCTCACCTTACCTCAGAGAAGGTAATACCGGCCTACCTGATATAGATCAGCTGACACAGTATCATAATCAATGATAGCATTAATCTGTACATTTACACATGCAGAACCCTGCGACCTGAAAGCTCCATGGAAACTGTAAGAACCAACACTGAACTTCACTGTTACTGAGTTTTATTGAACAGGAAAAAAGTAAAATAGAAAAGAGTAACAGTAGGAGGTTCTCAAAAATTAGTGTGATGGCGTATTAGGTTTTATATTAACCCTTTCATGCATACTGGTCACTACAGTGGACAGTTATTTTACAGGTGTTCTCTTGTATATTCATGGATTTTGTTGTTTTAGTTGCATATCAGATAACACAGTGGATGCTTATGCACCATCTCATACACTGCAATTCACATAATTACTGATAAATACTTGATAAACCTGATGTGCAGTAACACGTTGGAGAGTAAATCAATTGCTATTTGTTATTATTAGACTGTAATTTACAGTTTTCTTAAACAAAAAGTAAAATAAAATAAAAAAAAAAATATATATATATATATATATATATATATATATATATATTATGTCCATGACGTGAGTAATAACTTGTATTAGAGTATGATAAAATGTGAGAAAACATCAGATTAGCTACATTAAAAGAAAATATTTCATAGTTTTCACACGGTATATCACTTTCTGATATTGTATTTTAAATACATGTTTCTTTTCTTCAAAAATTAAACACATGCTGTCCAGCTGAGTAGACATTTTTGAAACCCCATAAAAAACAGCTTCATAAAAAAATTCAACGACATTGTTTTTTTCATGCCTAAAGGGGAATAAAAACACTCAGGAAAAATATCTTGACTAAGGTTTTCATAATTCATGCATGAAAGGGTTAATACACAGAAGTATCACCATGTAAATACTGTAAGAACATAGAAAGACTCAAGTGTAACATATGCAATGACTGGGGATTTGTCTATATATTGTCTATATTCATTTGTCAGCGTCTACTCATATTGTATAGCTTTGTTGTGTGAATTTGAGCTGATATGACACGGAGACAATAGTCGCTTTTCCATTGGACATCTGCGCAAAACCTTACCGATACTTACTAAATGTCAAAAAACAGACGTGCGTAATGTCGGCTTTTCCATTAAAACACAAATACGATGATTAGTTTATTTATTATCGCGAGATGATACAAGAAGTCATTCCACAAACATGGCAACGGACATAAATATAGTGTTGAATTACAGATATATTCATTATTATTATTATATATTATCCCTCTACCCTGTACTATATTAAAACATGATTCGGTTTCCTGGTGTGTCCACACATACCGAAATATGTCTTTTAAAACTCTTTTTCTTCACTTGTAATGTCCGTCGGCATCCGTTTTTTTATTTATTCACATGACTTTAAATGCAGAAAAAGGTTGTTACATTGCAGTTTTGTGCGATATACTAATTGCGTTACGCCTGAAAACCCACCTCTTGCCAGCACAAAAAATTTTCATCAAATAATGAGTTTTGGTGAAATTGTCGTTTTTTCATTCGGTACATTTTTATGTGCACGTTATATTTGCGCAATTTAAGGGTCAATGGAAAATAGACCAGTGTTGGCAACTTTTATGAGGTTTACACTTACCGGTGTACACTACACTTTTAGGACTTTACTATTGTTTTATACAAGGTTTCATTCAACACATGTCATATGTTTCTAATTGTTTGTGCTGCTTGATGTCATGGGGTCAGAGGTCATACTAAATAGTGACTTTAACCTTTACAACACATTTAGTTCTGTTTTTTTGTACCTTTTAATTCTGTGCATATATTTCCTGTATGCTCTTGTTGTATTTGAAGGAAAGAGAATGAGAAATAAATATGCTAATTTCAACCCTGCAAAAACAACCCTGCACAGTTCTGGATATAAACACCTGGGTAAATATAATATAATTTTAACATATAAAATTAATTTAAAAAAAAAAAGAAAAGAAAAATCAATGATTTTTTTCGGGTTTTATTGTATAGTTACTTCACACGAAGACCATTCTGACTCATCCCATGTAACATCTTACGAAAGCATATTTATTTATTTATTTTAGTATTTGTTAGAATAGGTATTTATAGCCTAAAATCATTTGCAATTTTAGCCCCTAGCTGGAATTTGAAATTAGATTAAAATAAATAAATGAATAAATAAAAACTGTAAATAAACATACATAATCACAATTATAATATAGTTATAGTAATATACTAGTTACATGATAATACAGAATAATTCCCAATGCTACACAATACAAGCTAACTTTACCTTTAACCTTTAGAATCCATTTAGTTCAGGGCTTTTATTCTGTGTCTTTTAAGGCTGTGCATATATTTCCTGTATGTTTTTGTTGCATTTGAAGAAAAGAGAATGAGAAATAAATATGCTCATTTCAGCCCTGTAAAAACAACAAAGCTAAAGGTGGACTGAGGTTTCTGCACAGTTCTGGATATCAACACAAAATGAACAATAAAAAAAAAAATCTATGATTTTTTTGGGGTTCATTGTATAGTTACTTCACAATAAAACCATTGTGACTCATCCCTTGTAACATCTTACGAAAGCATATTATTTATTTCGTTATTTTAGTGTTTGTTAGAATAGGGTATTTATAGCCGAAGATAATTTGTAATGTCAGCCCTTAGCTGGGATTTTAAATTATATAAAAAAAACAAGATTAAACTATATACACATACATAATCAAAATAATAATATACATACAAGTTACACGATAATACAGAATAATTCCCAGTGTTACTCAACACAAGCTAACTTTACCTTTAACCTTTAGAATACATTTAGTTCTTCTAAGGCTGCGCACATATTTCCTGTATTTTCTTGTCGTAACTGAAGAAAAGAGGATGAGAAATAAATATGTCTGCTCATTTCAACCCTGCTAAATCCACAAGGCTGAAGGTGGTAGTTTATTGGTTTGTTGTGTGTACACTGCTTTGGTCAACTCTGTTGTTTTAAATGTGCTTTATAAATACATTTGGATTAGATTACATTATTCATGATTTTTTTTAATGCAGTGCAAAATATTCCTCTTTATTTTTATGTTATATTTTAATAAAGAGCCGCAGGTACACAGAGAGTTATACTTATACTTAGTTACATCTTTAATACCAGAGCTAAGAGTGGTCTAAGACAGTACTGTATATGGCATCAGTTGAATACTTTTTTAACCCTTTCATGCATGAGCTATGAGAACCTTAGTTGAGGTGTTTTTTGGGGTTTTTTTTTTTGTTTTTTTCGAGTGTTTTTATTCCCCCTTAGATATGAAAAAAAAAAAACAGTGAGATTGAGTTGTTTTTTTTTTTTACATAGATTTACAAAAATGTCCACTCAGCTACACCATGAATTTTATTCTTGAAGCAAAGAAACATGTATTTAAAACCCAGTATCATAAAGTGATATGAAAACAATGAAATGAAACCATGTTTAATGCTGCTAATCTGATGTTTTCTCACATTTTAACATATTCTAATACTAGTTATTTCTCACTTCATGGAGATAATATGCAAAAAGTAACAATTAACAATTGATTTCCACTCAAGAACCAATCAAGAACAGCAAAGTTACAGTAATGGTATGAATTGCAGTTGATAAAATGATGTATAAGCGTCCACTGTGTTGGCTGATATGAAACTAAAACAACTAAACCCATGAATATATAAGAGAACAGCTGTAGAATAACTGTCCACTGTAGTGACCACTATGCATGAAAGGGTTAATGTATCTTTTTATGTGTATTATCCTTGAGAAATACAATAGAAATAAATATATAAATAAAACAAGATTAAAAATATACAAATGAATCTTTATGTTATTGTGTCTGACAGACTCTGGACATATTTTCACAGCATTGTTTAATACACACACACATACACACACCAGTGCGAGTGGACCGGTTGCCAGTGTGTGAACAGGAGAGGCCCCCAGCCGTGACCGACACATGGTGCTACCAGCCACTGCCAGGACCCAACTGTGTGTGTCTGTGTGTGTCATAAATTAATAAACATATCTGACAAGAGCATCGCAGGCACCCGAGGGCATCATCATGTTTGCAAACAACCCCCCTCACCCCCCACCCCCACATATACTCTCCACACACACACACATCCACGGATGCATGCACACACATTCCCTGAGGAGCAGCGATTGTTTAATGATTCAATTAGCTGTGTGGCGTGCTGAGAGCTAGAGGCAAGATGGAGTGATAATTGATAAACATGTTTAATCCTGAGAGAGTGAGTGTGGGGTGGGGGGTGGGGGGGTAGAAAAGGAGGGGTGGAGAGATAAACCGAACAGATAGAAAGAAGCGCAAACACATTTCTGATGTTTTTACAACACAATGCCTCACTTAGCCCTGGACTTCTGTTCACAAGAGCACCTGTTTTTATGTCCTGTGCATAGAAAATAGACTTTTACAATAGAAATAAGACAATAACACTCACAGTCGCCCACTCAGATTATATCTACTTCAGTGAATAATTCTACCATGCTATGCGAAAAGAAATTTATATGTCATAAAGTCAGTTCCTTGACCTTTTAACCTCCTATGGGTTTGGATTCAAGTTTCTATCATCAGTTGTTCTGAAGTTACTTGGGGTGGAGTGGGTGTGATTTCAGGTCAGTTATATTACAGGGTTGCTACAGGTTTCTACAAGTTCAATTTCAGACTGTTTAAGACTACTCAGAACAGAATTTAATGCCCATTTCACAGTTTATTTCACAACCATATAAAGTCAGCTTTCGACTAACGGCAGCACTTGTGTTGGGCTGAATGTTCTGTGATCATTTCTGCAAAGTTAGCGATAATTGGTTCTAGAGCTGCAAGCGATTAATCGACTCAAAGTGATCCAAAAAAAAAATCATTCAACCACAATTCTATTGAATTAAAGCTTTGTTTCCTTCATTTCTCTGCTGTTAAACATTGGTTCCACTGTTGTGTTTCACACGGACGCTTATTGTGACACACAAAGAAGCTTCAATTCAGGAAAACTGCAATAGAATATTTCCCTTCAATCAATTTGAGTCAATTAATGGAATCGGGAATTTTTGCATTCGCTTCAAGCACCTAATCGATTAATCGGTTGCAGCTCTAATTGGTTCCCAATTTCAATATAAATTGTCAGGTTGAAACGGGTAGAACTAAGTCGAATAACGTTACTTTCTTTGCAGCTTGGACATTTCCCAGACACATTTAAGCACATCACAGCAAAGAAGTTTATAGCGACATAACGTAAGACCAACCGTATTAAATTTAATAACTTTGAAAGGCTTTTTTTAAGATATTAAAGGAGTGATATTTTGCTTCTGTAAATAGAATAATGCATTTTAAAACATTTCCCTGTGGTCCACTAAAACTGTAAATGCTCTGCTTGGGTCTGAATTGTTCATTAATTCAACTCCACAGGTCCATCTTCAACAACATTTCTGAAAGGTCGTTTTGAGCGCTGGCCCTTTAAATGAGTCACTTCATGTCCCACCCCCTCCAGGTGGTTGACCATGCTTTCTGTCCCATTCAGCCACTTGTTTTCATTAATGTAACGAACAACTGAACACTTTAGGTCAGGGGTGTCAAACTCATTTTAGTTCAGGGGCCATATTCACCCCAATATGATCTCAAGTGGGCCGGACCAATAAAATAAGAACAATGAAATAAGTAAAATTACATTATGATAATGTTTACATCTACAACGTTTCCTTAAAAATCTGAATAACATGAACAACTTGAATTGTCTTAAGAAAAACAAGTGCAATTTTAACAATAATACGCTGCGGTTTATCAGTTTATCATTTACACGTGTGTTACAATCGCACAAAACATTTAGTAACAGGCAGAATATTAGTAAAATTGCATTTACTTTTCTTAAGATATTTCCGTTTGTTCATATTTGTTCAGGTTATTCATGTTTTTGTAAAAGTATAGTTTGGTAATGTAAACATTTTCATGCAATTTTACTTTTTTACACCTTAAAAAAAACAAAGAATTTGGGGTGGTCATTATTTATAGGTTATTATGATAATATTTTACTGGTCTGACCCACTTGAAATCTAATTGGACTGTATGTGTCTGTATGTGGAACCTGAATTAAAATGATTTTGACACCATTGATTGTTAATATCTTCAGTGTAATTGTTGCATTTCACAAATTCATCCCACGAGCAACATTGGACCCTTTGACGAGCCAGATTTGGCCCCCGGGTCATATGTTTGACACCTGTGCTTTAGGTAATCGGCTCAAGGTTTGGACATATTTTCAGTATGAACTACAACCGCTGCTGCTGACAAATAATTATGGGGTACTCATACTTGACCTTATGTGTGCAAATGTCATGACGTAACTAGTTATAAAAGGTAACAAATTAGGAAGGAATTAAAACAGGTTGTAGAAATCCACTCGATATTTGCCAAAATAAATATAAAGATACCTTTGCAGCACCTGGAGGGTTCAAATTCAAACTTTTGGAACTATTATTGTCCCCAAATACAGAAATAAATGTACCAAAGACTAATAAAAGTGAGTTTAGCAAAATATGACCCCTTTAAATGCAAGTATTCTATGTATTGTAAATTCAAGATTTTTTAAGACCTTGCAGGAATCCTGTATTATTATCAGACGTATCAGAAGTATGAAAATATGACAAATGAATGAAAAGTGAAGGTAAATAAGAAATCTATAGTTACTGTGTTCAATACTGAGGTCAGGAACAGGCACCTAATACAGTGGATTTAAGAATGAAGTAAAGATATGCTCTAAGTTCTGGATCAACTTTCAGATCAACATGAAATTATTTATTTTGTCATGCAGCATCAAACAGATGCCTATATCTCAGAAAAAATGACAAAAATGTCAAAAAGTACCCAAATATTTCCCAGTAGTGAGGTTGAAAAGACCATCTTCAAGGAGGAGTTATAGTAGTAAAATACTTGGAAAATCCACACATGCAAAAATGTTACAGATATGGACAGGGACATGATTGTAATGACCTCGCAGCCTAAAAAGAGGAGTCGAATAATAACACTGGTCAACAACAAATTTGTTGTTTAAGTTTTTTGAGCTGATTTAGGATAATTTTGGTGTGCTGAATCCAAAAAACATTAATTTTGCTCAATCAGGTCAACTTTCTGAACTATGCTACATATTGGCTTTTTAATATTTTTGCTTACATTTATGGATATTTTCACATCATATGATACAAAATTCTTTCATATTTCTCGCAATAAACGAGTTCTGAAGATTTTACTTTTGCCAATTTATGATTAATGGTTTTTTTAATATTACAGGTGAATGAAATGGCTTCGACTAGAAGATCTTGCAAAAATAAGCCTGACGTATTCTGCTACATCTGCGGTGAATACACCATTGTACCTAACAGGAATCAAGTCACAAGTTTCATAAAGTGTGCTTACCAATCTTATTTTGGTATTAAACTTGGTGACCAAGATAAAGTTTGGGCGCAGATTGTGAGAAGATCAAATTTTTCAAAATCAAATTAGCAAAAAAAACCTGACCTGATTGAGAAAAACAGATGTCATTTTTGGATTTAGCAGCGCAAAATGGTCCTAATTCAGTTGAAAAAACCTAGACAACTTGCAAAAAACATTTTTTTGTAACCCAGTGTAATACATAAATAAATGAAGCAGAAGGTCAACATAGTTAAAGAGAGAAGATACATTAAAACTGTAGACTAAACAAACCTTGACAATGCAAAACCAGCTTCACTTCTTCCACTGTGGACGGAACATTCCGGTCGCTGCACCGCACATTACATGCCTCTTAGCTTCACCTGACAACATAAGAAAGTAATTAATGGAGATTTCAGCAGCTATGTGTGTCAGGGATACGTAAACAACAACATCCCCTGTTCTACACTCATTAGGGACCCTATACAACTTTATTTTCCATTACAGTATAAAAAGAGTCTAGTAGGTGGAAAGGAGCAAATATGTTAATGCGTTAAGGCTGATAGTTCTTGGAATTTTTTCATTTGCATCAAGGTAGTTGAAGGAAACATTTGACACATTTTACTTTGCTGAAATGTTTCAAGTATGTACCTAAAAGTTCTAACATTTATTTATTTAGTTTATATTAATTGGAGTTTGACTCTGCTCGGAGGAAAATGTGATCAGCCACGACACAGACAAACCCTGAGACGCCAAAACCCTCAACGGAGCACGATATTAACACAGTCTGCGCAAAGAAACATCTATAAAAGAAAAAAAAAAAACTTCTGTGCTAATGCAGGAGGAGAATGGGGAGGCGGAGGAGGTAATTTCAGACCTGAAGCTGAGAAGGCTGAATAAATGACCACTGCTTTGGAAGTAAACTGACCGTGGACCACAGAGATCAGTTAATTACACTCTGGTGCGAGGCCCTTTAACTCTTTAACCCCTGATGTGTCTGTGGGGTTCCTTCTGAAAGTATGATTTATCTTAAATATTCCTGAAAATTCAACTGTTGGCACAATAGGAAACAATTGAAAACGTGCTGATACAATAGACTGTGTTTCCATAGACATCCCCCCGCTGCCTGTGTAATGGGGGGCAAAACCAACGTGACATCATGAAAACGTGTAAATATACAATAGAATTTTATGTCAGCGCAAATTTGACCAGGAACCAAAGGTCCCTAATTGCTCAGTTGCGAACAGGAATCCTTCCCTTGGCCTTAGAAACTGGGAGATTCACCCAAACCCCAGAAGAAAACAGACTTTGTGGACTGTGTGATTTGGGGGAAGTGGAAAATGAATCACATTTTCTTTTGTATTGTCCTCTATATGATGAACTGAGAGGCCCTTTGTTTGATGATATGTGTATCCGAAATCCTGATATGTTCTGGAGCACTGATGATGACAAGATGAAATGGTTGTTTAGTTCTAACGTATATAAATTAGCATTATTTGTTTGTAAAGCCTGGAAAAAGCGGCAGATGTGTTTGTTTAAATAGGTCAGTATTTTGTTTTGTTCATATCTATTGTGCCTATTGTCTGGTGTTCGATTTTTGGTGTGTATTTTTGGTGTCTTATAAGCCCATGTAAGGGCTGGGCATGTTCTTTATGCAAGATACAATAATAAAACATTCATTCATTCATTCATTCATTCATTCATATACACGCCACTTTTAATTACTGTTAATTGGCATGTTATCTGTACGCATTATAAGCTTTCCGCGTGTATGTGTACGCTGTGTCAAATACCACGCACTGAGAGTTAGGGTTAGGGTTATGTGAACCGGAGGTCTTGCCATAAATTGATACGCAATCAAATGCGGTTGAATGACAGGCGAAAGGACGAAAATGCGTATGTACAGCACACCAAATGCCATAAGAACCGACATGACATACAGCACGAATTTATGAGATCAGTCTCACCAAAACACAAAGCAGTGAGTGAGATCGACTCGCTATAAAAATAGACGGTCTGGGCGTCTTTTTTTTTTTTTTTACATCATTTTCCTTTTGATTTTTTGTTTTACTCTGTCCATTCAACGATATAATCGCATTATCTGAAGAATGCATTGACATATCTGCACCAAATTTATACTGTGGATACATCTGGCATGGAGCAAAAGCCTATTGACAATAGGTGACCTTGACCTACTTTTTCAAGGTCAAATGGCCTCGTGGATTTATGATATCTAAGTACTTTCACATATAAATATGTATGTCATAAGTTTTACACAAAGGCAATCTAATCTAAATTACAGGTCAGTAACCTTCAACAGAATCTTATACTATATTTGGCTGAGGGGAATTAAAAGGGATTATTTTTACTGTTGTTTTCAGTGTTGTGGTGATTTCCCTTTTTTTTTTGTACTGTTTTAACAGTTTTGACCATGTAACTACTTTTACAGGAAACTATCTGATTTATACTGATAAAATTCAAAATACAGAGGATACCATTATAAATAAATGCTGATAAATTACTTAAGAAAGGTTAGATATAGAGAAAATTTCATTTGGGAACTGACATAAAAGTAGCACTGGGTCTTTATGTGTTAAGATACCTTTGGAGTAGATGTAGAGGATGGCCAGAGGAGGATTTTCTTCTTGTGTTTTACTTTCTTTCTCCATCTACATGACACATCTGACCAAGAACCAAAGCTGACGTTCTCACACAGTCTGTAGTGAAGCATGGTGGTTCCCTTGGATGCTTGAAAAAGAAGAAAAAAATGGTCCAACTTTATAAACTCTGAGAAAATTAATTATATGTGTAAAATTTCAGGCAAAAATATTGTTTATCGACTACAATTCCTTTAGGGTTTTGAAAGTCCTTCTGTTTAATGCTACCATTGAATGGAAAGTGAATTTTCAGCTTTATTTTACAGTAAAATCACAAGAAACTGATAATGACAACAACCGATGATAATGCATGTTATGAACAGCAGATATTTACCAACACATATTGTTCAGTTTCATATGTTTCCTTGTTTCCGTGTATGTTTGCATGAACCTTTCAGCTCCGGGCATGCTCAGTGTACAGAGTTTAAACAGCTGCTCTGTGCATGTGTGTGTGGGTGTGTGTGTGTGGTTGCATCCAGGGCACGGAATAAACAGGGAAAGTCAGCGAGATCTTTTGTATGAAAGAGAAACGTTGACTTTGTCTTCCTGGTTGGCCTTTGGCTGTGGGATTATGGGTAGAGCATGTCAGGTGACCCTGGGATCAGAGAGGTCAGCACAGCAGTGATGGAAAGGAAAAAAGGTGAGTGATGATGGGAACGTATAATGAACAAATAGAAAAACTAACACATTCACATAAGGCATCTTTTCCTTCACTACAGAATGATACACATTATAAAAACAATTAGCATATTATCTATTGAGGCTTAACATGAATGAATGACATTAAATTCTTAAAGCTATATATTGACAATTGCCCAAATGACTCCCAAAACATATTTACTTTCTGTTTATATCTAATGTAAACAAATAGAAGGACCAAACCCATGCTTATTGAACATTTTAACAACTTAATAAAGTGTCTTGACACATTGGTATTGTTTATAAAGTATCAACCAAACCACATAAAGAGACTGTAGAAAAATGATTTATATCTGTTTTCTGATCAGCAGCATGTAGATGTACAATTTGGTCAGGTTTTGGCAGTTGAGAAACATTGCAGTCAGACTTAAAAGAGCACAAAACTGTCAGTTGGGAGGACAAAACCCTCTTTGATGCATTTGACAGCTTTATATCGCTGTAGTGTGCAAAACGTGGCTTTGTTTCAACTTTAATCAGATCGCTCAACTTACACAATCTGCTTTCCTCACGAATATTGATTTATTGTTGCTTGCTTCAATGGTTAAATCCTTTAATTTGTGGAAATTTTTGCATAAGATTGATGTGGTATTTTACTCGTAATTAAGTAGCATGAGACCTGAGGCATATTCTCTCAACCTTCCTTTATTATTAAATCAGCTGGTTTCACGGTTGATTTGTTCTTACTTTTTTTATTATAGACATTTGTAGCTGCTGTTCATTTGGCTGCAGAAAAACCTCAACAGAATCATACTGTATGTAGATTTTTTTTTTTTTTTGCTTGACAGCGTCCCTTTTATCATTTCTTTTTTTTTTTTTTTTTTTTTTTTTTTTTTTGCACAAGCTGCTTGAGCTGCTTGTTCAGCTGCTGGATCTCTCTCCTGAAGAATTTTGGGACTGCATTTAATCTACTTGTGACCCAAATCAGGGTCCCGACCCAGATTATGAAACACACTGATGTGGCTGATTAAAGGTCAGATCCCAACATGTCGGTTTCAGAACCCGGAGCCCCCAGAGCGGCGGCCGCCCTGAAGAGAACCCACTGTTCAGACGGAGACACACTCACTTCACCCTATTAGCCTCTCACAGGAGAGAGAGGCTGTTTGTGAGTGAGAGGGAGAGTCCACGTCCTGCTGGGTGGCAGAATTAAAGAAGAGGTCTGTTCGAGGAGAGCCTTTGAAATGGACACACATGAACATACACACACTTCGATACTCCTGTAGCACTCTTTATTGACCATAACCATCTGGCTACCCCTCCGCCAGAGAGAGAAGAGGGGGGAAAACCACAGCCGACTTCATTCGCATGGTGCCGAATTTAATTGAATTTACAGCGACATATTGCAGACATATAGGAATTTGAGGTGAAGTGATACTATACTATATACTCAAACTAATACATGACAGAAATGAAGAAGAAATCATGATGTAACCAGGGGCTAAAATCCCAGTTTATAGTTGAGGGGGGGGGGGGGGGGGGGGGCAGTAAACAGTAAAATCTCAGACACTTATTCCTGGAGGGACAAGGAAAAAGATGCTGTTTCTTTTTGCTGTGCTGTCTGGCATTCTCTCTTACTCTCCTTTCAAACTTGCCTTACAGTGTTGTTCAGATGTTTTAAATAATGATATTAAAAGTAATAATAATATCTTTATTCTAGATCAGTGTTTTTCAACCTTGGGGTCGGGACCCCACATGGGGTCACCAGGAATTCAAATGAGGTCGCCTGAAATTTCTCGTAATTGATAAAAATAAAACTTACTAATAAAAAATATATGATGAGTTGACAGAGATAATCACAATCCATAAAAGACATGACAAACTCTGAAGCTGAAACTGAAGCACTGTGGTACTGCTTATCTTTCAAATGTTTATTGTGGCTTAAGATGCTGCAGATCTTTCATAATTTTAATTCATAGTTTGAGTTCTTGTTTGTTCAGTATTAATTGTCAGCCTTGTAAATCCAAGCTGGACTGACTGTACATATCCTGACCAAGGAAAATCAAATTCTCACTTTGTGCAGTAACCTACACCTGACTTTTCTGCCTCCATCCATAATAATATACATTCTATAGCCTAAATATTGTCTGAAATTAATGTTTATTTGCAACAGATGAAAAACAAATTAATTTTAGCAAAAAAAGTCTCCGTTTTGAATGTTTGGGGTGGCCAGAAATTTGCGATGTTAAAATGGGGTCACGAGCCAAAAAAAGGTTGGGAACCACTGGAGTAAACCATTAGCAGTCAGTGAGCGCAATTGAGTGGAAAGCACGTGTTTGAGACGCAACCCATTAGAGTTATTATACATGTATAATATAATAATAGGCCAGGACAAATGCCCTCAAAGGAAAGTTTGCAAAGATTGAGGAGGTAGGGAAAAGGTGAGCTTCACAACAGCAGGAGACGTAGAGTAATTAGTAACGCTGTTAAGTTTCACTTTCACTTCCGCACGACCCCTATAACACTCCCCCCCATTGTAAGTATTATAAGTAGGATGGAAATTGACTGAAGACCCCTCCCCCCATATTACACCATGCGCATGTGCAACTACAATGTAAATATGCAAATTATATTTAAATCTAAATGTATATATGTATTTATATAAACACCAGATTTTTTTTTTCTTCTCTGTTTAGATTTAATATAATTTTTCACTCATTTGTTGTTTTTCTACTTGTCTTTCTCTGCAGTTGCTTATTGTATGTTGCTGCTGTTAACTGTGAAATTTCCCCATGGTGGGATAAATAAAATCTTATCTTATCTTATCTTATCTTATCTTTGCCAGGCATCCAGTCAGTATGTGTCCTCTAAATGTGATGACATCCTGACAAAAACATGTAACTCTTCATAGAAATACTAACCTAGTTCCTTTTGCATGGACCAGTTATATCATTGAATTGAATCAGAGATGTGTTTTGTCCAAGACTGCATCATAGCAACATATATTAATACCTTGTTCACATAGTAAAGTTTCCACCAAGGGCATTTTGCTGAGGACTTAACCACATTGAATCTGTTTAGAAAATAAGTGCTGCCGACACAAAAACAGGCCCTTACAAGTAAAATATAGTAAGTTTTTGTCTATATTTTTCTGGTTTCTGGAGGCTTCTGCTGCATGTAGTGGCTTTTTGCTGTTGTTATCTGCCTAGAAACTCAAACTCATTTTTGGCCCAATGTTATTACAATATTTTGACAATAGCTCGATGAATTAAACACGAGTCCACAGTTTCCAGTACGTACTATGACAGCTGCAGTGTTTCCATTAATTAACCAGACTATGGTGGACTAATTTGTTCCCCAAAGCTTTATAATGAATCAAAAACGTTTTCACGCTAATGTAACTAAAGTGTCTGCGCAAATTAGACTTACTGCATCTCACAGTTCAGAAGTCGGTCCAGCAGATCACAGATTTATGGAAATTGTTCATTTTACAAAGATGTTAGTTCTTCAGCAGCAGAAAAACAACACATTACACAAACTCTACAAGTGAAAGCAGACTAAAACGGAACACTTTAGCTCAGACAGAAGCTAAAGTATCACTATAAATAAGTGTAAAATAAACTCACTAGTCTAGTGACCTGTGTTAGTGACATTAATTTGTTTGTTTGTTTATTCTATATTTTGTACATCAACATTTAAAACCAAAAACAATGAAGAAAAACATTAAAAAAGATATTCAAAAAATGCCACAAATCCAAATGTTAATGTAATGTTCTCAGTAAAATACTATAATACTCTGTAATAATACCATAAAACACTAATAATGAAGTCATTTAAAAATAAACTGAATCCTTTGGACATTGGCTTCAGGTTTATTCATTGATCACATCTTTGCTGACTTTTGTTATAAATATGTTTCCTTACCTCTAAATATGAAATGTAAGTGCTGAAACCTAACCATAAAAAGTCCAAAATTGCTAAATATGAATTTAATTTCTCAGAAACACACTGAAAATTTCCATGAGTTGTTAAAACTCTACGTATAGAGTTCACAACTCACATATTTATCCAGAAAGGTCAATGTGAAACATACTTTTTTTGTTTAAAAACATGGTCACTAAATATCACAGTTAAACCTGCAGGGTTAGTCATAAAAATGAAGACTGTCAAGGGAAAAGAGATTTCTTTTCAAGCATTCATTCTACAAATACTTCTCCACTTATCTTTAAACTCATTGACATCATGATCAAACCATTGACATGCAGAAGGAAATCAAGGCCTCTGATAGTGGACAGGAAAACACAGAGGGAGAAGGAAAAAAGTCAGATGAGGCAGCGGTATTAACACTGAATGGACTTCCATCGGCATGGCAGTATTTGAAAAAGGAATCGTTTTTAGCACTTAGGTGAAAAAAAGCTCAATCAACCTTTCAGGATAAATGTAACTATTGATGGACAGTGTTGTGCAAGTTACTTCCAAACTGTAATCCATTACATATTACTTGTTACTGTTACTCAAAAGTAATTCCTTATCTTACAATATTACTGTCTCAGAATTGTAATGTGTTACATGACTCCTGTATTAGTCTTGAGTAACAAACAGACTCTAGGGGGCGCAGCACCAAGGACACCGGTAGATAAAACTGCAATGAATAAAGAATTATAACTAGCCATATTACTCTAAATTAATTAATATAAATTCAAACTGATATGAATTGTTATAAATTATAACTATTTAACTATTTAACCCATTTTTGCTGATACTGTGGCTGCCTCCGCTGCTGCAGCCACCACAGTAATACTAACAAATTGGACTTATTACTATATAACATTGTGTTGTTGTTTTCATCATTATCATTATTATAATAATTATTTGCACCCTCCACTCCCTTTCTCACTTTCATTCACCCCCCCCCTTCTTTTTTCTCTATCACCCCTGTTGAGCCGCATTATGTAATAAATTCCCATTATGTAATAAAAGTTCAAAATGTAATAAGAATGTCACGTCATCTTGTAATAAAGCCGCATTATGTAATAAACTGACGCATTTTGTAATAAACTACGTCAACACATTATGTAGTAAATTTTTTCACATTATGTAGGAAGTTATTTCAATTTAAGAAATTTATTACAAAATGCACTTGACACATTTTTATTAAAAAAATGTAATAACATGGTTCATTTTGTAATAACAATCCAAATTAATATAATTTCAGAGCAATTTAGAAGAAATTAGTCACAGGAGCTACAGGTAATGGAATCAGAACTTTAACCACACAGTTTAAAGATTAATTTAGCAAATTACATTTTCCTAAAAATAAAAATGTGTCAAATGCATTTTGTAATAAACTTCTAAAATTGTATTAACTTACTACATAATGCGAAAAAATTTACTACATAATGCATTGAGGTAGTTTATTACAAAATGCGTCAGTTTATTACATAATGTGGCTTTATTACAAGATGATGTGACATTCTTATGACATTTTGAACTTTTATTGCATAATGGGAATTTATTACATAATGCGGCTCAACACCCCTAATCAATCTATATTGTTTAGTTGCTCTTTACGTTTATTATCTTTTTCATTGTAATATGATGTTGTCATTGTTGTTGTTTGTCATTATCTTTGTTTGTTTATTTGCTTGATTTGTCTTTTGTTTAGACTGGTTAACTGTATCACTAATAAAAAAAAAAATAAAAATAAAAAATAAAATAATTGTAACCAGTCATAGAAATGTTATCTTACCTTGTCATTGCTGATCACAAGGATTATGCTAACTAGCTTCTGTAAAGCAGGGTTAGGGTTAGTAATGAGCATACGTCCATGTGGACAACGGACTGTCTTCTGCTGTCTTCACCCATTGGCTGAACACCAACAGGAAATAGAACTTTCCTGCTGAATTTTTGATCCCTTAAGGTGTCACGGTCTTGCTGTTTTGTTTTTTTTTAATCATTTGAGCAATTAAATTTTGTGCAAAAAGTGCAAGCGCTATTGAACATGTACCGAGTAAAATATTACTGAAAAGTGATTAGTAATGCCTTACAGCAAAAAGTAATCTGTTACTGTACTGTATTACTTTTGTAAAGCATTACTCCCAACACTGTTGATGAGGCACCGAAGGATTCTTAAAAACAGCTCCATGTAAATAACTGCATTTTAATTTAATGCAATTTGATATATTTCATGCACAGTGCTACAGTTTTATTAGGTGTCATTTTAGAATTAATTCCTTTAATTTTAGGCTGTACTGAAATTCAGTTTTGGAAAGAGAACAAGACAAGTGCAAGCCCTGGAAAGAGATGAGAGTAAGACAGGAGGAATGAAGGCAAAGCAGGTAGAAAAAGAGCAAAAGAGAGAAAATGAGTATAGAATAGTGGATGAAAAAGAATCAAAGTGACCCTGCTCGATCACCAACCCCCTGTCTCTCATAATTGTAGCATCTCCAAAACAACCAAAACAAACCAAATCAGGCCTAATGTATTTCCCTGTCACAACTGCCTGGCAGGAGCCAAATAGCTGCTCCCATAGAGAAATGTCATTTTCAAAAACACCGCTGGTAAATATGCCTCTCTGCATGGCAGATAGCAGTCTGGGCCATCCCTCGCTCTCTCATCTCTTCTCTCATTTGTTCTCTTTCACTTTCCATCTGTTTATTTCCAAGGTGAAGAAAAACTGCACTCTGTGAATGTCAAAACATGCCTCGCACCATTTTCTGCATCACTTTCCCTTCTGCTTGTTTACTTTTCTTTTAAACCCTGTCTCCCAAAAACTCTATTCATATATAAATAAATTAAAAATCCAGTCATAGTTTTATTAAACTAATGAAGTCAGTAATGAAATGTTGTTAATGAAGGTGATTTTGAAGTGAATGTTGATCCTAGGGATGTAACGATTACCAGTATAACGATAAAACACGGTAAAATTCCCATTGGTTAGTATTATCGTTTAAATTGTAATTATCATGATAACCATGTTCAATTACTGCACTTTGAAAGGGAAAAAAAGAGAACGAGAGAGACCCAGGCCAAGTGCACAGAGAGAGAGAGAATATCTATCTATGAAAAAGAAACTCAAACAATTCAAACCTGATATGGAAAATGGTCAAACAATGGCCATAAGGTGTCATCTTTAATGCACATGTGTAGGTTTGATGTTTACATGTTAATATTTGAATGTTTCTGCCAGGAGAAAGTACACTGTGCCTATTTTTTGTTTGTTTGTTTTTTAAAATACAACTTTGTTAAATTATTTCAGTGTGTGTATAAGTACTTTTTGAACATTTTAAGCACATTTCAACAATACCGCAATGATAATGATAACCGTCATAATTTTGGTCACAATAACCGTGATATGAAATTTTCATATTGTTACATCCCTAGCTGATCCTGAATATTTTCTCAAAGAATGTTTATTTCTTTTCCACCAAAAGAGGCAAACTGATTGACCATAAAGTATGTGCTGTTTTTGTTGAAGGTATTCTACAACTTTTTTAATTTTAGGTTTAAGTACAGACTAGACTTGATTACAGGTAAAAAAAAACCTACCAAGACTTGGTTTAATACAGATAAGTCCATAAATATTTGTTAAAAGATGACACCTCACACTGTATACACAGTATCAATATTTGAAATAGGGATGCACCGATGCTGATACCAGTATCAGGTATCGGTCCGATAATGAGCGCGTGTACTTCTACTCGTATTCGTAAAAGTGCTCCGATAAAAACACACTGATACCACTTTACAGCAGCGTGATGTTCACAGTTAATTACAGCAGGTACGTGGTGGAGGAATCATGTCAGCAGTGTGGAGATTTTTCAAAATAAATGGCGGTAACAAAAGTAATGGTGACTAAAAGTTACATTAAAGACACAGACGGATACGGATGGAGCGTTCTGTCCGTCCTCTGCGCACATTCTGTACATAATTCCATCTGTTTTCCGGGTGCTCGCAGATGCGTATCCAGACAGAGAAATCGGAGAAGTACCACCGGGAACTGTGAAGGTAGCGGATCTTTTCAAAGAGCGACTGTGTGAGTTCGAGAAAAACTACTGACGTATTTATGACAACTACCCTCATCAATATCAACATTAGTATCCACATTAGTGTTAGCTCCTCTGTCATCGCCATGTTTGTTATTATTTACTTTCCCCTTCATCATCTCAAAAAACTTTACTTTTCTTAATGATATTTGTCCAGTATGGTTAATTAAGAGCGGCACCCTCTGGTGGATTGCTTGAGAAACGCTTATTCCAATGCATTAAATATTCGTAGCAGCACTTTTTTACAGTCAGACTAATGACAATGACAATAAAGCTTATTTTCAAAAGTAACTAAGAACTGTGATGGTATTATTAAGTACTCATATCGGTACTTGGTATCGGCAAGTAATCAAATGTAAGTACTTGTACTCCGTCTGGAAAAAGTGGTATCGGTGCATCCCTAATTTGAAACAAACCATAATAAAAGCAATTATTATTATTTTAGTACAATTATGATCTAATCCATACGTCTCTGGTATCAAAGTTCAGATTTTATTGGGCTTCCATTCTCCTCTACCTACTCCTTCTCACTTTAAAAGAGCAACAAATATAGATCCTTCAATTTTCTTGCAACAAAATCAAGGCTCCTATTACAGTTGAAACACTTTTTTCAGTCATTCCATACAACTGACATATTACGGTATATTATTATTTTACACATTTGGTAATTTTTTCCACCAAGCTTGAGCATCTTAAAGTTTCAGTGTGTAAAATTTAAGGGGATTTAGGAGGAGCTAATTACAGAAATGCAACATAATATCCATAATTACATTTTAATTAGTGTGTAATCGTGAAAATGAGAATCATTGTATATTTATTAGCTACATTAAAATAAGACATTCCCATCTACAACAGGGTACAGGTTTCCTCCACACAGTCTGCTGTGTTGTACTACCATGTTTCTACAGCAGCTGCAAATAGATTTCTTCCTCCTTTTTTCCCATTTTTAGCAGGTGACATCCATGTTATGGTACATTACCATTTAGACTGTGAACTATGTTTTTGTGGCCACTAGTGGTGGTTGGAGGGGTGTGGTGCTGGTTACAATCTCTAAATGTTACTGAATATTAAACACTAAACCTTTGCTTATAGAAGATCATTACTGCCATGTTGTCACAATGGAAACTCTTTACTCTTTAAATTTCTTTGGGCACTTATTAGTAGACAGCGTTCATTTATGTACTGTTTAAATAGTGCATAAATGTGAGTAACATGGTGCCCATTATACACTGTGTATTTTTATTAAGCCTATAGCACTGAAAATGCACCATGAAATTTGTGTTTCCACAGAATAATGTCATTATAATTCTCAGTCTTCTCTGGAAGGCTCTGATTGGCTGTTGCACCACTATATCTGACTCAAATACATGTAGCAATTCTGACACTTAGAAGCAAGTTAGGCTTTTAAGTCTCCAAAATAAAAAGCTGTATCATCTGCATATATACAAGGTGTGTCAGAAAAGTTCCAGGACTGGTGTCACAAAAGACACATTTCAAATCCAAACTACAAGTTTTTCCCTTCGAAGTAATCCCCCTGGGGTCTAAGGGTGTATTCACATCTAGTTCTTTTGGTCTATTTAAAATGGACCAGAGTTGGTTTCCCTTGAAAATCCAGACTTACACAAACATGCAAACTCAAACAACCCAACCAAGACCACCTACAAAAGGTGGTCGCTTTCAAACAGACTCTGTGCCAGTTCATGTCTGGTGTGAATATAACCGGCCTCGAGCCAAAACAAACCAAGGAACCGTCCGCCTTTTAGAGCTTGACGAGCCACCATAGCCACTGGAAGTGGCCAAGTCACACAGGCAGTCAGAGCTAATAGCAGCAGCCATAAGCTGTGGACAGACGTGGACCAGTGAGGACACTGAATGTCTCACTGACATTTGGTCAGATGCCCATATTACAAAACTGGCTCCGAATGAGCTGTTCTTGACAGTTAACATTATTTTCGGTTTCCTGAAGGAACAACCACTGCAGTCCAAACATTAGCGTGCGTGCTGCGACTGTTCTTACACCTGTGCTGTGTGCGTCAACCTAGCATGACGTGGCCTTAGCAGGGTTTCTGCAGGTGTCAGTAAATCCAATTTAATGCTTTTCAATGCCCTTTTTAATGCCACTTTAAACACATTTAATGCCCATGTCCACCTGCAGATACAGTTTTGTATATAGTTTTATGATGGTTTACCGTTGACAGGCTTTAATCAGGTTCTGAATAGTTCCTCCTCCAATCACTTCTGCCCAAACTTGCATTTTCCCATTTTTACGACATTTGCTAATATTCCCTCTGCTCTTTCGCCACTGAATGAGCACGCTCACAGCACGTTGCATTCTAAGCATCTGGTGTTGTGACTTCGTGTATCGGCTGTAAACAATAGCCAATTAAAGGGTTACACCTGTCAATCATCACACTAAACTTCCGATCAAAATTATTAAATGTTTATATAATCCAAATAAATTGTGAATAACAATGCTTTTTTCATCAAGTGTATTCAGTTTTTTTAATGCCTTTGGACATAAAATTTAATGCTTTTTAATGCCATTTAAAGCCTTAATTTTCACAAAATCTATTTAATGACTTTTAATGACTTTTAATGACCTGCAGTAACCCTGTTTAGTGTGATTGGTTTGGTGCGGTGCTACTTAATTATGATTGGCTGTTCTTATGTCTGTCAAAACATGGACGAATGAATTCTACCCAAATTGTATCAAGCACGTCTCATGTTTCTATCGAGGAAAAGTTATCTTGTGATATATATCGTTATCATTTTATCGCCCAGCCCTACATGTATCTAACGATTTTAACAATTCACATGCTTCTTAATTTGCACAAAGAGCAGTCTGCCGATGCTTTTCACTGCTGTTTCCAAGGCTGGCTCCAACACAGAGCAAATAGTGCGAACAAATGTGTCGACTTCAGCTGAGGTGTTACATTAAAATACAGAGCATCGCTGTTCGTCACAGCCTATGTTTGCTCAAGGATAAGAGCTGTCCTCTTCTGTGGGACAAACATATTTTTGAAGATTTTTTTCTCTTATATTTTCAAGATAAGATTCTAATGACTCCACAGAAGAGACTTGAAACACTTACAGTTCTGCTAATGTCAAGTTGATGAGTGGAAATACACTCGGAGGTCTCAAAAGAACTAGATGTTCATTTAAGCACATTACCTGAACTCACAGCAAAAAAGAAACACCGTGTCAAGAGTATTATTTTTGATAGTACATGACAGGAAGACAGGGTAATAAGTCAATATCTAATTTGTTTTAAAACTGATTCATTCTGCTTGTTTTATCAGAGACAGGTTTCACTTTGCGAAGCGTAGATGATTATTTACCACTGTCTAACTTTGACTCATTCCAACAAAACACATATTCAAGGCTCATGCAGCAGATTAATCCAAACTCACCTACATGACACCTCCTTATGAACAGGCATGTTTTAGTGCTAGCGTTTGAAGGCAGGTTGTATGTCAAGTGAAGGGATTAGCAGTGTTTTAATGAGGGTTTAATGTTTACGTTCACTGGGCTCAAACAGACAGACAGACGTGCACTGTTCACAACCAATGACACACACACACACACACACACACACACACACACACATACACACACACATGCACAGACACACATGACACAAACACATCAGAGTGTTTTAATGCCTCTCAAACAGAATTAATGACAGGACCAAAGCTTATTAAAGGGTTAGCACATGTTAGCCAGTCACTCACAAAAGCAAATATGTTGTATGTGAGTTGATGTAGCTAATCTAATTACAGAATGAAACACAACTCAGTGTCATTTCCATTCTGTACATGTGAGTACATGGACTTCCCATTACATTTGCCCCAGTAGTTCCATCCCACTCAATTTATATGGGTAAAAATACTTCCAAATGTGTCTACTATTTATTTACCACAGTATGTATAGTATATAGTACTATATTATACAATACTACACTACACTGTATTATACTATACTTTATTATACTACACTGTACTATACTATACTATACTACATCATACTATACCACATCATACTCTACAGTACTACATTATACTATACTACATTGTACTATACTATACTATCCTACACTGTACTGTACTATACTATATTGTACTCTACTAAACTATATTATACTATACATTGTACTACACTATACTATACTATCCTACACTGTACTATACTATACTATACTGTACAGTGCCACACTACACTACACTATACTATACTACACTATAATATACTATACTACACTATACTATACAATACTACACTGTACTACACTATACTATAATATACTGTACTGTACTTTATTATACAGTAAAATACTGTACTACACTGTACTATACTATAGTATACTACACAGTACTACACTGAACTACACTATACTATACTGTATTGTACCATACTTTACTACACTGTACTATACTATACAGTACTACACTGTGCTACACTATACAATACTATACTGTACAGTAACATACTTTACTATACTGTACTATACTATACTACACTGTACTATACTATACAGTACTACACCGTGCTACACTACTACACTGAACTACACTATACTATACTGTATTGTACCATACTTTACTACACTGTACTATACTATACAGTACTACACTGTGCTACACTATACAATACTATACTGTACAGTAACATACTTTACTATACTGTACTATACTATACTACACTGTACTATACTATACAGTACTACACCGTGCTACACTATACAATACTATACTGTACAGTAACATACTTTACTATACTGTACTATCAGTGTTTCCCCTACAATTATATTAGGGAGGCACTCCACCCCCCAAGCAGCACCTCCCACCCCCCAAGACCACAGACCGGTACATCCACAGCCGGCGGCTCACAGTCAGGCACAGCCCCAGTAGATCTGCTACCTTTTAGCTTTCAGTTTATTACTATCTTTTTTTTTTCACTTTGCCATTCAGCATTATGGCACTTACCCTTTGTGTCCTCTATACTGCAGTGTTAGTTGTGTCTCCCCTAATGCTTGTGTTGTGTGAATGTGTACATGTGGTCGGCAGACGGTAGAAACTGTGAATTGCCCTTCAGGAATTAATAACACTTTCTGAATCTAAATAAAGAACTTTAAAAGCAAAAAAAACAAAACATTTTGCATCACAAATAATGAAACCTATATGCATACAGACAACACACAGTGACACTAACAATGACAACTTCAAAGTAGGGAAATCCTCTCCAGCTCCTGACATTAATGTGCACCGTTGTAACAGATTTTTTGTGTGTGTGTGTGTGTGTGTGTGTTGAACACCTGATGTTTAGAACAAATGTTAGAGCTTGGTGAAATCACTGTTGTGGTAGTGTTACTTTAAATCTGTGCCTCCTCGTCCCCACCTGACCAGGTAAATGAATGTGGACCACGCCTTAGATCAACCTCCTAATGCCTCTCACTCTCTACGTCTGCTCTGCAAACTGTTTCCCGGCTGCAAGACCCGGCCTGCCTCTAAAATTTTGTTTTTCTCAGTGTGTGTGTGTGTGTGTGTGTGTATATGTGTGTATGTGTGTGTGTGAGAAAGCGATGCAGGTTTAGGGCGTTGCTCCAGCTAGTTTACTCTCACAGAGCAAACAAATCTCTGATGTGTTTTTCTAACCCTGATAGCTGCAGCTGACACCATGTCAACAACCAGGACAAAAATATTTCATCCTTCCCTTCTTTCTTTGTTTCCTTTCTTTCTTCTCCATCCCTGTATTCTTTCTGCCTCCCTCTCTTTGTCTTTCATTAAGATCTTTCATTTAGTACATTCTTTTGTCTCCATTCAGATCTTCCAGTTCCTCCCTCCACTCTCTCTTTCTTTATTTCTGTCTTACTGCGATCCTCCCTTTAAGAAGACAGAGAATGCTGTAACCACAGTGAGGCTGGATTTAAAGGAAGTGACTGAGCCCTGCTTACACAACTGTTTAGCGATCGCTGTTGCCAATTTGTATCTGTAAGTCTTTGAGGATCCTGTTTGTGTGTTTGTTTGAGCCCGGCCAGGTGTGCTGGATACAAGCCAAGACAGAGATTAAAACCTCAAATCCCATTTCCTATTATACATATTGCTGTTATAACAGCTCGCTTTGATGTATTTGTTTCCACGTGAATTGAAAGTTTAGTCTGTATCGAGACGTTTGCGTCACCAGGGTGTTGATAGGTTTCGTGGCCCTAGGGTTCGTCAAACCTTTCATAAACAAATCCATTACTGCCAGCGATAAAACTAAGAGTTTCAAAGCTAAAAGTAACAATATTGTATTAAAATGTTATTTCAGTAATGCATTCATCAGATGATTTGTAAAGCAAAAGGTGGTTGAGACAAGGGGTGTAAGAAAATACCAGTTCTGTGGTATATCACAATATTTCATTTCATGATACTGTATCGATATTAGAAAGTACAGACATGGCAGAGGTTCATTTTTGTTCTTTAGTTTTCTTTTTTTTTTTTTTTTAATCAAACTCTTTGGGTATTTTACTCTTATTTCTATGGTATTTTACTCTCTTATTTCTATATTCACATGGGTATTTTTCTCTTTTATTTCTATATTCACATGGGTATTTTTCTCTTTTATTTCTATATTCACATGGGTATTTTACTCTTATTTCTATATTCACATGGGTATTTTTCTCTTTTATTTCTATATTCACATGGGTATTTTACTCTTATTTCTATATTCACATGGGTATTTTTCTCTTTTATTTCTATATTCACATGGGTACTTTGCTCTGTTGATTGTATGTGAAAAAATGAGTATTGTGATATTGCAGGTCATATACTGTATGTAGTTTTTTGAAATTGATAACTGTTTTGTTAAATAATGGTTATTTCAAGCATCCTAAGAGCACTTTCTACTGTTTGAAAAAGGCAAATGGTATTTCCTTTGTTGTTGTTGTTTGTTGTTCCTTTGTTGTTCCTTTGCATTAAAATAATGCTATAATGTTGGTTGATTCAGAGATTGTACACTATACATTCTTTTCGCAACAAATAGAATATGAACATTTGAGCAGGATCTTAAACTGTAATGTATGTAAAACATAATTTTATGTATTTATTTTTTGCACGTGTATTTTGTACTGGTAAAGCTGCATGTTACAACTTCATTTATCCAAATTCTGCACATTAAGTTTTTATAGAGGAAGGTTTTGTGATAAAGCATTAGATCCTGTTCTGATCCAATACAAATTTGTTCATTATTTGTGCATATTTCTGGTGTAATTAAATTTTTACAGGAAATAATCTTTTAAAAACAGAGAAAGAGAAACAAAATAAATATCACGTTGTTAACAGAATCATAATATATTGCGATAAATCGTTTTGTGATCCTAGTGTTGTGATCTGTATTGTATTGCCAGATTCTTGCCATACAGGTGAGACAAAAGTGATATTCATCCATTGTAACAGAAATTTAGGTGTTCAGTTTTACATTCTGTGTGCTTTTACACTCTTTAATATTGTCTAAACTCAAGTGGACTCCTAAAATTATAATAATGCTACAAAAAAATTCTCAGCTGCTGCTTTCAGGGTCAAGAACAAACCTGAAACTTCACATGACAAAGCTGAATTCTGGTTGTTTTAAGTCTTCAGTGACCTGCAGCACCACGAATACCAGAAAAAATTAGTGGAGTTTAGTAATTGGACAAAAAAGAATTAAAATGGGAAATCTCTCTGTTATGTAATGATTAGATTACCACTCAGTCGGGTAATTATGTTTACATTTTTCACTACAGATTGAGGACTTAAATCTAAGACTGAAAACTATGAATAAGTCCTTTTTTTTCCCACAAAGGATGCTCTTTACCCACAACACCCTCCTCGAGCTTAATGCTGGTTGAAACCCTAAATAGCGGTATGTTAAAACCTTGTTTAACTGTTATGAGGTTGAATCATACCCTCAGTCCTACACACATGCATGCACACACACAGCCTGGTGTTTTGACTGGTATGTCAGAGTTAAGAGATCAGTTTAGACCACCCTAGAAGAAAGGAAAGGAAAGGAAAGGAAAGGAAAGGAAGGAAAGGAAAGGAAAGGAAAGGAAAGGAAGGAAAGAAAGGAAAGGAAAGAAAGGAAAGGAAAGGGAAAGGAAAGAAAGGAAAGGAAAGAAGGAAAGGAAAGGAAAGAAAGAAAAGGAAAGGAAAGGAAAGGAAGGAAAGGAAAGGAAAAGGAAAAGGAAAGGAAAGGAAAGGAAAGGAAAGGAAAGGAAAGGAACGGAAAGGAAAGGACCAAGGAAAGGATCAAGGAAAGGATCAAGGAAAGGAAAGGAAAGGAAAGGAAAGGAAAGGAAAGGAAAGGAAAGGAAAGGAAAGGAAAGGAAAGGAAGATTAAATTTAAAAATTATTGTTGCATTAAAACATTTATTCCTACAATGTATGGCCTTCCAAACTCAAAATATATTTTCTTTTAAAAGAACCAAAGGCATGAAAGACAATGCGAAGTAACAGCTACAAAGTGTCAGAAAAGCCAAGGTCCTTCTCTTTTTGAAGCGTGCTCAGTGATAAATGCACCTGCTTTATTAAATGCTGGGTATTAGTGGGTAGAAAGGGGGGTAGAGCCATACAGAGAAACGGTAGTGAAAAGAAAAATGTTCCTTGACCTTTTTATCCTGCAGCAAAAAGATGAATCAAACTGTTTTGAACTTTGCGAGCATTGTTTCCAAGCTTTAACTTTAACTGTGAACAGCAGTGTCTGTGTTAAAAGCTTAATCTGGAATAGACAGGTAGGTAGGTACGTAAGTAAATAAGTAAATAAATAAATATAAAGGTGCTTTGGAGTAAAGAAAATGAGGCATGTGCTTGTAAAAAATGTAAATCTGCAAAACTTGGTAAATCATCACTATGCAGTAACATCCAATTAATTAGCAAATCTCTAAAAATTCTCTGTTCCTAAATAATTTGTTACACCATAATGCGATATGAAAGTGATGTTTGCTTTGTTTTGATCCCGGTCGGTCCAGTTCACGTCGAGTTGAACGGGGATAAGCCTCTTTGAATGTACCTGTGTTCCCTCCTGTTTAGTCTCAGGGCAGAGCCGCCCTCACTCTGGACAAATACCTTCCAGAAAACTTCCGCCCCTCCCCAAAACCACTTCTATCACCGGCCCAGACAATACACAGCCACAAAGGGCTTGAAAAGGACAGGGCTACGCACAAGCAAACTCACAAATAAGTCAGAGTCAGATGTATGGGTTGTCGCATTGTAAACATTATCACGTCAAAGGACTTTCTCTTAGTTGTACTCCTTTGCCGACTTCCTGTTTTAGGTGAAGTCATGGTTTATTTTAGATCTTCCCGGTGATGTTGGAGGCCCCCCACGTACGTCACCTGATTATCTGGCAGCTGCACTTTTGTCTTTGACTCTTTAACCCCCTCAGATCTTCAGACATAAACACGTTCCAGTCTAAGAGATGAATAAAGTTCTCCGTCTTTACCCTACTGCGCATTTTATTGCTATAACTGATATTTTTGATCTTTGAGCGCTTACTGTTAAAGCAACATATGGTAAGGTTAGAGATGCTGAGAATAAAGGTAAATGTAAGCTGTTAATAAGTTGTTTTTGATTTTTTTTTTTTTTTTTTTGTATATTTTCTTTGCAAATGGAGATGTCAAAGGTTAGGAGATGACTACAAAGGTTTATGACACTGCTAAATTATAAAGTCAGGAAAGTAAATAAACTGTATGGGGCAGCACGATTAATCGACTTTAAATTGAAATCGGATTATTTAATTAGAATGATGTTTAACCTCCTAAGACCCAGCTATGGGTTTTCTGTCCACATTTGTGGACAAGAGTTTCACAACTTTATACAAAAAAAAACAAAAACAAAAAAAAAACTGTCCATCACAAAGGACATTCCATAAAAATTTGAAAAAACTGTTGCACCATGATGTTTCCAATATAGGCACTTATTTAATAAAAAACCAAAAAAAGCTGGTACTTTGCTGACATTTTCTGGGTCTTAGAAGGTTAAAAAAGGGTAATTATCAAATCGAATTTTATCTCTCACATGTCTCCGGGTTACCGTAGGCTCCTCCTCCTAACTGTGAGAGCAGTCTTTGGTCTCCACACACCTGTACAAAAATGGCGTTTGCTAAGGAGAGTGAGAAGTTTGTGGCGAAAAATAGCAAGAGTAAGTCAGTTGTGTGGAACTGGTATGGCTTCGAAGTTTCTCATGAGGACCAAACCATTCCTCGCTGCAAACTTCATCACATGCGAGAGTGGGAGCAGTGCGTTGCATATGCTGCACATGAAAATAACATGCTGGCTAAAACACTACCACCAGCCCAAATCGAAATTGAAAATCGAGTTTTTAGAGGATTTTTGGCCAAAATCGCGCATCCCTAAAACTATATATATATTGAGAGAAGGTCAGGGGGATTTGTTTACATATATCTGAAGGTTGAATGTAGAGATTCAACAGATTCAAGACCTTTATTTTTCCCATTGGGGCAAATAAAGGAATGTGCAGTCAAAGCTAAAAGTTCTGGCAGTTCCACAAATTGTGTTTTTGTAAATGTCCGCCGATACAGTTCTTTTTTTTATTGCTTTTAAGAATTTTCCATTGAAATGTACATGTTAGGCACTTACAGATATTCACATACACATTGTACATTCATTCATATTTACCTGTGTACTGTAGGCTCATTTTCTCACGTCTGTATCCCTAATAGATCCTTTTCTCAACAGTCAGTAGAAGGAACAACTGAAAGTAATAGAAAGAACATGAAAAATAAAATGATACAGTTCTTTTAGATTTTTTTCCCACATGTTTCTGAGGTACACTGGATTTAAACAATTCTCAGCTTTTTATCAGTTTCAGACTTAACCAGACAGACATAAACCACATTTATACAACCAGTTGTACCAGATGACTTCTCCAACTTTATTTTTAATTTAATATTGGATTCCTTGTCAAAATATACTATGTCAGTGGAGAGTTTGTTTTGGAGGTTTAATCCTACATGTATTTTACAGGAAGAACCAAAATGTATACACTGTAAGCCCGGAATTTGTATTTACTAAAATGCTTTAATTACAATGCACTTAAATGATTTAAGTTTTATGATGTTACTATAAAATGTTAAGTATATTCTTCTAATTTTTAGACATGGTTGAAAGTACGAAAAAGTTTAAGATGAATGGAATTAAATCACTAAGTTTTAGTCATGACCACACCTTTTTATCTTCGCATTGCATTGTGGGTATTGTGCATGTTGTTGAAAATGTGTTTTTTTTCTGTGCAGGGGTTCAGTGGGGTTGTGGTGTTGGTGTTAATTTGGATTTAATGTGTGTATGGCAGTGTTTATTGGCCTTTTTGTGTTTGTTTTTGTATTTTTGTAGAGCTGCACCATGAGTGAGAGCCATAGGAAGAACAATGGCTTTCCTGTTCATCTTAGACTGTTATTGTACAATGGAAATATTCATGTCTTGTCAAATTAAAAGCATTTCCGGTAGTGGCAAATGATATTGTGCTAACTTCCATTCATGCTACAATACAGTAAATTGAATAATTTCATAACTATTATGGTCAGGAATAGGATTATGAGTTTGATTATCTTAAAAAAAAAAGTTGTTTAATCAATGATAAATTAATCTGGCTGCAACTGAGAAAATTAGTCAGTGTAACCTAAAATGCTGAGTTGACTGGTTGGATAGTGGGGTTGATTTTACAACAGATTTAAAGAACAAATAACTTGTCGTTTAGTGTTTTCTACTTAATAGTTTAAGTTCAATACTTTTAGCATTAAAGTTGAACCTACTTAAACCAACTGATTAGTCGATCATTACTCAAATCATTTAAGTGCAATCACTTGCCTCAAATTTTTTGAGTAAACTCTACTTATCCGGACTTACAGTGTAGAACTACAAAAAAAGATGGGGTATCAGTTTTTACAGATGAGTAAGCATTCAGAAAATGAGTTCATGTAGCATCCGTAGAGCAGACATTGTCTTAAACTAACAAATGCACCTGAAGTGACAAACAGGTTTGAGGTCAAAGGTCAGCTGGTAGTCGTCAGTGCAGATGGATGTTAGTGTAAAGCCTCATCTGTCACTGGACTCATTGTCAACACACTGGACCAGGCTGAATCCACACTGTCTGGTCTGTAATGAGTGTATGCATATGTGTGCATGCGTGCGTGCGTGTGTGTGTGTGTGTGTGTGTGTGTGTGTGTGTGTGTGGAGTGGGTGTGGGAGGCGTCTGTCATTATCGTGCATATAGTGAAGTCGTGAAAGCAGGTACATTCAATGGTTTTTCTTTATCATGTTTAAATCTTCAAAAGTGGAATTTAACTGCTGTCAATACAATGAATTTATTTATTTGCCTTTTTTTTCTTTTTAACCAACATTCTTTTTATTATTTTCACACATACAGTAACAAGAAAGCACAGTTACATGTGTTGAACAAACAAATCAAAACAATCCCACTTCCACCCAGACCTGTATTTGTTTCTTTTCTTGGTTGGGGATCAGGTTAGTAAATTATATTCGATTTTACTCAGGATAAATTAATTAATGAAATTAAATAAGGACATTTCTGTTGAATTGAACACTACAGAGGGCTACTGTTTACATGTTATACTTCCATCACATGTGTCATGTCTATTCTTGTTATGTAGACAATGAAAGGGTCCCAGATCTGATGAAAATTATATTGTTGATGTTTTATTGTAGAACTAATTTTCTCTAAAGGGAGAGTTGTAGATAGTTCAGATCTACATACTCATGGTCTTCTGATGTTTCTCCATCAGAAGGCTATTTAGGCTGCTCTTTTTGCCAGTAATATTAATTGATATGATTTTTTTTTTTTATCTTTGAATTACCAGGTTATAAGCCCAATATAAACAGCTGTGGTAGTCTTTGGTGTTGCTAATTCTAATCAATTTTACTGATATTTATGGCCTCAGTGGATTAATTTCAGCACATCAGCTCATGAAATCTGAAACTTTGCAAATAGATATGCTAATAAATAATGAGATGATCTTTGTGTGAAGTAAATGCTACTAGAAAACTGTTTATTTCATCATTACATAGTCTAAATTTACATCATGCGATAGTAACAGTGGCAATTCCTTTTTTTTTTTCTTTTTTTTTGTGATACAGTTAACAAAACATAGTGGACAGAAAAAAACAACAACAAATAAAAGACAAATCAAGTAAATAAACAATCAAATAATAACAAAAAAATAATGGAAAACAACAATAACAACATCATATTACAAAGGAAAAAGATAATAAATGTAAAGATCAACTAAACAATATAGATTGATTAGGGGTGATAGGGAAAAAAGTACAAAATAGTAATTGTAATGATGATAATGATAACAACAACACAACAATATATAGTAATAATACTAATAGTCTAATTTGCTAGTATTATTGTGGCGGTGGTAGCAGTGGAGGCAGCCACAATAACTGCAAAAATGGGTTAAATAATAAAATATTTCTAATAATTTATATAATTTTTTATCAGTTTGAGTGAAACATAAATATAAACTCAAACAGGGGTAATGACACCTGACACCTCTTTCATGACATTAAACTCCCAAACAGCTCGTCCATTCACAGATTCAACTTTCTCACAGGGGTTATTTCGGTGCTTCCTGACAGAACCAGCAGTACAAGTAGAGTGGAAGTCTGCGATAAACACAGTGTCATTAATTGCTTTTTTAATTGTTTGTTTCAGATTAGCAAACCTCATAACTTCCTTTGATGCGAACCGCAAACCTGCAGGGTGACTATGTTTATGGCACTATTTTCTCACACTGAGCTACTGACGCACTGTAAACACCCACAGTTTCACTCCTGATATCTGCACATTGTATAAAAAAGCAGTGATGTTTCTCCATTTTCTACCATCATTATAACTGTACACTGACCTGTAGTTGACCTTTACTTCCTCTGATGCAAACCACAAACTTGAAGGGTTACTATTGCAATATCTCCTTTCGATAACTCTAAAACAAGAATAACTCAAAAATGTAAAAGATATTGCCATTTTTCTAAAACACTGCACCTCTCACCTACATAACATCACACTTGTTGTTTTTTAGTGTCAGTTTTGGATGTTGAGAGGTGTTCACTTGCTGCCAACTCCAGCTTCCTGTTTTGCCTCCCAGAGCGTTAATATGAAGCGGTTCATCAACTTTGAGGAACCCATCTAATATTTTGATGTCATTGTCACACCAGAGGGAACTGTCAGACTCAGGGCAGGTCAGGATTGGGCGTATAGCGACAGGATTAAAGACTAAAATTAGGCTGAGGGCAGTGGAAAGTCTCAGGTAGATGTGAACCCTCTGAAAAACAATTATCATTTCCTGTCTGGGTTCAGCGTAATATCACTTTGGATGAGTTGACTTGAATGGAATGCACAGTTAGCATAAAGTTTTAATGCCAGATTTGAATGGTATGCGCTGTTCACTGAAAGGATTAATAAAAGACTTAACTTCAATGGATGGATGACTTAGAAGAGAGGAAGAGAGTGACTCGTCTGAAGGATTCCTCCGAGGGCAAGCGGCGCTCACACGAAAACACCCAACACGCACACATGTACACCCCATTTCACCCACACACACACACACACACAAATGCGCACACACTCTTACTTCCTCCTGTTGTTGTGTGTGTTTTGTCAGTCTAATCTCTGGTCTAATCCTCACGCTGCTGCCAGACAGACAGGCCCACCCAGGTGAAACTCACTTAAGTGTAAGTGTGTTGTGCGTGTTACAGAGATGCAGCTGGTGGACGTCTAAGGTCATGTGACTCAGGTGACACATAATGGGGGGGTTGCATGACATAGGAACACGCGTAGATAAACACAGGTAACACAGGCGAAACTGAAATGATTAAAATTGTCAACAAGTACTGAAATATTCTACATAAGTAAAAGTACTTTTACTTTTATTAAATTATACTTAAGTACAAGTAAAATTACCCATCTACTTAAGTAAAAGTAAAAAGTTGTTGATTTATACAACAAACATCCACTAGTTCACAGATCTGGAGGGAGTTTTCCTGGAAAAATCTGCTGCGTTTTTTTATTACACCTAAGAAGAAAAATAAGCAGTTAAACAGACAGCAGAAATGTTGGAGGGAATGTGGAGAATTTGATGTATATACACGTTTTTTGGAATATGTGATAAAATAATTGGGCTTTGGGAAATGGTGTGTAGAGTACTAAAACAAATAAGTATGAGATTCCAATGTGTTGCGATGTTCTGTGTTTTTGTAACTTATCTGATGGAAATATAGCAGGAAATGACATATACTTGATTAAGATACTATTAGTGGCCTGCAAAAAAGCTATTACAAGGAACTGGGGAAGGACAGAACCACCGACACAAGACCAGTGGATCACAATTATTGATGGAATATGTACAATGGAAAGGGTGGCTCACAGACTGCAACTACAGGAAGCTCAAATGGACAAAAAGTGGAACAAATGGACTGTTTACACAGTTAAGACTGGTGGAAAGACTGGATAAAGCAGATGTATTGAAATACGTGTAGTGTACCCAGGCAATGTTGGTTTGTTCAATTTTTTGTTGTTTAGTCAAATATATGTTTAAAAAAATTCAATAAAAACGTAAGTAAAACAAGAAAAGCACTCAGTGAGCGCAGACCTCCGCCACAACAGATCTGTGCCCCCCAATCACCACCAAAATTTAATCATTTCTTCCTTGTGCCAGTATGAACATTTCCTGAAAATTTCATGAAAATCCATCCACAACTTTTTGAGTTAACCTGCTAACAAACAAACAAACAAACACGCAAACACACAAAGCAAAGCGATCACAATACCTCCTGGTGGAGGTAACAAGTGTTCAGAGAATGCAAACCTCCGCCAAGCACCCCGAATGGTGTGCATGTGTGGATCGACTATTTCTTTTTAAATTAAACAGTTTCAAGGTTGTTCCATACAGCAGAAGTTAAAGGTTGGTCCCAGTCATGTGTATGTCAAATTATATTAAATTCCAATCAGTATTTGTTGAGTTATAATGAAAAATGTGTCGTAAATGGGATTTTCAATGTTAAATTGAAATGTCCACAGAGTCCACATTCCACAGTGGATAATTTTGTGCCAGATACAAGATATTGTTATAAACTATGGGTGAATCAAATTGGAGGCTAATCGGAGTCGAATTGAATTTGAATTTTTTATGAATTTTTCAAAATTGCTCAATGATGAGAGATAGGAAAATTTGAGATTTTGTGACCTTGCTGTGACCTTGAACTTTGGCCTACTTTGCCCAAAATTTAATGGATTCATCCCAGGGCCTAGGCCTATCTGTGGGTAAAATTTGGTAAAGATGGTTGTAATAGTTTTCCCGTAAAGTTGCTAACAAACAAACACACAAAGCAAGGTGATCACAATACCTCCTGGTGGAGGTAAAAAAAAAAAAAAAAGTTGGTGATTTAAAATGTACTTTGAGTAAAGTTACTTTTAGCAAATTAATGAAGGTCATCCCTACATAGTGTAAAAAAAATGATTATTTTTGATTATCCTCTGACAAAAACCAATATGTAAATGTGGGCTGAGGTGATTCAGTTCATCTATTTATTTGTTGAAGACATTAGCAATCAGGGTAGTTGCTAGTCGGTAGTAAATATCACTAAAGACCAGTGTTGGCTGCTGGTCTTTAAAACAGGGGAAACTCATCTTACATCATAAAACTTGTCGTATTATAGCAAAGCAAATAAAATAAAAGGGACGCTTAACTGAGGCACTTATGCTTCATTTATACCATAAAACCGCAGTAACACACACTTGCAGGTGTATGACGTGACCCTTTTTCTCTTCAGCTGAAGGAGTCACAGCACTTTGTCAAACGACCTCTCTTCCACTGATATCCACATGGGACTGGGTTTTCTTCACTTTTGACTTGCTGAGAGGTCGATACTTCCGCTTGCATATCATAATCATCATCATCATCACCGACACCGAGCTCCACCATCTCTGTCTTGCAGCCTGCCTCAAGTCCATCATCCAATGCAGCAGTGGAAATTCAAAAGTTTTTTTCATTAATTTAATTTAATTTAATTTAATGTTTTACTCTAACTGGAGGGACTTCCACTGTAGTGAAGTATAATATTTATTTCAAAATGTATTTGAGTAAAAGTAAAATTACCGCTTTCAGAAACTACTTTGAAAATTACAAAGTATGCAAAAAAAGATACTCAGTAACAGTAACAGTAATGTAATGCATTACTTTCCACCTCTCCCACTCACCCACACACTAACACTAATAAATGCAGCTGCAGTGATAGTACATTCGTATTAAAGGTGTTCTCCATTTATTCTTGATATTGCCCAAATAGATGTGACCTACAGTGAAAGAACAGTTAAAAACATTTTCAGCATATTTGGAATTTTACTCATCCTCGCTGCCAAACAATGTTTTTGTGATTTCTTCTTGACTGCTGTGAAAAATAACTTAACTGATCGACTAGAAGAATTTAATTAAACTCTGACCTTTGTAAATAGCTTTGTTGGTTATGAAGTTTTTGGCTTGTTGGAAATATTTGAAAGAATTACAGGAAAACCAACATGGATGGAAGCACAAATGAGCTGAAATGCTATAGACCACGGGTGTCAAACATGCGGCCCGCAGGCCAAAACCGACCCACCAAAAGGTCCAAAGCAGCCCATGGGATGAATTTGTCAAACACAAAAATTACCCTTAAGATATTAAATAAGATATTATTTTAGTTCAGGGGAAACATTCACCCAATTTTTATCTCAAGTGGTTCAGACCAGCAAAATACTAAAATTATATTATGACAATGTATGTATTTATAAATTATCCTTTCACAAAATAACCTTAACAAATATGAATAACCTGAAATGTCTTAATAAAAGTAAGTGCAATTTTAACAATATTCTGTCTGTTCCTAAATGCTTTTGTGTATTCGTAGATCCACTGTGATCTGTCAGCTGTAATGTACATGTGTAAATGATAAACTGAGGCATAATATTGTTAAAATTGCACTTATTTTTCTTAATAAATTTCCTTTTTTTCATGTTCATTAATATTATTCACATATTTCATAGTGTAATTTTCCTTCAGCACCAGACTTTTACATCCCCTGTGCATGAAGGAGTAACTCAGCAGGTCATTCCTCCCCACAGCCATCAGACTTTATAACAGTTCACAGAATCCCTCCCATATCACACCATGTGCAATCACAATGTAAATATGTAAATACTATTTAAATTTCAAAAATGTTTAATTCTAATTCTCTGTTTACAGTATGTAAATACCAAATTTCTCATGTTCTTTTATATGTCATTTCTCGCTTGTATTTTTTTTCTACCTGTCTTTCTTTGCACTTGTGTGTTGTGTGTTGCTGCCATCAACTGTGAAATTTCCCCATGATGGGATCAATAAAGTCTTATCTTTTTTCACTCTAAAACATAGATAAATGTTTGAAGTTGACATTATTTATAGGTTAATATTTATATTATTTTACTGGTCTGGCCCACTTCCAATCATATTGGGAGGATGTGGCCCTTGAAGTAAAATTACACTGAAACCCCTGCTATAGACTGTACATATATTAAAAAATATATACAGGGTGGGGAAGCAAAATTTACAATGAACATTTAGTTGTTTTTTCTCAGCAGGCACTACGTCAATTGTTTTGAAACCAAACATATATTGATGTCATAATTATACCTAACACTATTATCCATACCTTTTCAGAAACTTTTGCCCATATGAGTAATCAGGAAAACAAACGTCAAAGAGTGTGTGATTTGCTGAATGCACTCGTCACACCAAAGGAGATTTCAAAAAGAGTTGGAGTGTCCATAAAGACTGTTTATAATGTAAAGAAGAGAATGACTATGAGCAAAACTATTACGAGAAAGTCTGGAAGTGGAGGAAGCAACAAAAAAACGTACCAAAGCTTTTATTAAAGCTCTCAAATCCAAAATCCTAAAGGATCCAACCAAATCCATGAGAAAAATGGCAATTGAACTTGAGGTAGACAACAAGACCGTTAGAAATGCAGTTAAATATGATTTGAAGATTTAAATTCTCATGACTTTCAATAAACTAATTGGTCATACACTGTCTTTCAATCCCTGCCTAAAAATATTGTAAATTTTGCTTCCCCACCCTGTATATATATCAATAAAAATATTATAGGTGCATCGGTACATGTTAGACTTAGACTTTATTGTCATCAGATATACCAGCGTATACAGAACGAAATGTCATTGCATTTGCTCACTACAGTACAAAATAACAGAATAAAAAATACAGAATATAGACAGTAAAATGTAAGATATGTACACAGTGGAATATAGGCTGTGCAAAAGGCAAAAAAGTGCAAAATACAGTGCAACATGTAACAAAGTGTTCGGCTCCTACAGGTTGCGAGGTAACATGTAACATAGGTCTAATTAACTTCTGTACAAAATGTCTGCAGAACGTAATATCTGTTCAATGTGTGTGTGTGTGTGTGTTTTCCTTTTAAAAGTTCACTTAGCTCTGTGAAAAAAGCTCTAACTATACCCTGAAAATGTCACCTTTTAACAAAGACTCCCTTCTTCTCATGGGCTATTTCGTGTTGTTGGATTTGTTTATTTTAATACCACAACATGCTTCCTCATGCACACGTTTCACCAGAACAACCTCTCTCCTAACACTATCTTACACCAACCAGTCAAATAACCCAAATAACTTTAACCCCTATTCCAGGATGGTGGTGAAGAATGCCAGACCTATCGTATCTACGGCACCGGCACGACGTAAAATGTGAGCCTAAGCCATGACCAAATATAGCACTACGTTTTGTCATCTTTTGTTTATGACAGAACAAAATCACACAGTATCTGGTTTAAGATTGGATTTATTTTGTAAAATATATCAGTAATGGGTCATGTACTTTAATTAATGATCACTATGTTGTCTTATACATTAGTATGAACATCCTTACTTTCTGTGTATAGTTTGTGGAATTGTTGGAAGTACATCTTACATGACATTTGGAAGTGTGATAGGCCTTTTTGAGCAGAAGGTGGTATGACATAGAGAAGAATGTACTGTTGTCCTATGGTTTGGTGTCCCTACTGTAACCCACGATGCTGATGTTACGCTACAAATCAGCTTTGTGATATATCATATGTGAAGGTTCAAGGTTCACTTTTTTGTTATTACATGTAGTATATACATGAAATGAAATCAGCACTCAGGACCAGCAATGTACATCGTAAAAATCCTACAAAACTGAATCCTATGTTAAAAAAATAACAGTAAACCTGATAACCGTAAGAACTAATAATAAATAATGAATAAATAATGTTTAAATACTGCAGTTAGGGATGCACCGATGCCACTTTTTCCAGACCGAGTACAAGTACTTACATTTGAGTACTTGCTGACACAAGAGTACCGATACGAGTACTTAATAATCTCATTCCAGTTCTTAGTTCCTTTTGTAAATGTGCTTTATTGTCGCTGTCATTAGTCTGACTGGAACAAAGTGCTGCTACTGACATTTAATGTGTTGGAATGAGCGTTTCTCAATTAATCCACCAGGGGGCGCTGCTCTGAATTAACCATACTGGACAAATACCACAAAGAAGAGTAAAGTTTTTTGAGAAGACAAAGAAGAAAGTCAGTAATAACAAACATGGAGATGACAGAGGCAACACTAATGTGATACTAATATTGCAGCATTTTCACTGGTAAGGTTTAAAAGCTTAGCTTCAGCAGTTAGAGAAAAGAGAAATGAGTGATAAGTTTGGTTTTCACTTCCGGCGGTCCGCATCGCTCCATACTCCCGCTGGTATTCTCTGTCTGGGTATGCACCGACCAGCACCTGGAAAATGGATGGAATGTACGCAGACGACGGACAGAACGCTGCGTCCCTGTCTGTCTGTGTCTTTAACGTTACTTGGAGTCAGCGTTACTTTTATCACCGTCATTTATTTTGAAAAATCTCCACACTCTTCACACTCCCCACACATTATTCCACCGCTGCGTACCTGCTGCACTGAACTGTGAATCCGTGCATTTACATGACAACTTTTATTCCTGGTTTAATCTGATTAAACATTAGATCCTGTTTAAGATGCCCATGTAAACACCTTATTCCAGTTGAAAAAGAATAGTTCGGATTAAATTTAAACCCAAATAAAGTCACTGGTTTAATCCCCTTTTAATTTCGAACTAAATTATTCCTGGGACATGTAAACCTTTTATTCCGTTTGGACTTTATTCCTTCCATTCTGCGCATGCTCGTTGTCTTGTCCTGTCGCGATCATGCACACATTCTGCGCTGGCGGAAGAATATGCAAAGCAGTCTAGTCAACCCAAACCGTTCCAGTGGGTTCGATAAGTGGGCACATCAGTTTGCACTGCAGTGCACTGATTGCCTTGTTCTTGCAGCCCTTCCGTTAGCTTAGCTTAGCCTAGCTTAGCATAATCGCTTCATTCCTATGGTCAGACATAGCCAGGCTTTTATAGGTGATTTGGAGTATTTTATGCATGATTTTGTGAAATTCAGTTCTCCCTAATCATTACTTTAGACCGGTGGGGTCAATATGATCACAAATTGAGGCTCAAATCATGGTGATGTGACTTACTGCACTAATAAAATCTTGGGAAATAAAAACTAATGCAAAGCTAAAACGGTAAAGCAAAGCTTATTTAGCGCATGCATCCCTTCCAACAAAAAGATTTTCAAACTTCCGTCAACACAACAGTCCCAAGATTGTATGAGTGCAGTAAGTCACGGATCTAAAGAAATAATTAGGGAGAATCGGATTTCAGAAAATCCCTTACAAAAGACAACAAATCACCTTTAAAAAACTGGCTACGTGTGACCATGGAAATGCAGTGACTATGCTAAGCTAAGCTAACAGAAGGGCTTCGAGAACAAGGCAACGTGACCACTGCAGCGCAAACCCTTTTGCTCACTTATCGACCTCATTAATACCTCATGTAAACCTTTATTCGGATTTAACATTTCCATGTAAACAGAAGAGAAAATACTTTAGTTCCGAATTAATTTCTTCTGGAAAAATAAATCAGATTTGAAAAACATTATGTAACCGTACCCAATGTCACAGTGGTATCAGTGCATTTGTATCAAATATCTTTTACAAGTACGAGTATAAGTACACACACTGAGTATTGGAGCTGCATCTCTAACTGCAGTGCAAGACTAAAAGGAGCAGGATGTTAAAACAGGATAAGAACAGCAGTGTTTCCAGTTCGGAGCATGATGAGCATAGCAGTGCATCAGTGATCTATGGAGCTGACCAATCTGACAGCCTCTGGGAAGAAGCTGCATTTGAGCCTGGTGGTTCTGGCCTTAATGCTCTGTTAGTTAAAGTGTACCTGTACTGGTCATGCTTACGACATTAATTGCACTTTGTGTATTACTTATAAGCAAGAGAGGTGCGAATTCAGTAAAAATATCACCATCAATCACCACGCTGGACCTTTTTATTATGTGAATTACGTGCGGCGAGCAGCCATTGCCGACCAGAAGTGACGTCCCCGTGTTGTTTCCAGGTGGAGTGTGAGTAAACCATTAGCAGTCAGTGAGCGCGACTGAGTGGAAAGCACGTGTTTACACTTGTTGGTTGTGCAGCTTTAAGCTTTGAGATCTGCAACTGTCCTAGAGACGCAACCCAGCACTGGCCGATAATATGTCATCTTAAACCACTTTTAACACAGAGATCCTGGAAAAAAGGTGAGATGGTGATCCCACCGTTTTTCCACCACTGACTGATTTACACAGCCAAGCCAAAGGGGTAACAGAGGTGAGACAGGATGGACTTTTGCACAGTGGACCTGCGTTCTGGAATCAAAGGGGTGGTGACGCAGCGCAGTGTATAGTGCGCATATGGAGACACTGGCATAGATTCTGTGGCAGCTGTGAAAAATGGGCATGCAGCCACAGCACCCACAGCATCCCTGGCATGAAGCTGTGGCCCCCAGGCGGCTGCTGCAGAATCCATGCCAGTGCTCCCAGTCTCAGGCGTGGGGGTCGCCATCATCTAAACGTCACACTTGGTTGGAATGAGGGGTGTTCCTTTTACATAGTGTTCTGGAATCATGATTCCACCTCTATCACAGCTCTGTTACTATCGTCCTCTTCGGACTATAAGCCGCTACTTTTTCCTCGTTTTGAACCCTGCGGCTTATACAGCAATGCAGCTCGAGCATAGATTTATACGGGCTAACGGCCACCAGGGGGCGTTCTAGCAGGAAGAGCAAAAGTGAGACAGATGGGTGCAAGAGGTGATGAGGAGGAGAAGTTTTAATCTTAACTTTTAACAATCACTTTGCGTGTCATGCACAAACCCTCATGATGGTAAACACACGAAGAAATGCATATTTTGCAGCTTTTAAGTTAAAAGCAATCGATGTGTCTGTCTAAGAAGGAAATAGAGCTGCTGCACGGAAGTGCCAATGAGCAACAATGGAGGAGAGATGTAGAAGGTGTGTGACGGAGACTTTCTGAGGATGTGGAGCCTTTGAGGCTGTTCAACTCCAACACTGAAGAAGACGACTGCAGTGGTTTCAATGAGCAGAAGGAAGATGAAGATAGAGATCAATGACTTTTCTGGGTTTTTGAACCAGCCGTGTTCCTGACGTTTTACTGCTGTGTTACAGGCACTGTTTGGAAAAAAGCAGTTAAGGTATGGAAATAAATATTTAAATAATCTTTCTGTTTACCATCTTTCTGTGTAAATATCTCTTGTCACAACATGAACACCTGTGGTTTATAGTCAGGTGCGACTTAAAGTCAGCCACGGCTTATAGTCAGGTGCGGCTTATATTCCAGTGCGCTTTATAGCCCGGAAAGTACGGTACTTCCAGAGGTGTTACAAAGCCTCGATAAAGGTGGGACCAAATGATCCCACCATTTCATTTATAGAAAACCTCAGATCAGCTGAAACACTCAGTTTACTGAAATCCAAGTTAAAGACCCACCTGTTCTCAGCTGCATTTGAATAGAGTTTTTATTCAAAAGTTCAGATCCGCACTTTCTTTTAAGCTTGAAGTTTTTATCTGTTTTATCTGTTTATCTACTTATCTGTTGTTTTCTTGTTTTGTTTTTTTTCTCATGCCTATATTTTTTATTGCTTTCCTGCTGTAATGCTTTTAATGTTTGATGTCAAGCACTTTGAATCATCTTGTACATGAAATGTGCTACATAAATAAAGCTGCCTTGCCTTGCCTTAGACAGACGTCGTTCCGGAATAAAGACAAAATAGTCCTGTAGCAGAAGTACTGTGTAAAAGGGGCTTTAGACTGGTGTCTGCTGCACGGGGGTCAGTGACCAGTCCATCACAGCCCACGTAATCAGACAATACAACGTCACTGTGTCACTACCGGTGCTGGAACAGCCTGTGAAGGAGGCAACATGTGTAAACCATGACTGACTGACAGAGTAGTAGTAGCAGTGACTTAGTACTGACGCGTACCTGACGATGGGCTATTACCTGATGGAACTGCTAGTATTATACGGGATCTTTTGAAATAGTTAGCAATGAAAATCCACCACAGGTACCCTTTAAGTGAGTGTTAGAGACATAATGGTGGGCCGGTTTTCTGCCAGAACCAAGGCTTCCTTACCTTCCACTTGTAGTGGTTTTTCAAAGGGTGGTGTCTGGTCTTGGTCTCAAGTGTATTTTCACTCAGCCTTGTCTGACTCTTGGACAAAGAGGACACTGTATTTCAAGAAGAATAGAGATCACAGCTGTAAGGATACCACTACTTTTCACGTGCATTTTCTGATCCCTCTTTACCGTGGTGTGAAAATAACCTGTTGAACATTTATTTTAGGCATAAAACTCTGGCTGTCATGTAAATCATCTCACCCTTCATCCATTAGCTGTGTGTTCTAGCTTCTCTTCATCTTTTAAATCACTTCTTCAAACACATTTTTGTCGACTTGCCTTTATGTGAGGTTTGTCCCTTTTTAATTTTTAATTTTCTAATTTTTAATTTTATCTTGTTTGGTTATTAATTTATATTCTCATGCATGAGGTTTTATCTCACTCCTTCATTTTTGCATTGATTTGACAGCATCATGTTACATTATCCCTGCCCTCTTTACTCCAATTCACCTAATTTATTCGAAGTGTGATGTTTCCGCGTTTGCTGTACATATCTCTTTTATGGTATTGTTTCTGTTTTAGTCTTTACTTGCATCTTTTGTCCTGCTGTTGTGCCCTTCTGCTTTGTCTGTCAAAGCACTTTATAAACTTCGTTTTTAAAGGCGCAATACAAATAAAGCTATTACTATTATTATTATTATTATTATTATTATTATTATTATTATTATTATCATTATTATTATTATTATTATTATTATTATTATTATTATTATTTCTAGGTTTGGTCTCATCTTAGTGTCTGTTCATGATGTGGCTTTGGTTTTTAAATTTACAACACTATCTTGTACTAGGGTGGCCTATGTTTTCTTTATTGGGGGTCTGTTTGTCATCTGCATCTATTTCCAACTTCATGAAGGACAAAGCCCTTTTTTTTCAGATCTAAAAATACTTACCCACTTTTATCCAATTTAAGACAGAACCTTGGACTGAATTGAGTGTCGTTTTAATTTTACCATTTCAAAAATGATGGTACTACATTCTTGTTTCTTTTTATTTATTTATTTTTCTGTGACAATATATGTAGCATAAAAGTGCCCCAAATAACTAATATATTGTGTTTAAATCATGCCAGAGAAAATTTTGCATTAACATTGTATAAATGTTCATTTCACTTCATGATGGGACTTGAAGTTAAAAAAAAAAAAGATTACTTAAAATGCTGTCTATTCAAAGGGAAGGGAATCCAAATCTAATTAAATGCGGGCAGACTATCACAGCGAAGGTCAATTTTTAATTTGTATTTGTAGATAGGATTTCAAAAGAAAGGCCTTCAGGCTCCAAATGTTTTAAACAGAAAATCTGAAATCTCTCATGGACTTATTAGAACGACAGAGGTGAAAGAACCTTTTACTTATGTATGAGATGAAAATGTTGCCGCTCATTGAACAAAGTAATACAAGGGGCTGATGACTGGACCAGAGGATGAGACGCTTGACAACAATTCACCTTTGTGTTGGAGGCTCTTCAGTATTAAAGGGGTTATATGTAGTATTTCTATTTTCATATATTTAGAAATGACCTAAAATTATCAGCAGTGATGAGAATAAAGAGCTGTGAGGTTCTGCCAAAGATGACAAAGTATTGGATTGTAGAGAAATTATCTGAATATATTAAAACAGACGGTCTGACAGATTTATGTGACCACTAGAGGGAGTAGTGAGTCACTGCCAATCTCCCATAATGAGGAAAACTAACACCAAGTGACTAGATGGGATGAGATCCGCTAGGAAACAACTTTTAGAGTAAAATAAAGTGACAAAGTGATAAAAGATAGAAACACTGTTGTTTTCACCACTGGACACAGCTCTAAATGAAAACAATGGAGATTAATGTTGAAAGCACAGTGTTTTTACTACATAAATGAGTTTGATCATGAGGTTTATGAAGATAAAAAGTTATTATGTGATGTTATTATCTTTGCTAATTTGCTGTTTGTTGATCCACGTTTCAGACTAAACTGTGACAGTCTGTATAACGATAAACCGCAGTAAAATTCCTGACGGTTAGTATTACCATTTAAATTCTAATTATCATGATAACCATGTTTGATTACAGCACTTTGAGAACTAATGGTACTGCACATTTCTATCTATCTATCTCTGAAAAAGAAACTCAAACAACTCAAACTTGATATGGAAAATGGTGAAACAGTGTCCTTAAGGTGCCATCTTTAATGCATATTTGTAGATTTCATGTTTACATGTTAATATTTGAATGTTTCTGCCAACAGAAAGTACATTGTGGCTATTATTTAATTTTCTTTCTTTCTTTCTTTCTTTCTTTCTTTCTGTATTTATTACTTATTTACTTTTTTTTTTTTTTTTTTTCAAAATACAACTTGGTTAAATTATTTCAGTGTGTGTATAAGTACGTTTTGAACATTTTGAGCACAATTTCAACACTATCGCGATAATAATGATAACCGTGATAATTTTGGTCACAACAACCGTGATATGAAATTTTCATATCGTTACATGCCTAGTTGGGACCATTCCAAACAGATCTTTAGTGCAGCTAGGGGTGGGCGATATAGCAAAAATAGCATATCACGATTTTTAACAAATACAATCATGATCTGAATTTTATCACGATTCTTTACATTGATCATTGAGACTAATTTGCAAGTCCCTGAACAGTGCAACCAAACAATTTCCCTGTAAAACATAGCCCTAAAAGAAAAAAAAAAAAAAAAAATTCAAACAATTTAGCCCAAAGAACCTTCCAGAAAATTTGTAATTTTAATAGTTTGTGCAATTTTGCCAACATGTGCCAAGAACATAAACATACTAAAATGTAAACAACACTCTGATTAAGTGCACTCTTGTAACATAAAAAACTAAACTGCACTTGGTTTTTGAGGTTGCTTTCAATAAAGATGAAAAGTAAAAAAAACAAAAATACACAACAAAGAAGGGGAAATGCCCGCTTACATTAAAAGTTTTTTAACGTAGGGAAAGGGAAAATGCAGGAGACTTAAGTCTTAAGATTCATTTTCACTTTGTATGGTTGAATGTACAGCACGAAACCCCCCCAATTCTACGATCTGTCTGCTTTGTCCGATCGTCAATAAGTTCTAATTCTTAACGAACTAATTTGTGAAATATAATATAATCTAAGTGCAGCAATAACAACCCAAACTGTGCAGAAAACAGAGGTGAGTTGTGGTTTTACTGTGGCTGTTTTCTATCTGAAAACAGAGCTAAGCTAACAGAGCTACGATGTAAACTATCAGCTAACACTACATGTCAAGATTATAAGACAGTGTTATTTTGACAGCTATGAGTTTTAATTTGAAGAAGAAAACCTGATGAAACTGGTGTAAACAATGAGCTTTACATATTTATTCAGTGAGTGATTCAGTCTGTAGATACATAGTGATGATTCGTCGGTGGTTTTTGTAGTCCTAAGTATGTTCTGGTACATGACCTCCCCCTACTGTTAGAATATCATACTACATAGAACCCCTTCAGGACACTGAGCTACATGAACTACACATCTGAAACACACAAAGACTGATTACACTGTGTCATGTGGTTATCTACTGCTTCACTCCTCCAACTCTAAAAAAAAATAATACTATACCGACAGTGTAAAGAGCAACTTTGAAGATTTTTCTTTAAATTTAATCCATGTTCTAACCAGCTGACATTGGAAGCTGAGTTGCATTTCATATTCGACTGAGACATGCTGCAACTATTCTATATACCACATATGACAAACAGCTAATCCTTATTTATGCCTTGCCAAGCCTGTCACATATTAAGCTGCAGTTGCATTATGGCCAGTGGCAGGTAAAGTACAGTAAGCCTGACTGGATTTGGCAGCAGCCTGAGACACAGACGGTAAAGAGTTTCCCCCAAAATAAAAGAGATCCCCTGTTTGAAAGCTGACACCTTCTCCTGCAAAATGATTGTTAGTGTGGAAGTTTAACTCATTAAAGAGTGACAGGAAGGCATCGGTTATCTGCAGCTCTTTACTTCAGTGATGATGCCGATTATGTTATTATCTATCATAAAGTTGTGATTGCCCATGTCAAGTCATGTCAAGGTGATATACTGCGAAAGGAAACCTGACGTACAATTAAAACAGCCATAAAAAAAACAGGAAATATCAAAGAAGAATAACAAAAGCTATTCTATGTATGACTCACTGAATACAGTTGGAATTCAATGAGTACAACTGTGCTTCAGAATAGAATAGAATAGAACAGAATAGAATAGAATAGAATAGATCTTTGTTGTCACTGGCACAGGAACAATAAAAATTCATTCAGCAGCTCTGTTCTTTTTAGCAGCAAAAAACAATTAGAGCAAAAAAAATACTGTTTAAAATGTCACACAAAATACTGAGAAATGTAAGCAATGTGCAAATGTTACAAGATAAAGTATTAAATATACTACTAAAGTACTACAAAAACTGCTGAAATATATATAAAAAGCTAACTCTATAATACAGAACAGATCGGATACAGGTCACATAAAGCTGTGGAAAAAATTATTAGACCATCAAAAGTCATCAAAAAGAATGGTTATGCAATCAAGTACTCACTCCTGTGTGTATCATGTGACTAAAACAGACAGAAAAGAAAACATGGAATGCCTAAAAGCACTGTTTTTGGCAGTACAATGCCATAGATATTGATGTAAGAACTGAAGTGATTTTGGTTATTATCAAGAAAACCATGGAAAATGGTTAAATAAAGGTTCTGAAATTAAACTCTTACGAGCCATTTTTGTTGTTATCATTGCATTTGTCCAAACAAATGTATCTTTTGTTGTACCGGGCATTAAAATAGACCAGAAATTGAAGAAAACAAGGGGTGGTCTAATAATTTTTTCCACAACTGTATGGGCCAAAAAATTGGATTTGGGCCACATTTTCCTGCAGTCTGAACGTAGCCATGAAGACTAGGAATAAAAAGAACAAGACGCTTCATATCCTGGCTCGTGAAAACTGAATGGTCACATAGCGAGAACAGTACACACTATATTTTTACATTTTGTTGAGATTTAATATATTGAAGGAGAATGGTAACTACAAAGACGAACAAACTTTGTTCCACAAACCGAGGCTTTTAATTTTTGGGACTCGTTTACCTTATGGGCTGGTGAAGAGCATCTTCTGAACTCAAAACAATAACTGGAATGACATTTGTCTCTTTTTACCCTTGTCGATCTGCTGGTGAATTGACCTGTTCATTCCAAATAAAAATACGATTCAACATACGATTCAAGGGAAGTTTTTCCTCGCCACTGTCACCAGTCATAAGTGTTTGCTCCTGGAGGATTCTGTTGGGTTTCTGTAAATTGGCTTACAATTTGATTTGATTTGATCTGTCTCCCCTTTATGTGAAGCACTTTGTAACATATTTTAAAAAGTGCTATATAAATAACGCTTTACTTACTTACTTAACATTTTGCTACAAATTTCCCCCAAAAAAATCACATTACAATATAAAATCTGAGTAAACACACTGAAATGGTGAATAAACTTGCATTTATACAACACTTTTTAACCTTAACGGTACTAAAAAAGGTTTAAACTGCACCACATTCACCCATTTGCAAACACAAACACTCACACCAAAGCCAAACAGTTACTTGGCGTTCACTGTCTTGCTCAAGGACACTTCGGCACGGGGTCAAAGGTCAGGGATGGAACCACCTGTCCGACCTGTTCTACCAACTGAGCCAGAACCTCATAAAATAAAAGACACTGGTAGTACACTGTCTTGTGTGAAAGTACAGTATTCGATTTGGTGAAAATGCCCCACCACCACCACCCCCCACCTCCATTTTACAAGAGAAGTTTCTTGTTGAAAGCAGGTTGGACTGCCGCACTGAGGCTGATTGCAGGTGAAGAGGCCTCTTGGAATGCTGGGTAATTTACATGACATGATTACTCCGGCAGCCCTTTCTTTGTGTGTGTGTGTGTGTGTGTGTGTGTGTGTGTGTGTGTGTGTGTGTCTGTATGAGTGTGTGTTTGAAGGAGAGAGAAAGACAGAAAACATCTAAGGAACAGAGTTTAGTGGTAGAATGGTGCTAAACATCTGTGAGCTTGATGACACTCACTTAAAACAACAGGAGGGAAGGTGGATGGAGGCGTGATTGAAGGAAGAAAAGAGGGAGGAGGGGTGAGGGAGGAGGCAGGGGGGGGTGTCAGATGGAGGTACAGGGAAGGAAAGAGAGGAAAGTAATAAAATATAAGCATAGAATCTTAAAAAAGTTGCCACATCTAAAGGATTGCATGGCTACAGATATATTAATGGAGGTGATGACGCTTAAAACAGACCAAAAATAACAAACATCAAAGAGTACAAACTGTGTGTAGGGGGTGGACGGGACAGGCATGCTGCATGGTCTGACTTGCTGCAAAAACACCTGAAGAAACAACGCAAGACTGGCACGATAACATCTACATGTACCCGGACTGCCCTTCCAGCTGCGTATGTATGTGTGTGTGTGTGTGTGTGTGTGTGTGTCATAGCGTGTTCACAGGTCTGACATGGCTTGTGTCGTATCCGGTATAAACACAAGTTTTTCTACATTATTTAACCTTCAAAGACTTCAAACAGCCAACGACGACCAAAAGTATTGACTCATCTAAAATGTTTAATATGTTTTTAATCACTAATCCTATCAATACATGTATATATTTCAGGTAAAATGTAGTTTTTTAGCTTTTCATGATCATCAGATATGACACATTTGGAAGTTCAGAGGCTCCGTAGTGAATGTGGAAACACCGTCATCTTCTACAACAGCCCAGTTTGACAAATGACTGTGGTTGTAGATGGTTTTAGATTCAATTAATGATGCATTTTGCTAAAAAAGTCGCTTTCTGATATAGTCTATCTTCTATTCTTATATACATCCTACTATAAAGGACATTCTGTGTCCGACGTGAGTCCGACACGTGAACCGGTGTCCCGATGTTGCACCACGGGAGGGCGCTATCATACAATGGCACCACAGGTACAATGCCGCTAGTATATAATAAGTTACTTGGCGCTTACTTGTCTGTCCAGGCGTCCGGTGTCCCGTGTCCCCGTGTCCAATCGATGTTGCAGCACGGGAGGGCTACAATGCCGCTGCTGCACCACAGGAGGGCGTTTTAGCCACGGGTACAATGCCGCTAGCAATCTTCAAATTTACACTGAGGTTTCATAAAATAGAATAGAATAGAATAGCCTTTATTGTCATTGTGCGTACAGTGAAATTAGGAGTGCAAGTCCAGTCATTGCAGCAGTATTTACAAACCCCAGTGCTACAGAAATAAGAATAGAGCGAATATAACATTAAAAAATTTTTTTAAAAATATGGTAAGAAAATATAGCAAAGTAACGTAAGAACAGAGCTTAGTAGAATAAAAATTAAAAAAAAAAAAAATAAAACTGTATAAAATATGAATAGGTGCAATTTACAGTATTAACAGTATGTGACAGTATGTGTATCTATGAACAATATTAACAGTTTGTATTACCATGAATAACAGTATGTATCTCTATTAACAGTATTAACAGCATGTATTTCCTATAAAAACAGTATGTATATCTATGTAAAACAGTATGTACTCCTATGGCCCAGGTCTATATACAAATAGTGCATTCATTTTTTATAAATATTGAATAACTATTGCAGGACAGAGGACTATTGCATGGTTGCAGTTATTACCTCCGCCAACGAGGTTATGTTTTTGCTAGGGTTTGTTTGTTTGTCTGTTTGTTTGTTTGTCTGTCCGTTAGTGTGCAACATAACTCAAAAAGTTATGGACAGATTTGGATGAAATTTTCAGGGTTTGTTGGAAATGGGATAAGGAAGAAATGATTAAATTTTGGTGGTGATCGGGGGTGGGGGGGCCCACAGGGGGGGGGGGGGGGGGGCACTGATCGTTAGTGTGCAACATAACTCAAAAAGTTATGGACAGATTTGGATGAAATTTTCAGGGTTTGTTGGAAATGGGATAAGGAAGAAATGATTAAATTTTGGTGGTGATCGGGGGTGGGGGGGCCCACGGGGGGGGGCCACTGATCAGCCTTGGCGGAGGTCTGCGCTCTCCGAGTGCTTCTAGTTGTACATAATTCACATTTGAGGGATTACTGCACATTATTGGACACAATGGATTTTCACTGAGAAAAAAAAAGCAAAATGTAATGGGTATTATAATAAATGTTAATAAATAACTCGTGAAAGGTTAAACGCAGAGAAAGGAAGTCCCCACAAAAATAGTTCTAGGTCTTTAAAGATTAAAGTGAAGATAATGTAGAAAGAAAGTAAGGTAAACATTTCTATATACTGCATATATTTGAAGTATCTGACTGATCTCATGAAATCGCTTTGTATGTCGCGCCTGTTATTATGGCATTTTGCATGCTATACATACTCATTTTTGTCCTTTCACGTGTTATTCAACGTCATTTGATCGCGTGTCAATGTACTCCAAGATCTTCGGTTTACATATCCATAACCGCTAACCCTAAACCTAACCCTAATCGCAAATTGCGTGGTATTTTACGGGCCGTGAACATACACACAGGAAGCTTATAATGCATACAAATAACACGCCAATTAAAAGTGGCGTGTTATCTGTAAGCAATTTGTGATATCACATTGGAAGTATACAGCTCATTACATCTCATTATTAACTGTGTTTATATGACCAATAACACTGGTCAACAACAAATTTATTGTTTAAGTTTTTTGAGCTGATGTAGGATAATTTTGGTGTGCTGAATCCAAAAATCACATTAATTTTGCTCAATCAGGTCAACTTTCTGAACTATGCTACGTATTGGCTTTTTAACATTTTTGCTTACATTTATGGGCATTTTCACATCATATGATACAAAATTCTTTCATATTTCTTGCAATAAACGAGTTCTGAAGATTTGACTTTTGCCAATTTATGATTAATGTTTTTTTTTAATATTACAGGTGAATGAAATGGCTTCGACTAGAAGATCTTGCAAAAATAAGCCTGACGTATTCTGCTACATCTGCGGTGAATACACCATTGTACCTAACAGGAATCAAGTCATAAGTTTCATAAAGTGTGCTTACCAATCTTATTTTGGTATTAATTATTATATTTTGTGAGAAGATCAAATTTTTCAAAATCAAATTAACAAAAAAACCTGACCTGATTGAGAAAAACAGATGTCATTTTTGGATTTAGCGGTGCAAAATGGTCCTAATTCAGTTGAAAAAACCTAGACAACTTGCAAAAAACATTTTTTTGTAACCCAGTGTAATTTTTCAACCATCTGACTACAAATTCTACTGTAAGACAGCACAATTTGAATAGCAGTGGTATGTGCATGCAAAAATGGGATATAACATTCATAATTTCATATTCGTGCAGACTTTCTTTTCTTCTTTTACGTGATGTGATGATGTTTGTCCATGTAAGTCGACAATGTTGCAGTTTGTGGTACAACTGCTTAAGTGTCAGACTGATAAAATGCATAAATATTAAGACTACACACCTGAAAGCTGCAGAGGTGAGGTGACGTCTCTGTTCACAATCTGTTCACAGTCACTTAGGGTGTCTGTGCAGATTCTACATGACCAGACCTGTAGTGATTTTCACCCCTTTAAACACTTTTCCCCTCATTCTCCAAGACTGAGGTCAAATGTGCAGAGACAGAGGCTGTTTTGGTGTTGGTGACGTGTATCACGGAAGATCAGACGTGCAGTCCATCAAGCTGTTTAACACTAAATTAGATGTTTCTTCAGTATCTTTTCCTCGTAAAATTACCTAATGTTATGTGCAAATGGTGACAAAATTAAAACAATATCAACATTTAAAGCAGAAAGGGTGGGACTTCAGTTCTCTATATGTTATGTGGTGGAAAAAAGTATTTGGACACCCCACACATTTGTATTAAGACTCACTCCAAAGTCATTGAACTCTGTCTAAAGTTTGGTTCCATTCTCTAAACCCACATACTCTCTTCTGCACACGCTCTGTTCCATCAAGGTCAAAACTGGATGCTTCAGCAAAATAAGGAAACACAACCAGGGTATGAAATGTGGAGACTGTCATGAAATGTGTTTTGTTGTTGTTTTTTTCTTTTTAACAATAAACAATAAAAAAAATATTTGCCTTTGTTCATATCTGTCTGATGCAGATTTTTGAAACAAACATTTTTCTGCAAATATTTCATGATAAAATTGAATAAACTATGAATATCAAGGCTCTTCCTCCCTCCCTCTGCTTTCTTTCTTTTCCTTCCTTCCTCTTTTTCTCTCTCTCTTTCTTTTTCTTTCTCCCTTCCTTCCTTCTTATGTATAAATGGTGGCACAATTAAAACAAAATCAAAATTTACAGAGGAGGGGGCAGAACTTCAACTGTCTATATGTTATATAATGCAGTGAGATTTCCTTAAAAACCAAAGTAGAAAATTCAAATGAGAATACTGTGTTTACACCATCCTGCATTTCTTAAATGATTTTTTTTTTTTTTTTTTTTTTAAATTGTACAGCTTTTTATGTTTTTAATTTATTTTTGTATTTTATTCTTTTATTTAGGTTTTATCTATTCTTCTGTACAGCATTTTGGTCTGCTGTGGTTGTTTTAAAGTGCTTTACAAATAAAGTTGGATTGGATTAAAACCCTTTATCGGGCAAGTGCCTATTTTTGGTAATTTCTGCACACATTACAAGATAGTAACAGTTCCAGTGAGGACAGTGAGTCAACAATCTCAGGTCCAATGTGGTCTACAGGGTCTGTAAGGTCCACCTCTGCATGAACAGTGAGTGTACCTGCTTTCTTAGGTACTAGGGCTGCACGATTAATTGTTAAAAGATTGCGATCTTGATTCACACATGTACGCGACCTCATTTCTAAACACGGATGATTCTTAAGCATTTTATTTCATGGGCTGTAAGTGTCTTTTCACTTTCACTTCTCTGACTTCTGTACTGTTATTATTTGGGGGCGGCCATGGCTCAGTTGGTAGAGCGGGTCGCCCAATAACCGAAGGGTTGCCGGTTCAAATCCTGCTCTGTCCATGTGCTGTTGTGTCCTTGGGCAAGACAAGACAAGACTTCACCCCCCTTGCCTCCAGTGCTACTACTTACACTGGTGTATGAATGCATATGACTGTTCGGTGGTGGTCGGAGGGGCCATAGGCGCAGATTGGCAGCCACGCTTCCGTCAGTCTGCCCCAGGACAGCTGTGGCTACAAATGTAGTTTACCACCACCAGAGGGAGGATGTGAGAGTGAATGAATAATGGGTCCACTGTGTGTGCTTTGAGTATGTGTTCATAGAAAAGCGCTATATAAATCTGATCCATTATTATTATTATTATTATTATTATTATTATTATTATTATTGTTCTCCTTTTCTTTTCTTTGCTGATGAGGAAAACTCGGCCTTTAACCAAGAATCAAAAGTCTCACCCTCTCCAAAAATTTTATATCAAAAAAATTCCATTCCCGGCTGGGAAGTTTCTTTGCGCTGCAAACTTTCACAGATCAGCTGATGTCGCTTAGCAACCGGGACCATAAGTGACCGGACTACTTGCGGAGTGATATGACAGACACAAATCAGAGGTAAAAGAACCCATTTTCCTTGACAGTGGTGCAATAAACATTTTGTGCAACAAATCGTGCCAGACAATCATGATCTCAATTCTAAGCAAAAAAAATCATGATTCACATTTTTGCCAGAATTGTCCAGCCCTATTAGGTACCATGAAGTAATGGTACTAATGTAAGTAATGATGTTCAAAGGGAAAATGTGGCTGTTGACAGGGGTCTGGATCAGCATTTATGTTGGTCTAATGTTCTAAAAGTGATGTTCTCATGTGCTAAAATACATGTTCCTTTCACCTTACCTGTTTTTCTTGTGTTCTTGTATTTTTTTATGTATACTTCTTGGAATTTTTTTTTTTTTGCCACTTGCGGGCCAGGAACCAAATATGGTAACTTCACTGACCTTCATTTTCTACATGACAATAAGAAATTAAGTCTTGTTATATTCTCCAGTAACACACTAAGGTTGAAATTTTCAGGGTATTTCTATGAGTGCTCTATAAAGGGTTAATATAAAAGCAAATGAACATCAGATATTTTCTTTTTTTGTTCATCTTTTATGATGTGTGACATAATTAATGTAATTCTGAAGTAAATGTATGGCATGCTCGACTGCACCCATCCCTCTGTAATAAAGAATCCCTTAGTGGCCTTTCAGTGTTTAGACTAAACACCACTACTCACATCACTTTATTACTCCTCTGTCTCCCAGGCAGAGGTGGATTTGCAGAGTTCTGGTCCGTTTACCTCCACCTGTCAACGCTGCCACGGCCTGAGTGTGTGTGAGTGTGTGTGTGTCTGTGTGTGTAGCTCCATCCATGTGTGTGTGTGTGTGTTTCCTGTGCATTCAGCCATGAGAAGCTACCACTAAGACCCTGCATCATGGGTTCTTTGTAGGTGACAGCTAAACAGTCCCACCCAGAACACACACACACCCACACACACTCACACCCACAGTTAGAGTGACGCTTTTAGAAAGTTAAGCCAACTAAATCTCTGGGTATCAAGTACTATCAGCAGAAATGCACTCAAAATATGAAAACCCGATGGCGTCCTCCAGTTTCTGTTTCTACTTTAAGCAGATGAGAGGGAAGAAAAGATTGAGAGATGCAGATATGGACGAAGAAACCAAAAAAAAAAAAAAAGAGGTTGTTGTCTTGTTGTGTGGTCCCGTGTGACTGTGCGGGAGCTGCACCTCCACGCCTCACTGCTATCCTCCTTCCTCCTCCTCCTCCTCCTCTGGGAGCCTGCTCTGGCCTGTTAGCAGGAAGTGTCCTCCCAGCTGACACACACACACACACACACACCAAAATGTTGGCAAAATGCCCCTCCTGAGACGGCAAAATACCAACTTTTCCCACAAGCTTTAAAATAAGATAAGTCATTACTGGAAGAAACTGAGTGAGAAACGTGTTAGAGTTCAACTATTTTAGAGGCTGATTTAGTTCATCAGTTTCAGTAGGTGGAGAAGGTTTAGGACACTGATTTTTATTTATCGGCTAAAATTTATTTTATTTGTTTATTTGTCTCAAACTTTGAAGTAAAAAAGAAAAACGAACTAAATTAAAAAAAATCAAATAAAAGCAATGAGTCAACTACATATGCACCCATCAATAGTCAGTAATAGTCAGTAAATGAAATACAATACATTGTATACATATGAATCAACTCATAAACACAGTTTGAGAAGGGACAGAAAGAAGCAAAGGCTTATCTAGTCCCGCCCCTTCCTTACTTTCAGTGTCAGATTCATAAACATATTGGCTAAAATTTACTTAGGGGGTCAAATGAGTGGCCGTTTTTGTAAAAAAAAAAAAAAAAAGTTGTAAGAAATGCATAGAACTGTGTTGAAATAATGCTAATTCATTTGTGCACAGACTACTGATATTATTTGACAGTGGAAGCTATATTTTCAGAAATATTGGATTTTGACGAGCATGTGTATGTGAAAACTTTTGCTGGTGGACGGACGTGACATTACCCATGATGATCTGGTCAGTACCAGTACTTTATTAGTAATAAACTTATAGACTTACTATTGATAATTATCCTCTTATTCATAAATGTTAGTATTGTGGATCTAAAACGATAACAGCTGACACAAAAACACAAAATGTGGCAGTGGACGGATGTGACATGGTTGTTACAGATCCCATCATACTGATGCTCGGCAGCCATGTCACCGTTTACACTAATGATCCCTGTGCAAAAACTTGGATCATAATTATTTATTGTATAGTTTATCATCATACTAAAGAGTAAATAACAATATAGAACTGTTTTTTCTTTATAAAAATGCTTATTATTAGAAAACTGTTGATTTGAAAAGTGACGTGTGACATTCTTAAAGTATGTATTGGCGTAACATAAGCAGGATGGATCAGCACCATACTCCATATTGCAACCTGTAAAAATAAAACATGTGATATGTAAGATAGAATCTTGTAAGAAAAACTGGGGAATCTAAAAGAATAGAATATTTGTTTTTCAGGTAAATTCAGTTAAAATATAACTTGGCCATTTGTGACATGAAAATATAGCATTAATTGTGATGAAATTGGACATTTTTGAGCTGAAAACATAGTTCATATGACCATCAACATGTTGCAACAGAACTGAAATCCTGTAAATTTGCATTACTTGCATTTACCAACACAAAGTTCCTTTGGGGATTCACTTACATTGATTTCTTATGCACAAAGACATAAATAAGACCTCTAAGCAAATTTTAGCCGTTATTTATTTATTCTTTTGCTCTTTGTTTCTTTATTTACCTATTTGTTTCTTTCTTTCTGTATAAATTGAAGGCCAGGGTAATAAATCAGGCATCATGTTGCATTATTATTTTGCATTTTTTCACTTTCTATGGTTTAAAAGTTTCTCTTTCTTTCTTTTGCACTTGTTTTTCTCTGAATAAACTGAAGTAAAAAGAACTCGACCACTAAATCCCAGAATTATTGTGTTTTATAACATTTTACATTACTTACAGTGTTTTCAATCTTTCCCTCCCTCCTTTTTTCCTTCTTTCTAACTTTTGTTCCTTTAGTTTCTTGCCTTTTTATTTTACAGTTTATTCCATTCTATGTTACTTTAAAGGTCACCGTTTTCTTCATAATAAATTTAAGACTAAGGCCAGAACTCAACTATGAAGAATTATTTTGTACATTTTAATTTCACACTATTCATTATCTAAAAGTTCATTCCAGGTTACCTCTTTGTTTCTTTATGTCTTTTCTTTCTTTTGCACTCAATTTCTTAGATTTTTATTTTCTTTGAGTCTTCGGGGAATACTTTACACCTTTTTCATTTTACTTTGAACACCATTTTACATTGTTTAAAAGTTCATTCACTATATAAATGAATAAATTTAAGGGAGAATCTCAGCTTCTGTGTCCTTACAGGTGCATTCAAGCATCGAACATGAGGGTTAAAATGCACATTATTGTACAACCTTTTTTTTTTTTTATAGTGTTGTTACAGGTTTGTTGTTCAGACACATAATAAGAATGTGTTCATATTTTCTAAAAAGCAGAAAATAAAGTTTTTAAAGGTTGCAGGATTCTTCTGTATTTTATGTTTTCCTCCATTAAACACAACTACCTGATCCAACTGATTGAGGTCTTAAAAAGGTACATACAACTAAATCAGATCATGCTGAAGGCCCAGACCACCCTCACAGGTCATTCTGAGTCACTCTTACATCAGACCTCATACAGTTACTTTAGTTCCTCCTGAATACCACAGGAGTCTAAATACTAAACTGGAAGGTTTCAATCATGTTCACATCTGCCATTAAACTTGTTTAAGCACGTATGTTCCAGGCGTCAGGTCTAATCTCAATCTCCACCCTAAGTCCTAATCACTAAACCATCACAGATGTATTCGTCATCTGGTGAGTGACTGAGTGTGAGATGCTGTAAGAGCAAGAGCATTAAGGGGCCACGGCACTTCAGGGACCACCTGCCTCATACCAACATTTTCCTCTTCAGACTTCGTTACATGAATTGCTCCTCCAATGACTGCTTGTTCTTTTAACACTTTTGCCCATAAAGACCCCAATATCCACCACTGACCAGAAGCATCTACTGATCTAAACTGTTTAATTCCTGTTGATCCACTAATCCTATCAATAAATTAAATAACTGGTGTAAAATGCAGTTTGTCATCTTTTCATGGTCATCAGATATGACCCATTTGGACGTTCAAAGGCTCTGTAGTGAACGTGGAAACACGGTCATCTTCTACAACACTGATTCACCAGTAAAACCCATGGAGGTTGTTAAGCCTTTAAACCTAAATCTAGCAATCATTTACAATTTGCTGCATGTTATAATTCTACTAAAACAGCCTCTACTTCAGCTTCTAGCACAGGCATGAGTGAAATTACCGTAATTATCCAATAATACCTATAAAGCACAACGTCTCAGGTTTGGAATTTTTCCAACTACACAAACAGTGAAAGAGTTACAGCCATGCAAACTGTATGTGCAGGGTGTGTCAGCAATGACACCTCAGGTTTTAAAGAGATAAATGACAGCGGATGGAGACAGTTGTTATATGTTCAGGTATTACCTCGCCCCCCAAAGGGGAGGCAAGGGGTATTGGTTTAGTTTGGTTTGTTTGATTGTTTCTTTGATTGTTAACACTTCAGCAGCAAAACTATTGGTTCAATTCACATCAAATTGGGTTTATAGATTGGCAGTGACCCAGAACAGATGTATAGATATAGATATATTTTGGGAAAAGTAGGTCAAAATTAAAAAATTTTTATGATTTTTTAAAATCTTCCCATTTACTTATAATGGCTGAAATACGTGCAAGAGACGGGGTTTGTTGTGCCTGGTACCAGTTGTTTATATATTTGCTGAAAAAGTCCCTTTTTCTTATGTTTTCTCTGTTTCTAATATAATAATCCTCAACTTTAATCTGTGCTTTTATGAACATCTAGGCTACATGATCAGTCAATTAAATATGAGAAAATATTCAGAAAATACAAAATAACATTTATCACAATAAATGATGATAAATCACTTAAGAAAGGTTAAATAGAAAGAAAAATTCATTTGGGAACTACAACAAAAGTCACACTGGATCTTTTCGGGTTAATACTATGAACTATGGGTAAAGTTTGCACAAATGTGGACTAAAGGAAGGTGTGCATACAGGGATAAATGCCTCATACACATGTATAATTTGACAGTGGGACAGGGCTCACTGCTTTAGAGGGAAACACAAAGTATAAGAGTGGACACTGGTTGTATGTTTCTTTGTGAAGACATTGCTGAATGTAGCTCAGGATTTTGTTCCTGGATCATGAAACAGGTAAAAGAAGAGTAGGAATATTAAAAAAAATAAATAAATAAAATAAAAAGCGTAAGCAAAGAATGCATAGCCTCTGATTTTGGTTACTATGATGTTTCTGTGTTTATAAAAATCAATGAAAAGAAAAACTAAAAAACTCAACTTCTATGAAAACTACAGGTCTGATCAAGTCTGGTGGTATACAGTAGCCATCAGGTCAAGTGAGTTATTTATTCATTTTACTGTAATGTTTCCCTTGTGAATTCAAAGAAGTCGTTTGTCTAAGCACCTAAATTATACAGAGAGAGGGAGAGAGTAGAGGTAATTAGAATCCAGTGATTAATGTTCTAATGAGTTTATTCTCCAAGGGGATTAACATGAAGGCTAATAGCAGCTGTGCTAAAAACATCCCCAAAAAACCCAAAACACAAGAGACAAAAAAGACAGGCACAGGATTTACTGGTCCAGGAGAAGGAAAACATTAGTTTGTTGTTGTTGTTGTTGTTGTTGTTTTTAGTGCTTATTCTGTTAATTTCCCATCAACTCTCATCCAACCTTGAAACAACCTTGTTTCATTCACTTTAGTTTAACTTCAGTCCAGATGCTTTGTTTAGAAAGAGAAGCAGCAGAGACAGAACATGCAAAACTTTTTTTTTCATAAAACTGAGATTTCATTCAAGAATAAATGAGTAACATAGTGTTTTATCATTAATTTAGTGTGACTTATTCAGCCGCCAAGCATTTGATATTTATTTGGATGGAAAATTATCATTTCTTTGCATTAATAATCAGAATAGCTTGTCTTAATACAACATTTGCTGCTGTTTCTGCCTTTAGTTTTTCATTTTATACTAAAGGTTGACTCATCACCTTAGAAGTTGGAGGTGAAAGGTGAGAGAAACAGACACGAACGAGAGAGAACAGGGAGGAAAATATATTCTTGTAACCAATTGGTTTTTGGAGTGATAGGGAGAGTGACATTCGGGTTGGCTTAGCCCTTTTCTGAAGGAAAAGGAGAGATTAAGACAATCCGCAGCGAGCCACCTTCCCTACGCCAAGGTGCTTAGGGACCCAGGGAGCAAAGAGGATTGTGGGAGAGAGAGGGGGCTTCTGGGATAGCGTCGCGAGGATCTTAGAGGGCATTAGCAGTAGCGTGCGCTACCTGAGATAGACAGACAGGAGACCACACCACCAGGACCGGACCCCTTTGTTGACTGGCTTAGTGTCCTCGTCTCTGTCTGTGACACACGGTTTGTCCTGATGTGTTCAGGGGATGTGACAGAGATCTACTACAACTAAAAAACAGAACCTTAAAACAACTGTTCATCCTGAAATTGAACATTTTATGTTTTAAGGACCTCCATTCTGTCTCCATAAGAAAAGCACCGTCTAGACCAGGGGTGTCAAACACGCAACCTGTGGGCCAAAACCGGCCCGTCAAAGGTTCCAATCCGGCCTGTGGGATGAACTTACGAAATCCAAAAAGTAGACTGAAGATATTAACAATCAAGGATCTCTTTTAAATTCAGAGGCCACATACAGACCAATATTATCTCCAGTAAAATAACAGCATTATAACTGTAAATAATGACTCTGATTTTTTTCTTAGTTTAATGTGAAAAATATTACATAATGCCTATAAATAATGACAACTCAAAAACTTTCTTTTTGTTTTAGTGCAAAAAAATCACATTTTATTATAAAAATTATATTTACAAACTATCCTTTAACAGTAAAATGTGAATAACTTAAACAAAAATGTCTAGAGAAAACTAAGTGGAATTTGATCAATATTCTGCATGTTACTAAATGTTTTGTGGCTTTGTAGATCTGATCTGTAATGCACATCTACATATGATAAGTTGAAGCATAATATTAAAATTGCACTTATTTTCTTAGGAAATTTCAGGGTTTTGTTTTTTTTAATCTTTTTGTCTGGATAGTTTCTAAATGTAAATATTTTCATGATTTCATTTTTTTTTTTTTTTGCACTAAAACAAAAAGAAAAATTTGGAATTGTCATTATTTCTAGGTTATTATTCTATTATTTTACCAGTCCGGCCCACTGGAGATCAGACTGGGCTGAATGTGGCCCTTGAAAGAAGATGAATTTGACACCCCTGGTCTCGACAGTCTAAAACTATTTAGATCCTCACATGTAGATTCATTCATTCAAAAGAATAAACATCATAAAACTGGGTGAATCATCACTGATATTAAGAAAAACACTGTCAACAGACATGCACATGTGTCCACATGAACAAAATATTAATAAATTCACACAATTATATTCACCCTGAAGCTATGCAGATGACGTAACTTCACTACATACAGTTATAATTGGTTAAAAACTGTAAAATCAGCTTTGAGGTCGTGACCCACAGGTCACCTCTGGACCACCAAAGCTTCCTGTTCAATAGCAATGAAATTACATTACATAACATAAGGAGGAAAAAAAGGAATTTCAGAAATTTCTGTCATGTAACTGGTCTCCTTCTAATATTGAATTAACTCCCAAAACTATTGAAATGGAAATAATTTAATTACAAATGACTCAATGACCCCATGTGACCTGTGGGCTTTGTCTTATTATTATTCACAGGTTGTCCACAACAACTTGATTCTAGCCTTTTCCTGTCAGTCCAGACACTGCACAATGAACATAAGAAACAAACCTATTTAAAGCACTGATTTCTGTCAGTCAGGGCTGCATTGTGTTATTGTTTTTACGCAACAGCTGAGTTTAACCATCACTCCTCAGTGAATGCCAGTGAGTGTTTAGTTATATGTAAGTGTCTAGTCAATATTGATTAGACCTTTTGTTCATAGTGACATAACCAACTATGTCTGGAAAATTTGGTGTTTAAGAACACCTAGCCTGCAACCTTTTAAGGTTTCCGTGTGTTTAGGCCTATATATTACCAAAAAATCATGAACTAACAAAACGCATATAATGTATTAATGTATACATGTATGATGAAATACAGTCGTGGAAAAAATTATTAGACCACCCTTGTTATCTTCAATTTCTTTTTCATTTTAATGCCTGGTACAACTAAAAGTACATTTGTTTGGACAAATATAATGATAACAACAAATATAGCTCATAAGAGTTTAATGTCAGAGCTGATATCTAGACATTTTCCATGATTTTCTTGATAATAACCAAAATCACTTCAGTTCTTACATCAATAGCTATGGCATTGTACTGACAAAAACAGTGCTTTTAGGCATTCCATGTTTTCTTTTCTGTCTGTTTTAGTCACATGATACACGCAGGAGTTAGTACTTGATTGCATAACCATTATTTCTGATGACTTCTGATGGTCTAATAATTTTGTCCGCGACTGTATATTGGCTAAATCAAATTAAAAGGGAGTAAAAAAAAGAATAATTTTAACAGTCTTTCTGTAAAATAGTTGGATTAATGTGCATTAACACACGAAATAAATCTTAAATCAAACCTTAATTTTTAAGTCCATTAAAAAATTATATATGAGAATGTTGATTACATGAGGATTGTTCATAAAGTGCAACAATGAGCAAAATTAGCAAAACATCCAGTAAAAAAAATATGAAAACAGAGAAAATTACATGTAAAACGTGTGTGTGTGTTATTTCATTAAGATAAAAATGCACAATATAACTGTTTTTTTTACTTTCTGCTGCATATCCAATCATGGATATTGCTTTAATTGTATTTACTCGCACACATTAATTGTTCTAAAGTTCTCTTAATACTATTTTTGCTACATTTATTCCCTTGATTAACCTCCAAGTGATCATACAATATAAAGCATGTAGATTTGCTGTGTAATATTCTGAACACTGCATTTTCATAAACATGAGCTGCCGGGCTGTAAACACCACCCTGGTAAACTAATGTAGATTTGTAGTTAAAATCCATCTTCTTACAGTATATTTGTGCAGTCTGGTATTTTTATTGCATGCAGAAGATATCACCTTACATTCCTGACACTGTGTAATCACGTTGGATTTACTCACAAATCTGATGCAAACCGTTGACTCAGTATTTTTACTTTTTATTTATTTTTTTATTTTTTATTTTTTTTGCTGCATGTTGATATTTTTTCGCGCTGCCGTCGTAGCAGCGCAGCCTAAATCTAATCTGGGTTCTGCTGGCTTGTACCTTTGCCTGAGACATTGAGGAATTAAAGAGGAGATTAAGGTGTGTGTGGTAATCTATAAGGATATGTTGATTTGTGAGGTGCAAACAGGGATAAGTGCGACTTTGCGTGTGCATATGTGTGTGTTTGTGGATTTAGGAGTTACATAAGTAAGAGTTTGACTTTGGAAAGTGGTGTGTTTCTGCAGAGTGAAGTTGCGTTTCGACTCACACACACTTGCACCGTACGTACAGGCACACAGATGCTCGCTTGTACGCTGAACGCCATTCATTCACACAGTGATCTGTCTCTTCCGTTACGATTAGTTGTCACTCTTTTTGTTAGGACGTGATTTATGTATTAGTCGTAAGGCCTATTTGCCTTCTGTGTGTGTGTGCGTGCGTGGAGGGCCTCAGGGTAAACCAGCATGACAGCTGCAAGAGGCCTCAAACTGGTCCACCCTTCCTGCTTTTCTGTGTTCGTGCAGTCCCATCCTTCATATCCACTGACTGAGACTGATGAAGGCCTCTTAAATCTGCCGCTCTGATTAATTAAGCCGAGGGGTTCTGTGTGTGTAGCATCAGCGATGATGCGTCACGCGTGTGTCCTTCTACCACGGGACGCTGTGTTTATTTTTAATATGTGGGTGTGCTGCACCCACACATTAAACATTCAAGGTGTCCGGTTGAGTTGACGTCAGAGGATTAAATATGTATAAACACTTTCTAACATCATTCACTCACAAGCGAGGGCGTAGATTTGCATAGTGACGAGTCCTGGCCAATATTTGCTGAATTTGTCCCCTAGATATTGAAGACTGATAGAGGGATTCAGCTACACTTGGGGTGTATTCACACCTACTTTGTTTGGTCCGTTTAAAACAGACCAGAGTTCGTTTCCCCGGAAAGTCCAGACTTTTTGTTAGGAGTGAATATTAACCTGCAAACTCTAATTCGAATCAAACAACTGGACTGCCAAGAAGAGGTGGTCTCGGTCTGCTTCCAAACGGACTCTGGGCCGGTTCTGTTCTGGTGTGAATATAACCGGCCTTGAGCCAAAACAAACCAAAAAAACATGCGCCTTTTTGTACACGACACCACAATAACTAACTGAGACGCACAGGCAGACAGAGCTAACAGCAGCAGCCATGAGCCATGCACAGATGTGGACCAATGAGGAGTCTGAATGTCTCAATGACATTTGGTCAGATGTTCATATTCCAAAACTGGCACCGAATGAACTGTTCTTGACAGTTAACATCATTTTCATAAATTTGTGTCTGTAAAAATAGAATTCACATTCCGAAAACGACAACTGCACGTAGGACCTCCACGTATATTTTCATCAACACGCACCGTGTCTGATTCACCCTTCCCCTGACTTTTCTGTCCAATGCCAGCACAGTTCACCAAACGCATGCTTCTGTTTACACATTTTGGTCCTCCAGCAAAAAGTGTAATGAGAATGCAATCCGATCCAAACAAAAAGAATAAAGTCCGCATTCAATCTGAATCAAATAAGCGAACCAAAGGACTTTTCAGGTGTGAATACACCCTTGGTCATTTTAGCCACTTGGACCTTCTTCACCATCCAGTCATGGAAAAAATTATTAGACCATCAAAAGTCATCAAAAACAATGGTTATGCAATCAAGTACTAACTCCTGTGTGTGTCATGTGACTAAAACAGAGAGAAAAAAAAAACATGGAATGCCTAAAAGCACTTTTTGTCAGTACAATGCCGTAGCTATTGATGTAAGAACTGAAGTGATTTTGGTTATTATCGAGAAAACATGGAAAATGGCTAGATATCAGCTCTGAAATTAAAGTCTTATGAGCTATTTTTGTTATCATTATATTTGTCAGTCCTATATCCCTATTACCACAGTTTTCTAAAATCTTAAAAAAACTATTTAATTCTCGAATAGAAAAGTTTCTTGACAAACATATAATTAATCAGGGTCAATACGGTTTTAGAACAAAGACAACCACCTCAGTGGCAACAATAAACAATAAATGATGAATGATGTAAATGAACTTTAGACTGAGTTTAGTTTGTGGATAGAAAGGCTACTTCATTCTCCATAACAAGCAGATGTTCTGACGGTGACACCTGGAATCCAAATCCTCACATTCGTTCTCCTTTTTAACTGAAATATTCTGCTTTTGTTTCAAGAGCAACAGTTTCATCAGTGCAGGTAGATAAAAACTGATCCATTCTCATGACAGTGGCAACATAATTTAGTTGTACAGTGAAAATTCTTGAAAACAGTTCAGATTTCAAGATGAGTCGTACAGAGTTAAAACAGAGCTGCTTCAATCTCAGCTTTAAATACTGAAGGGACTTCTTCACATGTGAATTTTGGCTGTGGGCATCAATAACAGGATGGAGCATGGAGTAACTCTGTAGTAACTCTAGTAACTTTGGGGATGTTGTAGCACTTTTTATTGGTTCTGCTGTAATGCTGTTAATGTTTTATGTAAAGCACGTTGAATTGTCTTGTACGTGAAATGTGCTATAGAAATAAACCTGCCTTGCCTTAAGTAAAACGTTTAAGCCATAAAAATAGAATCTATAGATACAAAGTCAGACTCTACAGAACATTACTGCTCGTCTGTTTGTTACACTGAGCCAGAATCATAATCATTTTCCGTCTAGACATTAAGCTATGTTTATATGTTAGAAGTACTTCTATCCAGACCATTTTAGCAAAGTTTCAGACATAATCTCCCTCCACTCAGACAACCTGAAACATCTGTAATTACAGCGGTGGAAAAAAGTGCTTGGACACTGAATGTATTTTTGATATATCACTTTGAGAACCACTTTTAAGTCATTGAACTCGCCAAGTATTGTTCCATTATCCAAACCCACGATACATTCTGCATGCACACTGTTCTGTTGAGGTTAAAACTAGATGTTTCAGCAAGATAATGACACAGATCCAGGGCATAACATCTTGAAACTGTGACGAATTTTGTTTCCTTACTTTTTCTTGTTAAGAATAAATCCAAAAAGTGCATTTGTTTGTGCAGGGTTCCCACAGGTTTTTACAAGTTAAACAGGCAGAGTCACCAGGACACAAAAACAAACAGCTGAACAAGTGTCAAGCCTGTCCCCAGACGATAGTCTGGTTTTGTCTGTCTTTTATGTTGTCTGTCATTTCCTGTTTTATTTTGTTAAGTTTCCCTCGTGTGTCATGTCTGGTGTCTTTGCTTCCTTTCCCTGATTGTGTCCACCTGCTCTTGATTACCTGACTCCGCCCTAATTTGTTCCACCTGTGTCTCATTGTCTTCCCTCCCTTTCGTGTATTTAAGCCCTGTCTTTCCCCCTTGTCAGTCGCCAGTTCGTATTTTCCTTGTGAAGTACTTACCAGCGTTTTTGATCCTGTCTGTCTGTCTGCCTACCTGTTTTTTGACCCGGTTTGCCATCTCGTTTTTGCCTGTCTGCCTTATCCCTGTCGGCTTTGTCTGCCTCATTCTGACCTCCTGGTTTTGACCTCCTCGCCTGATTTTAACGGTACGTGAGCTAGCCTGATCCCTATGTCCTGTTGCCTGTTTGACTGCCTTCCTGTTAGGGCTGCACGATTTTGGCAAAAAAAAAATCCCGATTTTTTTCCTCTAAAAACTCGATTTTCGATTTCGATTTCGATTTTTGGGTATAACTAGAAAAGGCAACAGCAGTCAGCATGTCGTTTTTGTGAGCAGCCCACAATGCAAGCCACTGCTCTGACCTCAAAGCTGTGATGGTATCACGTGATGAACCCACAGTTTTGTTTTGTTTTTTCTCTTCATTAAATCTTTGAAATGAAGTAGAGTATACAAACAATGTATACAACAAGAAAATAACATAAGTTTGTCAGGGGGAATACACTATAAGAAAATGTCCAAATCAGAGCAAATACTGATAGTTGTTACAGCCTTTTTGTTTCCACATTTATCTAACAGCTTTAAATAAATTTCAACATCTTACAAAACATAAATAATATTTGGTTTTGTGTTACAGAATTTACATTTGTGAATGAAAAATTTAGCAAGTAAGAGGACTAAATTAATTATTTAAAAAAAAAAGTTTATTTTTTCTTTCTTTTCTGGGTATCTGGCCCACAGCAGTGATACCAGTGTCAGTCAGTGACAGGCATCAGTCGTGTGTGCGTGGACCAGGTTAATATGAGTGATCCACATGCGGTTCTATTTAAACTGGAGGATCTGTGCGTGGAACAGACCGACCCAGGACACACTGGAGGGATTCTATGTGTGGAGCTGGTGGATGTGTGTGGGCACAGGGCTGTGTGGGCTCCTCTGCTGAGGCTGATGACCCCGAGACCCGGACCCGGTTCGCAAGAAGACAGTACGGTACGGATCCGGGACAACGGAAGATTAGTGATCCGCTTGCAGTTATATTTCAGTTGCGGGATCCGTGCGTGAAGCCACGGCTTATATTGGTATAAGTACTGCGGGTTCATGAACAGATTTAACATCCGGTCATTACACAGACTTCTGTGACAGACCGCTGTCACAGGAAGAGCCTACGGTAGCCCGCGAGCACGCGGAGGCGCGCGGCCCGGAGGCATGAGAGAGATGAAATCGATTTTACGATTTCCCTTTTTTAAAAATTGTCCTAATTAAAAAATCCGATTTCGATTTAAAATTGATTAATTGTGCAGCCCTACTTCCTGTGTATGATCTGGTTCTGCCACTGACCTCCCTCTGCTTCTCCCCAGTCGGGAAACCGACGTGTACTACCGAACCGGACGGAGGGTTTTCATCTCTGGTCCAGGGAACTCGCTCTGAGAGGATCCCCGCCACCATTATCCTCAAGATTTTGTACTGTATCATTTTTACTGTACTGTCAGTAAGCTTGGTGTTTAATAAACACTGTGAACTTTTCAGTCTGTCTCTGGGTCGTGCATCTGGGTTCAGTTCTCGTACTCTGAGCATTACAGTAAGAAACCAAAAAATCAGCCATAACAGACCACTGCAGAAGAAATATCCACATCATGGACTGGGATGAGGGGAAAACCATTCCATCTGAGGCCAACAAATTCAAAAGATGGGTCAAGGAGGCCATCGAAACAGGGACGAGGGGGCATACACTCTCCCTGGGACACCGTTCTTCACCGGCGGCAGGGAAGCAGAGAACGGACACGGTTGGCTTGGGAAATTTTATCTTAAAAAGATTCCCGGCTTAATCAGCTGTTTTTAGACACGTCACACCAGGAAGCGTTTGACAGCTATGATGAAGGCTGAAGCTACAGACAAAACGGTCAGCAGGGAAAAAACACCTTTCCTCAACTCTGCTTGTCTAATCACAAGAAAATCTCTAACGAACATTTGGAATGGAAGACATGATGAATGTAATCAATCTTCTACAAGTTTAAAACTTTTTAAGACCTGTTGAAAACTACTTAGAACAGATTTTAACCATGATGTAAAGTCTGAACCATTAAATCATTGACAGAAAATTCCAGTTCTTTGAAACTAGAGCCTTTATTTGTCCTTCTGAACAATCAAAAACATTTTTTTCCAAATATCGATTTCCATGTATGAGTTTCAGTTTTGTGTCATATTTGATAAATTGGGTCTCAATGCTCAAATGTTATTATTTTTGAACACACAAAAACATAATATAACACAAACATGTCTAACAAATTGGTAATTCCTTTTCAAAATTGGCCAAGTTCTTCCTCCTTCCTCATTAATGACAGTCTTGTAGTGTCACTGGAAAGGCCTCTGGTGAATGAATTCCTCCCCCTGGTGGATTATCTGTGTATTGCATGTATCTAATTGTATACATCTGGTTTTTCAAGAAAAAATAGTATCACACTGATCATGTAGAGGGCTTCAAAAACTCATGTATCAAATATGATACATTTGGTGTTATAGGGTTAATGCCCATTTCACAGCCTATTCTGCCGCCATACTGGCAAAAATTTTACTTTCCAATGTGCAATTGTGCTTTTTTCACTACTGTTTTTTAATAGCCTTTTTAAAGTTATGCTATTGTATTGCTTTTTTCTTGTGGTATTTCTTAAGTTCATATTTGGTGTTTATGCTGCTTTTGGAACCTCAATTTCCCGAGGGCTCTGCCCAAAGGATCAATAAGATTCTATACTGTATAATTGAATCTAATCTATAGTTGTTGCAGGTTTTATGATAAAATGTATTCATGTGGACAGTATGAGGTCTCTGGTGTGCCCTCCAGTGGAAACATCCTATATTTTTTTTTTTTTATTTTATTTGTTTATTTGTCTCAAACTCTGAAGTAAAAAAGAAAAAAAGAACTAAATAAAAAAACAAACAATAAAAGCAATAAGTCAATTACATATGCACCCATCAATGGTCAGCAATCACAGAAAAAGTAACGAAATACAATACATTTAACATAAGTATACATATGAATCAACTCATAAGCACAGTTTGAAAAGGGACAGAAAGAAGCAAAGGCTTATCTAGTCCTGAACCTTCCTTACTTTCAGTGTCAGATTCATAAACATATCGGCTAAAATTTACTTAGGGGGTCAAAAGAGTGGCTGTTTTTGTCAAAAAAAAAAAAAAAAAAAAAGTTTTAAGAAATGCATAGAACTGTGTTGAAATAATACTAATACTTTTGTGCACAGACTACAGATATTATTTGACAGTGGAAGCTATATTTTCAGAAATATTGGATTTTGAAAAGCATGTGTATGTGAAAACCTGTGCTGGTGGACGGACGTGACATTACCCATGATGATCTGGTTAGTACCAGTACTTTATTAGTAATAAACTTATATACTTACTATTGATAATTCTCCTCTTATTCATAAATGTTAGTATTGTGGATCTAAAACAATAACAGCTGAACAAAAACACAAAATGTGGCAGTGCACGGAATGGACATGGTTGGTACAGATCCCATCATACTGATGCTCGGCAGCCATGTCACCGTTTACACTAATGATCCCTGAGCAAAAACTAGGATCATAATTATTTATTGTATAGTTTATCATCATACTAAAGAGTAAATAACAATATAGAACTGTTATTTCCTTATAAAAATACTTATTAGAAAATTGCTGATTTAAAAAGTGACGTGTGACATTCTTAATGTATGTATTGGCGTAAATTAAGCAGGATGGATCAGCACCATACTCCATATTGCAACCTGTAAAAATAAAACATGTGATATGTAGGATAGAATCTTGTAAGAAAAATTGGGGAATCTAAAAGAATAGAATATTTGTTTTTCAGGTAAATTCAGTTAAAATATAACTTGGCTATTTGTGACATGAAAATATGGCATTAATTGTGATGAAATTGGACATTTTTGAGCTGAAAACATAGTTCATATGACCATCAACATGTTGCAACAGAACTGAAATCCTGTAAATTTGCATAACTTGCATTTACCAACACAAAGTTCCTTTGGGGATTCACTGATATAGATTTCTTATGCACAAAGACAGAAATAAGACCTCTAAGCAAATTTTAGCCGATACATATTTCCTTCATCGGATATTTATCACATTATTGAACGTACAGTGTTAAAGAAAGGGTTTGATAAACAAGTTGTGTATGTGAACGCAGGGTTAAAAAGCGGGTGTATCTGTGGCCTAACAGGTGGGCATGAAACGGGTCCCCACAGGGAAGGAGAGCGTATGATGGATTGGCGGTGGGCATGGCCGACGCTAAGTTCTCTGTGACAAGGAGAGGCAGCTGAAACAGACGGTCCCCTCCCCTTTATTTATGTGAGTGTATGTGTGTGTGTGTGTGTGTGTTTTGTCACACTGCTTTGGCAGGGGTGGCACAACCATCTGCCTGGTCACGGTGTGTGTGTTTCTGGGGAAAGACAGGCTGAGAAAAACGGGTGATTGAGTGTATGAGGCTGCCTGGTGTAAGTGAATGGACTACTGGCACTGGCAGCAAAACACACACACACACACACACACACAGTCAGCTGTATGCACAAGACATTAGACTATAGTTGACCTGCTTGGAGACAGATCGGGTACCATGTTTGTTTACAGCCCAGTGTGTGTGCTGATTGTTTCTGTTATTCTCTAGGTTACAGTGTATGAATGTCACATGACTGAATATGTACCATTAATAAATGTGCACTTTTTTTTGAGTTTATTATTGTTTAGAACATCCGGTGTATCTTATATACTCTCTGTTACTGTCTCTTTAAGGGCCTTGTGTGGTGGATAAATATTCCTTTTATTGAGGAGATTTAAAGTCACCACAGCATCTGTTGTTTCTACACAAAACTGTCCCAACAACTGACACACAGCCAGAACTCACAGTCCACAGGCTGATATATGTCTGTACACTGTATGTGTGTGTGTGTGTGTGTGTGTGTGTAGACTGTACACAAACTGTGTATGTGCCTCAATTAATCAACATTTGCATCAAATCCAAGCAGTGAAATAAAAACATCCAGGAGTAGCCAATCTAATCTAATCTGTGGATTTAATATATCCACCATCCACACCCACCTCAAACCGGCTCCTGCCTCGAAAGAAACGGCAAAAAGTAGCACATTATTCAGTTACAAATTACGTTGAGATTATACGTATCTCTGGTTTGCAGGTATGTACAATGGCAAGGTTTTATTCTGGCTTTTGAGTCGTCAATTTGACCTGAAAAAGTAAGGAGCGATAGGCTTTATTGCCTCAGTAACAGCTCCAAAGAGCAGGAGCTTTAGCGGGAAAGTTTTCCTCTGCACTGAAATACATAATAACTGACTTGATTGCCCTGAAACGCTGGATTATGTGTGTACTTCATAATTAACCATGATCGCATGTGACTTTTATCAAAATTGCGAATCCAGAAAATGGTTTATTAAAAGTGTGAATTGTTTTAATTGAATATCTTTCTTTTCATTGCACCAAAACCCAGCAGGATTACGCACTAATTCACTGATGTTACGGCCCACAAGAGTCACTGGTTCATCAGTTACAGATAATCAGATGCTTGCACTTGTTGCAGATCAATCAAAAGTCAATTAATCTTCCATTTGACTGCAGAGTGAATGGATCTAATGTTCTATAGCATCTAAAATTGGCAAAAACAAATTCATTTACTAAAATGTAATTTTTTTTTTCTATAATAGATTACTATTTGGAAATAAGTGGCAAGCCAAAAAAATATGATAAAGAGTAAGACCTTGTACATCTATTTATTTATTTATTTATTGACTGATTTATTGATTGACGATTTTTATCAACCTCAAAAAACCTTAAAAAATCTGAAGGTAATAAGTGTTTGGAGAGAATATAATACATACAAAAGCTGATCTTATCTCTTTAAACTACTTCAGAAAAAAACATTAGTAATCGTTTAGAAATGCAATATTACAGAATGGGACAAATGTTAATTATTAAAGGGCGACTCCCCTTTACCGCAAACGTTAAATTGTGTAAATATGCATGTAAGATCGGCTTCGTATTTAAAGTCGAGACTGTTCAGAGATAAGCGGTTGACAGCTCACTTAACTGAGACACAGAGAACAAACAACTGGATTGTTCTCCGTCGCTGTCTCTCTGTTTCTTTCTCCTCGTTTCTCCTCCTTCGTCTCGGACTGAGACAGAGACAGAAACTGAGCAGCGACGGCAACAGTATCTGCTGTAATCACACATGTCTGTCTGCAGCCTATTGACTCCATGGTCAACTGAGAACCTGTGTGTGTGTGTGTGTGTGTGTGTGTGTGTGTGTGTGTGTGTGTGTGTGTGTGTGTATTTCTTTGTATTCGTGTGTAGAGAAATTCTACTTTATCTATTTTTGGGATGACTTTTTAACTGCTTGTCATTACTTTAAATGCATATTCTGTAATTTTATGTTTATATTCTTATAGTAGTAGATGACATCTTGAAGAAACCTGAAATAACGGTAATTGTTTTCACAGTTACTGCCAATAAAAATCTTTCTGATGTGACTCAAAAAGTTTTATTCCCATCTATGGTGATGTAAATTATTTCTGTTATTACATTCTAATGAAATAGCCACTAGTAACATGACAAAACTGACAGGCAACCAAATGAAATGGGCTTTATCCAATCCAAGCTGCTTTATTTATATAGCACATTTAAACAAGAACGTTTCCATCATAAAACAATAAAACAATTAAAAGAAATACTAAAAACAATAAATAAGTCTATAGAACTACAGCAATGCTCTAAATAAAACAATAAAACCAAATAGTTAAAAGTACTAAAATCAATAAAAAATAAATAAAAGACACAGAGGACCACACAACTCATCAAAATAAATCAAATAAAAGGATATATTTCTGAATGTGAGCACTGTTAGAAATACAGTGAGCTGGTCATTATTGACATTTTAACAAATCCAGACAGGGGGATGTAGCCTTGATGACCTCAAATGGATTTTTTTCCCTGTATTGATTCACTCACATTCTGATGATGAATTATCCCTACTTACAATTAATACTTTATTTTACGCTTTTATTTTTGGATATTTTCAAGATATAGGCAAGAATAGTTCCAAGATTTTACTGTCAAGGTTGTCAGTGCTCGTATAACATAACATATCGTATTCAGCATCTCTTTCCTGTGAGTGAAGGTCGCATTTTTTATAGTATTTTTCCATTTGTAGCCGAGGGGTGTAAGTCATCTTTTCTATGGAGTGCATATGATTGATAGTTCCTATAAAAAAGTTCAATATAGAGCTTTCTTTTAAACCAGGATTTGGTGACAGATTTTTTTTTACTTTCAACCAGGAGAAAGTCCAGGTGGTACATGTCATATTTACATCAACCTTCAGGAGGAACTCAGACACAGTTCAATAAATAATGTAACTTATAGCACAAAAAAGGATTTTATTGACTGTGGCTGCAAAGAAACACTGTGCTTGAACATCCAATTTAGGTACTGCAACAGCCTGTAATCAGGGTTTCTGCAGGTATCAGCAGATCTAATTTAATACTTTTTAATGCCCTTTTAAAAGCCACTTTAAACACATTTAATGCCCATGTTCAACTGCAGATACAGTTTTATATGTAGTTTTATGACAGTTTACCATCAACAGGCTTTAACCAGGTTCTGAATAGTTCCTCCTCCAATCACTTCTGCTCAAACTTGCATTTCCCATTTTTCTGACATTTGCTAATATTCCCCCCGCTCTTTGACCACAGCATGAGCACGCTCACAGCATGTCGCATTCCAAGCATCTGGTGTTGTGACTTCATTTATCAGCAATAAGCAATAGCCAATTAAAGGGTTCCACCTGTCAATCATCACACTATACTTCCAATCAAAATTATTAAATGTTTACATAATCAAAATAAATATTGAATAATAAGGCTTTTTTTCCATCAAGTGTATTTTTAACTTTTTAATGCCTCTGGACATCGAATTTAATGCTTTTTAATGCCATTTAAGGCCTTAACTTTCACAAAATCTATTTAATGACTTTTAATGCTTTTTAATGACCCACAGAAACCCTGTGTTATCCATGGCAAAATGAAATGTCAATATTTTAATGCAGAAATGTTACAGCTTTAATGCTTGTTTTATGTTTAGGGATAGACTTTCACATGTGATAATTACAATAAAAACAAAACAGCATGTCCATGACTGTACTCACAAACAAAATGAGACACGACAGTGTCAGAAAGCAACCAATATTAGAGGTTTAGCTTCACTCTGATAAAAGAAACTTTTATAACTGTGATCTCATTACTGTGTGCATTATATTTAATACATAAGAAAGGTCATTTTGGGCCTGGACTTGCTTTCGACTTGCTCTAGACCCATTAAAAGCTTAAAAATCCATTTAAAATCTTGGTCGTATCTCAATGTACTCTGGTCTTGGTCTTGAAAAAAGCACTATATAAAAGTAATCCATTATTATCATTATTATTATTATTAGTTGGTCATGAGAAGCAGCATATTTTTAACCCTTTCATGCATGAATTATGAGAACCTTAGAGTTTTTTTTGTTTGTTTTTTGTTTTTTTTGAGTGTTTTTATTCCTCCTTAGGCATGAAAAAAAACAATGAGATTGAGGGTTTTTTTTATAGATTTACAAAAATGTCCACTCAGCTACACCATGAATTTTATTCTTGAAGCAAAGAAACATATATTTTAAACCCAATATCATAAAGTGATATGGAAACAGTGAAATGAAACCATGTTTAATGCAGCTAATCTGATGTTTTCTCACATTTTAACATATTCTAATACTAGTTATTACTCACTTCATGGAGATAATATACAAAAATAACAATTAACAATTGACCAAGAACAGCAAAGTTACAGTAATGGTATGAATTGCAGTTTATGAGATGATGCATAAGTGTCCACTGTGTTGGTTGATATGGAACTAAAACAACTAAACCCATGAATATATAAGAGAACAGCTGTAGAATAGCTGTCCACTGTAGTGACCACTATGCATGAAAGGGTTAATATATTAAAATAATTTTTCCATATTTTTTTTTTTTTTTTTACCAAGCCTCCTATAATATGGGTAATACTTTGTAAAGTTAGCAAAGTCAACATTTTTTTTGTCCCTGAGTGGAATCTTGTCTTGGGTACAGAGCAGTCCATTACATTTCATAAAATAAAAATCACCATGGAGACACTTGGCTGTAATCAACGCCTCTGATTAAACATCAAGGCTATTTTTCATCATTTTGGGAGTTCTTATTTCTGCTTTCGTTGCTGTGTCCTGCTCATGTTCTGTGGCTCTGCTGACAGAAGTCAGACTGGATAATTATGACATGTTTGTCCACACTGTCCACACCCTGACCTCTGACCCCCCCATCCCCACCCCGCCTACTCTCTTCACTTCACCTTATCTTTCCGTCCCTCTGTCCCGCCTCCCTCTGCCTCCCTTTGTCCAACCTCTGTGACTCCTATCTCCTTCCTCACTCCGTCCGTCCTTCCCTCCGTCTCTTCCTACCTGCCAGCTGCTGCTCGAGGCCTCCGGGCTTTTACAGTTCGACCCAAACAAAAGAATGGACAGAACGACCAAAAAAAAGAGAGAAGAAAACGAATGACAGCTATGAACTCCTTTGTTCTCTGTATCACTCTTCTTGTCTTAGTCCGGCACTCTCTCTCTCTATTCTTTTCTTTATCCCTAAGGGAGTCCTCCTGGTCTCTGGTGTCTCAGTTGTGTCTAACGGTCACGCAGACCGTCATGTCACAACTTAAACTACAGAGGCCTGTCACAGCTCCATCAACGGTACAACGGTTCACTATAGTCTATATATTTTTAATGTCCTGATGAAAACACCACAAAGAAAAATCTAAACCTGTGTGTTCAAAATGTCCGTATGTAGTATAACAGTGTATTTAAGTGTTTGTCTCCCATCTGTCCTGACATACTGCTATTCTACTTCTAATGTAAATATATATATAGCATATATACTTTTATTACTATTATTATTTTTGTGTTGTTTTTGTTCTTTATTGATGTCCCTCCATCCATCCATCCATCCTTCCATCCCTGCATCCATCCATCCGTCTGTCCGTCCGTCCATCCATCCGTCCATCCGTCCATCTGTCCTTACATCTGTCCGTCCATCCATCTATCCATCCATCCGTCCATCCGTCCATCCATCCATCCATCCGTCCATCTGTCCTTACATCTGTCTGTCCATCCATCTATCCATCCATCCTTCCATCTGTCCGTCCGTCCATCCATCCATCTATCCATCTGTCCATCCGTCCGTCCATTCATCCATCCGTCCGTCCGTCCATCTGTCCATCCATCCTTCCATCTGTCCGTCCATCAATCCGTCCATCCATCCATCCATCTGTCCATCCATCCTTCCATCTGTCCGTCCGTCCATCCATCCATCCATCCATCCATCTGTCCATCCGTCCATCCATCCATCATCCATCCGTCCGTCCATCCGTCCATCCATCCATCCATCCATCCGTCATCCGTCCGTCCATCTGTCCATCCGTCCGTCCATCCGTCCATCCTTCCATCTGTCCGTCCGTCCATCCATCTATCTATCCCTCCGTCCCTCTATCTATCTATCTATCTATCTATCTATCTATCTATCTATCTATCTATCTATCTATCTATCTATCTATCTATCTATCTATCATCACCCTAACGACGACTCAGTAGTTCAGAAAAAGGATGGATAAATAGGACAATATTACGAAAAAGTTATTGTTATAAAATATTCATTTAAAATGATTCAGTTGCAACTTTTCATACATTTGATACATTTTATAGATTATGTACAAAACAAAAAAATATTGAACCTAAAGTATTACTAAACCCACCCCTATAAACAGAGTAAACAGTTTTTCATCTGAATTGATGGGTGGAAAGAGGTCTTCTAAACCTCAACAGCCAACAAAGCCTCAGAATTAATTAATGAATAAATGACACACGTTGACGTACAGTATTAGGACAATGAGAGGGTATCTTAATATGATTTAACAACATGTTTTATTAACCACTGCTTTTCAGTGCTTGTAAACAAAAATAACAAAAACGGTTCCACGTCCTTGACTGTACCGTACAAAACCCAAGACTCCTGTCAATGAACACGTGAAAATCAATGTAATGTTTTCATTGCTTATAATTCTGAATAGTGTTTGACAAGCTTATAGTGTCTCAAAAATGCCCTCGACCTATTTTAATCAGAATGATGGAATGAAAAAGAGAAAAGCACCAAGTTCGACACTGTTTCCATGGCTAGCTTACCACTTCTGTAGCAGGTATAGCACATTTATCTCTTTGTCATAACAGTATCCAAACAGTAAATTTGCATGTTTGTATTTCCTCAGACAGGACTGAGGTTTCACTTTATCCAGCTGGTAAATGTACAAACACTTTCCTTGGGGGTGATTTTTTAATGAGTTTAGTGTATTTTCTGTTGGTGCTAATGATTGTTTCTATATTTTTTGCGATTTTCTGCTTACCAAAGTGGACCAACGTACTGCTGAGTAGCCTCAAATATGGCTAAAACAAACACATGATGTAATATAACACACAACGACACAACCGTGTTTATGAACATACACTCTGATAAACATGTTAATAGGATAGGCCTGTTCTGTTAATCTGGAAGGATTTTAATAGGATTTTTAGTTCACTTTCTAATTAAGTGACCTCATACGAATATTTAATCTGGACTAAAATAATTTAACATGCATTTTTGGTAATCTCTTTGGTAATAGGAGTTATTTTCCTTCAGATTTATTTACCGTGGCTGAAATAAGTGGGGAAAAAAAGCAGAGTCAGATGCTCATAAAGAGTTAGAGAGATTACATTTCAGATTATACGGAGGCAAAGACAAGGCATTTGTTTATTTAATTTACAAAGTAGAAACTATTTTACAGTCATGTTTACTTTTTTCCTCTTTTTTTTTTAAAGCCTTCCAATAACCCTTTTAAGACCTGGGCCATTTGTTTCCAGTTGGAAGCATTTCAGTGTAACACAAAGCAATGGATTAGCCAATAGCAGAAGATTAAATCATATAAAACTAAGTTCAGAAAAGAACCTTGATCAGAAAACAGCAAAGGAAAGACAAAATTCTAATCATTACTTCGCAATTCAACCTCTGTTGTTGCTCTTCTTTCTCTAATTCATAGACTTTTATCAGAAATAATCCTTGTAGCACTGGATCTGATTAGTGTTAGTTTAGCACTGCAAAGTTTGACGCATTGGACTGTTGTTTTATTACATTATTCATAATATACACTCATCTCCTACTGATAGTTTGTTTTTGATATTTGCCTATTCAATTACATGTTTGGATTGTGTTCTCTTATGTAGATGTATAGCATGTGTATATTGCTGTAAGTGTTGCCTAGCATTACCATGGCAACACAGGTGGAACAGCATCTGCCTTGAGTAGAGTTTTCAGGATGTCGATCATTTTATTCTCTGAATTTTAACACAAATCTGTACTGTCTACTCCTGACATTTTCCAAACAGACTGATTAATTTGGTGTTACTACAGTTGAGGAGATTTTTTTTTTTTTTCGCATTATTGCCCACTTTCCCAACATAAAGACTGATCTCAACCTAAAAGGACAAGACAAAAATAGGGCAAATGGCCCTGTAGCTTACTGGCCAAATTAAAAGCTTTGGGAACTGTATCCAGATCAGTGGCGGCTGCTCGTCTTTCAGACAGGGGAAGCTCATTGTCAGCTTACATAAAAAAAAAAAAAAAAAAAGCCAAGTTATTTAAACATACATTCGGCCCTCCATTCCTTTTTAAGAAAATGGTCAGTGACCTTATCGCACGATTGATTTAACTATCTACAAAATGATATTAAATTCGAACAAGAAATTATTAAATTATGTGACTGAAACAAGAAAACGCTGAAATTATGTTAAATTGAAACAAGGAAGTACAATGAGTGTGTTTTATTTACAGTGCAAGAAATGAACGAGTAATTTCGTAGTGGTTTCTCTGATTTCACAGCAGAATGCGCGACAGTATTAAACTGAACTGTGTCAGTGAAGGAGTAGATCTCAAACTAGCTGTCAATCAAACGGGATTCAGCCTTTCGACTGATCCTCCAATCAGCACGTGAGATTCTGGCGTCCAGCCCGGCCGAGCTCCGCCCACAGCTCCATTCACCCCCAGAGACGCCCGGCGTCCGGGGGCGGGACAACATCGTGGCATTTATCCAATTACCGTCCAGTTTTGAAGCAATGAAAAAAACTGTTCCACTCAGTCCCATTGAAGCCCAGAGACACCCGGCGTCTACGGACAAATGCACTGAGCAGAGATGTATGAGAAAACAGCGCAACGGGAATGTATGAGAAGTGAACAACATCGCGCCCGTTGATTTGTGATAAAGCTGATTCTGAACGAACTCATCTTTGAGATGAACGTGTTCTAACACATTTGTAGTCAATAAAATGTCAACACAACCGAACATATTTAACCATTTAATTTTCGTAATTTTAGGGGAAGCCGGGCCTCCCTTGCAGTCTATGAGAAATCACCACTGATCCAGATGCCATTTATTATCACCCAGTTATGTGTATTTATTATATTAAAGAAATAGCCCATGTTTTGGCCATATTCCAATCAGATCTGTATAAAATTCAAATTCCAACTGGATATCATTGATACTTACTGATTTATTGGATCAATCCACTTCTTATCTCTTATAATGGGAAAATTTTTCAAAGTCGCACCAAATCCAGAATCAGATCCGGATCGAAATAATTTCAATACCTTGTGTTGACATCATCATAAAGAAGCTGTATACCAAGTTTGAAGTCAATGAGAACTGTAGTTCAGGAGAAAAAGACGATTGAAATTGTTTCCACATAAGAGCCCATGTTAAATTTTCCGTAAGTTCCCGAATCCAGAAGAAGATCCTGATCAGCATGTGGCCATTACGTTTTGGTCATCTCCCCATCAGGGCTGGACTGTAGAAATTTACACTTGATATCATTTATATTTACTGAGTTATTGCATCGATCCACTTCCTATCTCTCATAATGGGGAAATTTTTCAAAGTCGCACCAAATCCAGAATCAGATCCGGATCCAAATAATTTCAATACCTTGTGTTGACATCATCATAAAGAAGCTGTATACCAAGTTTGAAGTCAATCGGAATTGTAGTTTCAGAGAAGAAGATGATTGAAATTTTTGTAACGGACAACGGACGATGACAGGCAACAGACGACCAAAACGCTGGACGCCGCATGATGACAATAGCTTACGGCCTTTCAGCCGATAAGCTAAAAACACATAAGCCAGACAATCCCTTGGTTTATGCATCACATATGACATAAACAAAATAAAAAACCTTGGGACCTGATATTCTTTTGCAAATATTGAAAACTGTTAAGTAAAAATGTAATTATTTTCAGTTTATTTTTCTCATTTGTTTGTTTTATTTGACGTTACATTGGTTTATTATTCTTTATTATTTACTTACAGTATATACTTTATTCTTTGGTTCATTATTATTCACATTATAATAACGCCTTGTGCACATTGATACAGATATTTTCCTAAAGAAGTATTCCATTTTTCCATTCATTGTTTCTGGTGGACTTTAAACCAAGGACACTGCAGACATACAGGTAATATTATATGTAGCAGGTGCACAGGCCCCAAACAGGGGGTAAGCGGTACTGGTTTTGGTTCAGTTTGTTTGCTAACACTCTAGTCGCAAAACTATTGATTGAATTCATACCAAATTTGGTTTATAGATTGCCAGTGACCCAGAATAGATCTCATTACATTTTGGGAAAAGTAGGTCAAAGTTTCAATTTTTTATGAATTTTTAAAATCTTTTTTTCCCCCATTTACTTATAATGGGCAAAATTTCAAATGTCTGTAGCTGCAAAACTGTTTTTTGAATTCATATAAAATTGACTTTATAGATTACCAGTGACCTAGAATGGATCTCAATACATTTTGGGAACAGTAGGTTAAAATTTCAATTTTTTATGGATTTTTAAAATCTTCCCATTTACTTATAATGGGTGAAATATGTACGAGGGGCGGGGTTTGTTGTGCCTGGCACCACTTGTTAAGTTTGTTAAGAAGTCTGTTGAGTACCAAGAAGTTAAGTTATACACTTCACTTAAAAGTTTTGTTCTAGGTTGTTGAATTCTTTATATTGAATACATTTCATTAAAACACACATAGTTTATCTGTTTTCCAAATATGTTGATGTTGACCATGATCTTATACAGATTTATACACCTGTTACTTTCTAACCTCTTCTTTTTCTGCACAAATACACAAAAACTGGAGAGGCCCACACACAGCACAAAAGGTTCATCCTGTAAAATATCCATGTTAGTGTGGAGAGGGTATTATGGTGTGAGACTGAAGTGGCTTTGCACAGAAACAGCTGGTAGAAATGTCCTTCAAGAAGCTACTTTTTTACTTAGAGCCTATACTTTATGACCTTTCCCGCAGTAAAAAGTTTAATCACTACTTGTAGTTTTAAATCACTCTTTTTATGTACAAGTATCTGTATGTAATTGAGTGAAGAATGAACAAAAGTTGTTTTTTTTTTTGTTTGTTATTTTTGCCACCTATGCATGTGGAATATGTGGGGTTGGAGGGGCAGGGAGAGGACTGTGTGAATGTGGATGACTGGTGCCACCTATCCTGGTTCTGTGTAAAGACCTCCAGGCAGACAGATAAGGTAATACACACATGCTGGGTTGGAAAGTATGAGTCTATAGGAGCACAGATCCTCCTGGCCCTGGGGAATCTGCATCAGTACGGCAACTTGGAACGCTCCGCTCACCAGCAATGGAAAGGTGTGTTTGACTGGAGGGTGCTCTAGTCTGAGATAAGCTCTAAAGCCATGGAACACATGTATTGTGCTCCAGAAATTGGGAATGTGTCCTGGGTCACAGAGGCTTGTGATATGGTGGAGTCTTGGGGGATTTGTTGTTTGACTTTCTGACAGAATTGCCGCTGTGGCAGTTCCATCCACTCACACCAACAGCTGCTGATGTGAACAGGAATATAGTCACAGAAAATATTATTAGACCACCCTTGTTTTCTTCAATTTCTTGCTCATTTTAATGCCTGGTACAACTAAAGGTACATTTGTTTGGACAAATATAATGATAACAACAAAAATAGCTCATAGTAGTTTAATTTCAGAGCTGATATCTAGTCATTTTCCATGTTTTCTTGATAATAACCAAAATGACTTCAGTTCTTACATCAATAGCTATGGCATTGTACTGCCAAAAACAGTGCTTTTAGGCATTCCATGTTTTCTTTTCTGTCTGTTTTAGTCACGATACACACAGGAGTGAGTACTTGAATGCATATTCATTGTTTTTGATGGCTATTGATAGTCTAACAATTTTTTCCTCGACTATGTAACAGTGGACAAATGTGAAACATTTAACCCATGAAGACCCACACATCCACCACCGACCAAAACCTTCTACTATAATAATAATATAATAAAAAAACTGCATTCATAAAGCAGTTTTCATTCAGCAAGAGCTCTAAGTGCTACAGAGAAAAGATAGTCCAATAAAAAATAAAATACTATATCAATAAAAGACTAAGCAAATAAGACAAAGTATCATCCACCACAGACCAAAAATCATCGAAGGATCTAAACTGTTTAATACCTGTTGATCCACTAATCCTGTCAATACATGTAAATAATTAGTGTAAAATGTACTTTATCAGCTTTTCATGGTCATCAGATATGAGCCATTTGGACGTTCAGAGGCTCCATAGTGAACGTGGAAACAATATCGTCTTCTACAACACTGATTCACCAGTAAAACCCATGGAGTTGGATCAGTGACAGTGGATGGAATTGCTTGTTTTATGTTCAATTATATATTTTACTGAAGAAGTCACTTTTTCTGCCGTTTTCTCTGTTTTTGATATAAAAACCCTCACCTTTATTGAGAGCTTTTATGAACTTCTACATGATCAGTATATATAAAAATAGGAAAATGCATAATTTATGCATAATTGCATAATTTATACTGATAAAATACAAAATACACGGGATAATATTATAAATAAATGGTGACAAATCACTTAGCTAGAGACAATTTCATTTGGGGAACTGACTTATAAATAGCGCTATGGCTTTATGGTTTAAAACATCCTCCTGTCTAAAATTGGAGAAAATGAAACACTTGTTTTAACATTCGAATGGAAAGTTCCAGAAAATTCTGGACCCTTTTCATGAACACATTCTGGAGACAACGTAGGTCCAGCTGGATACCACCCCTTGCACTGATTGGTTGTTGGGCGGGGGCCTCTGGGGCACTGCATTTGGCACTGTTTGGTTTGGATGGCAATGACTGGGAAGGTTTTTTTTTTTTTTTTTTAAAAACAAGAGTATATTTTTCTTTTTTCTTTGCACTCGGATTTTCCTTTTTTCCCATGGACATGTGTATATTTCTACATTCATGTACACAAATATGAAAATTTTCTAAAGAAAAATTCAATAAAAAGATTTTGACTCAAAAACAACATCCTCCATTTTTACGTGGCTGCTAATTTTGCATTTTAAAGAACGTCTTCACCTCAAGTCGCACCGGTGTAATCAGTCTGTTGCACCTCCATAGACAGCACAGGAAACACGCCGCTTATCAGCAATTATCTGTTGTTTCAAAGGCACTGATGGCTTTAATAATTCACCACAGTCTTCATCTCTTTAATCAGATTAAAGTAATCCCATTACATGTACGTAATCCACTCCATCTCCATTTTTAACAGAGTGCACAAAGTGACAGGATGATTTGAGAAAAAATGTTGAAACTGATGGATGCAAGTGTGTGTGTGTGTGTGTGTGCGTGCGTGCGTGTGCGTGTCTGTGAACCAGACTGGATTCCTCACAGGTGAAATGAAGTGCATTGTGGGATTGTTAATGTTTAACACAGTGTACACATATTGCAACACTGAAAAAAATAAATAAAAAAGATAGAGTGTGAGGAATGGTAAAAAAAAAAAATCTATCTATCTATCTATCTATCTATCTATCTATCTATCTATCTATCTATTATTAATGGGTTTTGTTATACAGAGTTCCTCTTATCCTCTTATTAACCTGTTGGCCTCGACGCTGTTAATAATACAGGAGGAACTAATTTTGAATTTGACACCAAGGATTGCTGGCCTTTAGCTTTACAAAATACCTCCTCCATCAATTATTGAAAAAGCAAATCCAATATCGGAGGGCAGGCCGCAGTAACACAGCGACAGAGGGACAGAATGAAAGACGGACTGACGTGGAAATAATCTGGTACCCTGGCACAACCATAGAGGGAACACCGACTGAACAGACTGAGACTGACAGTGAGATTTCAGCTCACTCTGTATCACACTAACATTTATTTGAAGGGTATAAAATGTAACATTTATGCATTAATATCTAATATCGAGCTATTTTGTTCATCTGTGTCCTTGCGTATTGTTGAAAACATCTGATATAATGCAACTTCAGAGAAAAGTGTTACTTTATTCAGTGTAAAATTTTATTTTATCACAGTAACATCATGTACAGTAACATCTATTTAATACCAAACACTATAAACTCTACATAAAATGGTTATTCCATTTTTTCCATTATTCCATAATGTGACTATAGGAAAACTTTAACACACTACCTTGTCTGTAAACATGATTTCTGAGTGGTGTTAGATTCTCATCAATCATTGGTGTCATTTACACTAAAGACATGCCAACAAGACTTCTTGAAATGACTGGTTTTGTTCCCAACACTTTCAGTAAGATAGCATTAAAAATGTGGAAAATAAAAATGCTTTGAAAAAGACATTTATGCAGTAAATGTAATGTACAAGTACTGATTCTAAAATAACCACAAAATGTGCATCTGTTGATCAGCAATTTTAAAATTTTTAAGACAGTTTCTTCATCTTGTGCTATAAAGAAATCCTGTGTGACCTAATTTGAGAAAAATATATGGATGTCGGTCAACAGCGAGAGGAAAATAATTTTTTACTACTGTTTGAATTGTACCATCAACCACACGTATATTTGTCATCTACATTATAAAAGCCAAGTGGCGTCTGTGTGTGTGTGTGTGTGTGTGTGTGTGTGTGTGTGTGTGTGTGTGTGTGTGTGTGTGTGTGTGTGTGTGTGTGTGTGTGTGTGTCTGGGGATTCACACAAAATCTGGAAAGAGCTGACCGCTGCAGTTTGGTATATTTATATATTTTTGGTCAAGGAACACATCAGCGAAAATGGCAAGTTGATAGGACCAATGTTTTGGGAGATACTAGTAATTTTGGGATACAATAGCCTTACAATCCCATTGCTATGACCAGAATGCTTTGGCGTTGACTGCTGGACAAATGCGGTACAGCATGCACAAATACACAACACCATAAAAACTACCACATCTGGAACCTGTGGATCCCCATGGGTCAACGCACTAATTTTAAAAGATGTTTTAAGATTTACAGGAAATAAAGTCACAGTTTGTCTCAGAGATCCACTAAATGAGAAATTCTTATCTTATTTATCCCCCCAATAAAGAATTCTTCTTAGTAAATATAAAAACGGTTACTATGTTAAAGTCTCTCAGCCCATTATCACACTACCTTAAGATGAACACAGAAAAAACTACAGATAAATACCTGCCACTGCCACTGGAGAAAACACACCTTATACACCGATATTGCTACTGGCCCAGATGAGCACATACTGGCTGATATACCAGTTCATACCCAAATAAAATCTAGTTTTATACGAAACAGCTCAGTAGACAGCATCTAACATGATACGTGTCACCAATCTGCTTCGCATTAAAGAGATGAAAATCAGCACAAAGTATGTCCAGAGACATCGTCAGAGCCTCTGAGATGCATATGGAGGGAGAATGCAGTGAGTGACTTTCAGGTGTGTAGTCTTTCTATTCATAAAATGTCGCAGTCTGACACTTAGGACGGACCGCATCTGTCTGTGTCTTTAACATAACCTGAAGTCACTGTTACTTTTGTCACCGTCCTTTATTTTGAAAAATCTCCACACTGCTGACATTACTCCTCGGCTGCGTACCTGCAGCACTATTAGGTGAACATCACGCTGCTGTCAAGTGGAATCGGTCTGTTTGTATTAAAGCACTTTTATGAATACGAGTATTAGTACATACACTCAGTATCGGACCAATACCTGATACTGGTATCGGTGTTGGTATCAGTGTATCCCTATAAAACTGTATTAACCCTTTCATGCATGAATTATGAGAACCTTAATGGGCCAAAACGCAGCAAAGTCCAGTCAGAGAGCGAACTTTAATTGATTGCCATTCCAACATTTATCTCAATATAAAGTAGCTCCTTGTTTTGGATAATCCCTTATGGTCCAACTAAAGCAAAAATTAATATAAAAATAAAAAATGTGGGTCAAATTGTCTCTAAAATGTCCCTTCAGAGAGATTTTGAATACCGTTTTTTGACCCTAATCAAGTGATTTTTCCTGTTTGTTTTTATTCTTCTATAGGCATGAAAAAAACAATGCAATCGAAAAAAATTTTATGAACCTATTTTTCATGGAGTTGCAAAAATATCCACTCAGCTGGACATCATGCATTTAATTTTTGAAGCAAAGAAACATGTATTTACTGATACACTGTGCGAAAACTATGAAATAATTTTTTTAATGCTTCTAATCTGATGTTTTATCACATTTTAACATATTCTAATATTAGTTATTACTCACTTTATGGAGATAATATGCAAAAAAAACCTTTTTGTTTAAGAAAAATGGTTAATTACAGTCTATTAACAATAACAAGAAATTGATTTACACTCAAACATGTTAATGCAGATCAGGTTCATCAAAAACAGCAAAGTTATAGTAATGGTATGAATTACAATGTATGGGATGATGCATGGGCGTCCACTGTGTTGGCTGATATGGAACTAAAACAATAAAATCCATGAATATATAAGAGAACAGCTGTGGAATAGCTGACCACTGTAGTGACCACTATGCATGAAAGGGTTAAAGACCATTTATATCTCACTTCCTCGTCACCTTGCGAGTAGGGATGTAACGATTACCGGTATTATGATAAACCGTGGTAAAATTGCAGACGGTTAGTATTACCGCTTAAATTCTAATTATCATGATAACCGTGTTTTATTACCGTACTTTTAGGGGAAAAAACGCCTATGTAAAGATCTGCTTTTATGTCAAACATTTGAGTATAGTTTGAATTTATTACAATTTTAATTGTATATGCCTAATATCTGGAACCAATATTCACTTTTAAAGTCATCTGTGTGTTATTTATGCAATAAATTATATACATTTTTCAAATCAGATTTTATATTTTTCGTGTTTTCTGTCTTTTTATGTTGATATAGTTGGTTAAAATGCAAAAAATAATAGGCAGATGGTATAGATGTTGTGCTGAAAAAAAGATACCAAACATGGGTATAGTAAACATTTGTTTATATCGTATATAAAGGCAAAATCAAAAGTACTGAAAAATGGCCAAAATAGACTCAGACCACTAAGGGTTAATATTTGAATGTTTCTGCAACAGAAAGTGCATTGTGCCAATTATTTTATTTAGTTTTTTTTGTTGTTTTTTGTGTTTTGTTTTGTTGTTTTTTTTCAAAACACAATTTGGTTAAATTATTTCAGTTTGTGTATCAGTACTTTTTGAACATTTTGAGCACAATTTCAACAATACCGCGGTAATAATGATAACCGTGATCATTTTGGTCACAATAACCATGATATGAAATGTTCATATCGTTACATCCCTACTTGCGAGGTTAACTTACTTTATTACTGTTTTGATCAAGAACCCCCCCAGAATTCCCTGCAATTTAACGCACGGTGTTAAATGCAGGGAATTTTACTTGTATTTAACATGGATCAAGTAAATCTCTCTAATGGGACTACTTTTTCTTCTGTTCGGTAATCTCACCTGCACATTCTCTGCAGAAACGTTTCCCGTCCTTAAAACCCCCCAAATTAGTTGTGAAACACTTAAAAGCAGGACAGAGGAGCAGCTGAATGCGATCTGCATGGGACTGGTGCGTGAGTATGATGTGGTGCGAGGATTACTGGTGCTAATACCAGGTGTTAGAGAGCAATCACCCTACCCATGCACACACTCGCACACAAACACATACACGTCACGGCCCGTCTCCAAGCACCTCAGCTCTCCATCAGCACACAGATAAGACAAACACAACACCCACGCACAACGCTGTGACTCACCTCACACACATACACAGACACATGCAGGTATGCTCGGATATGCACACCTGTGACCTGCGCAGAAAAGCATATGTACGTTACTGTCTGTGCACGCTCACACACACGCACGCACACACACACACACACACACACACATATCGCGGTGCATTTCCAGAGCTGGCTGGCTGCCTAAGCTGCTAATTACAGCTGTGTGTGTGAACTCTCACTCTCACTGACTGAACAACCCAATATTAAACACCAGAGAGAGCGAGAGAGAACCTCAGGGTAGTTCCTCCATAATCCATATTTAATGGCTTATTATGGTGCAGCTTGTGGTTGTGTTCTGCTTGTGTTTTCATTAGGCTGATTAAAGGGATATTTACAGAAACCTTCTGTTCTGTAAATAGTCTATGTGTGTGTGAAGATGCTTCTCTCCAGCTGTACAGTTTTTGACCTTCATGCCCCTCTCTGTGTAACACTGTGAATATAATCAAAAGAAAGTTATGTGCTACTAAACGCCCTTAAGCCACAAAGTAGACTGCACAGAGAGGCAGAAGAGGCTTGTGAAAACACATTATTTTCTTTGGATTAAGCTGATGATTCAATTTAACCTTTCATTTCCATCAATGACCGTCCATTTCAAAAGGATCAAATGCAGAGTGAGGGTGTTTGAAGTTTTTACTTATGTGTGATTAGCCTAACATTTGATATTATTGACACACAGTCACGGAAAAAAATATTAGACCACCCTTGTTTCTTCAATTTCTTGTTCATTTTAATGCCTGGTACAACTAAAGGTACATTTGTTTTAGACAAATATAACGATAACAACAAAAATAGCTCACAGCTGTTTTATTTCACAGCTGATATCTAGTCATTTTTCACAGTTTTCTTGATAATAACCAAAATCACTTCAGTTCTTACATCAATATCTATGGCATTGTACTGACAAAAACAGTGTATTTAGGCATTCCATGTTTTCTGTCTGTTTTAGTCACATGACACACACAGGAGATAATACTTGATTGCATAACCATTGTTTTTGATGACTTTTTTCCGTGACTATATTCACCATTAACCCTTTATAGTTCACTCATAGAAATACTCTGAAATTCAATATTTCAACCTTAGTGTGTTATTGGAGGACATGACAAGAATGTATTACTTTTGTGAAATTTTTGCCAAAAAAATGTATTATGTAGAAAATTAAGGTCAATGACATTACCACATTTGGTTCCTTACCTGTAAGTGACAGGAAAAAAATCCAAGAAGTATATATACAGCGTGGGGAAGCAAAATTTACAATGAACATTTAGTTGTTTTTTCTCAGCAGGCACTACGTCAATTGTTTTGAAACCAAACATATATTGATGTCATAATCATACCTAACACTATTATCCATACCTTTTCAGAAACTTTTGCCCATATGAGTAATCAGGAAAGCAAACGTCAAAGAGTGTGTGATTTGCTGAATGCACTCGTCACACCAAAGGAGATTTCAAAAATAGTTGGAGTGTCCATAAAGACTGTTTATAATGGAAAGAAGAGAATGACTATGAGCAAAACTATTACGAGAAAGTCTGGAAGATACTATTAAAGAAGAATGGGAGAAGTTGTCACCCGAATATTTGAGGAACACTTGCGCAAGTTTCAGGAAGCGTGTGAAGGCAGTTATTGAGAAAGAAGGAGGACACATAGAATAAAAACATTTTCTATTATGTAAATTTTCTTGTAGCAAATAAATTCTCATGACTTTCAATAAACTAATTGGTCATACACTGTCTTTTAATCCCTGCCTCAAAATATTGTAACATTTTGCTTCCCCACCCTGTATAGATAGATAGATAGATAGATAGAAAAAATATGAGAAAAACATGTAAGGTGAAAGGAACATGTAATTTAGGACATTAGAACAACATAAGTGCTGATCCAGACCCCTGTCCACATCCACATTATCCCTTTGAATGTCATTCCTTACATTAGTACCATTACTTCATGGTACCTAACAAAGCAGGTACACTCACTGTTCATGCAGAGGTGGACCTTACAGACCCTGGAGACCACATTGGACCTGAGATTGTAGACTCACTGTCCTCATTGGAACTGTTGCGGTCACTGTGTTGTAATGTATTTGGAAATTACCAAAAATAGTCCCTTGCCCGATAAAGGGTTAACTCTTATTAGCAAAACTGATCTTTACTAGTTACCAAAAAAAAAAAAAAAAGCCGGTTTTCTGAACGCTTAACTAAAGTTATGTTCACACTGAAGGAAATGCAGGCCAAATCTGATTATTTTACCCATACGAGACCCATATCTGATTTTTATGACAGCCTGAACAGCACATATCTGGGATTTTTTTTTAATCAAACCCAGGCCACTTTCATATGTGGTCCTAAATCAGATAAATATCTGATGTTGTACAATGCAACATCAGCATTACCTCTGACTTTTACCCTCAATGAAATGCAACAAACGTCACAATTCTGCACTTGAGATCCACATTTACTTCCGTAAACGCAGTGCCATATCTTTTTCTACATATGCAGGTCACTTCAGGGCCATAGATTGGTCACACATGAGTCTAATGGCAGTCGCATTTATATTATAATGTAAACAACCACACACAAAAGAACTGATTTCAGCAAAAAATGAGAATTGAGCATTAAGACCTGCAGGGTTCCCTCAGTAGCTTCTAAATGACTACTAATTGATAGTGAATAACAAAGCTGTTTTTCATGGATTGTATTTTTAATGTTCTCTGCTTCGGATGGGCACTATAAAATGGTAATAAGAGCTGTGATCCTCCCATAATAGCACTTTAGAAATACAGTCCATTCTTAGGGTTAAGGGTAACCCTATGTAAAAAAAAAAAAAAAAAACTCAACAATTGCCGTAGTTATGAGTAAGACCAAACTTAACTCTTTAAGTGCCAGACAGTTAAGGGGCTAATAAGCCTTAAAAGTGCCACAGAATTTGGCCGTTTTTCAGTATTTCGCGTCGTTTTTATAATATTTGAAGAATCCTGCAGGAAACCGCTCGGTAACATCCGACCGATTGCTGATTAGATTCAAAACGCACCGGACGCAGCCGATTCATTATTGATCGTAATTTGCATAATTTATAATAATAATAATAATAATAATAATAACAATAATAATAATAATAATAATAATAATCTTTATTTATATAGCACTTTTCACACATTAAAAACTGTAGCACAAAGTGCTTTACATATCAGTTTAAAAATCAGTACCGCCCCCCACCCACACCCACCCGCACCCACCCACCCGCACACACACACACACACACACACACACACACACACACACACACACACATATACATGCAAACCCACAAGCTCACACATACTTAAGAAGACTGACTGAGCACGGGTAGACCAGAACAAAAATGTACAAGTAAAGTAAAACATCAGTTTAGGAGGCGCTGTCTCAGGGAGCCATCCGCACCAGGAGGCAGCCGCCGACCCCGGCGACCAGGCACCAGCAACACAGCCCCGCATCCCAACTAGTGGGAGAGGGCCAACTGGGACCCCCACCCACCAGAAAGGAGCGGACCCCAGTGAGAAAAGGCGCCACAGCCCCCGGAGTCCACAGCCGCCCCCCGGCATGGAGGGCTCCCTCTGATGAAACACCGGAGAATAAGAAACATTAAAAAGATATAAAAATATTATTCGGTCGCGTGACCTCAAATTCCCGTCTGCTTGGTCTCAAAAGGGGGACACAGAAAGAACGTCATCGAAATGTGAGAAAGAAATGGGGGTGGATGGTTTGTTTGTACACAAATATGGCGTGTTCTCCAAAGCCGATCTGATCGGCCCGTGGCACTTTACAGGTTGTTTTCGTAAAGCCGATTTAATCGGCCCATGGCACTGAAAGTGTTAAAGATAGGAAGCATATTATGAGTTTACAGGGTTGTACAGTTGCAGAAGAAATTATTAGACCACCCTCGTTTTCTTCCATTTCTTGTTAATTTTAATGCCTGGTACAACGAAGGGTGCATTTGTTTGGACAAATACAATGATAATAACAAAAATAGCTCATAAGAGTTTAATTTCAGAGCTGATATCTACCAATTTTCCATGGTTTTCTTGATAATAACCAAAATCACTTCAGTTCTTACATTGATAGCTATGGCATTGTACTGACAAAAACAGTGCTTTTAGGGATTACATGTTTTCTTTTCTGTCTGTTTCAGTCACATGATACAATGACTTTTGATGGTCTCATAATTTTTTCCCACACTGCATAGGCTACATTCAGACTGCGAGCAAATGTGGCCCAAATCCATTTTTTTGCCCATATGTGACCTGTATCCAATCTGTTAAAGACAGTTTGAAGAGCACAAATCCGATTTTTTAACATTCGACCCAGGCAACTTTCATATGTGGTCCTAAATCCGATCTGTATCAGATATTTTGCAATGCGACTTCAGTCTGAACGGCCAGGTCACATTAACTGACATTTACGTCATTGAAAATGTGACAAATTCGGCGTCCAAAGGAGGAGGAGCGACAGGAAAAACATATTTACTCCTGTAAATACAGAGCGCGCCTGTATGGTTACGTATTACATCAGGACGTCTTTTAAGCACGAGGGTCACTTTAGGGTCACATTCAGTTCATACTCAAAACTGATAGAAGACGCTTTTAATGTGTAATATGAATGAGCACACAAAAAAAATCGGATTTCACCAAAAAACCTGAATTGTGCATTAAGACCTGGTGTCTGAACGTAGCCTTAGACCCTAGTACTTTTACTCTTTGCTGCATAAGAATCAATTAGCAGTAATTAGGAGGTTCTTGATGGAAGATTGTTCGTTGTAGAATGCAGTCATGTAGAGCACGGCGTTAAAAAGTTCCATATAAGATCTAATTATGAGCCAAAATGATACTAAAATGTATGTTAATAAGCAACAAGTTAATCATGAATATATTAATCTTTATATAATTTGTTATTTTAGTTGATATTAAACTTTTGAAACTGTATCTAACTTTGCTGCTCAGTTGCTAAGTTCCTCTGTTTTTTTTTTCTAGTCATTAAAATTGTCATGAAGTCTTCTTTGTCCCATAATTCTAAGTGAAGTATTCAAGTGTTGTTTTCCTCATCACACATGCAATTTTATTCTTTCATTTGGAGTTGATGAGGGAAATTTTCACCATATTTTTCAGTCAGACTTTAAAAGATGCACCTGGATGCGTCCTCAGACTCTGAGTCTCACTAATTCAATGTCAGTCTCTCCTTGTGTGACCAAAGTGATCTCCATTCTGAAAACATGTTTTTGTGACAAGAAGATGGCAGATTTTGGAAGTAAAAGAAATAAAAGATCACACAAAGCGGGAGGTAATTAATTGCAGAACCAGAGAGCAGTTTATCCTTCAAGGATATTTCTAAGATCTGTTTTCTGAACATAGAGCTTAATAAGTAACTGTTTGGTGCCAATTTATAAAGTTTTGCTCGATTTGACACTTTTTTCTGTCACTTTTAAAGTTTAAAGTAAACATGCAGACCAATCAGGGCCAATTTAAAGTAAAATAATTCATAGTACAGGGTGGGGAAGCAAAATTTACAATAGTTTGAGGCAGGGATTGAAAGACAGTGTATGACCAATTAGTTTATTCAAAGTCATGAGAATTTATTTGCCACAAGAAAATTGACATAATAGAAAATGTTTTTATTCTATGTGTCCTCCTTCTTTCTCAGTAACTGCCTTCACACGCTTCCTGAAACTTGCGCAAGTGTTCCTCAAATATTGGGGTGACAACTTCTCCCATTCTTCTTTAATAGTATCTTCCAGACTTTCTCGTAATAGTTTTGCTCATAGTCATTCTCTTCTTTCCATTATAAACAGTCTTTATGGACACTCCAACTATTTTTGAAATCTCCTTTGGTGTGACGAGTGCATTCAGCAAATCACACACTCTTTGACGTTTGCTTTCCTGATTACTCATATGGGCAAAAGTTTCTGAAAAGGTATGGATAATAGTGTTAGGTATGATTATGACATCAATATATGTTTGGTTTCAAAACAATTGACGTAGTGCCTGCTGAGAAAAATACACTAAATGTTCATTGAAATTTTGCTTCCCCACCCTGTAAATACCAGAAATAATGTAAACAAACAATCTGGCAACTTTAATTTCCTCTATACAGCTATAAAGTGTTGAATTTATTTATCTATATCCATTATTTAAGTGCAATTTACTCTACTGTAACATGGATGCTATTCAGGAGTTAAACGTATAGCATACATCAGTCAAATGGGGGTGCGCATACCCCCCAGGGACTTAGAAGAAGTCCAGGGGGTTCTTGAAATTTTTTGGGAAAAATAAATACAAAATAAATAATGAGAATTAATGCTGCAATATAAAACACAATGAAAACTATCGTATAATAAAATTGAAACTCCTAGTTTTATTGTCAATCATCTTGTTTAAGCTTAACATTTTAAGAGCATTTCTATTTTATATTATTCAAGATGAGTTTATTTGAGAAATTAAGTTAGTATTTTAGGTTGATGAAAGGTTCATTTATTAATTAATGGACAATTAATTTATTTTTCTTATCACTGAAAGAGGGCACTTTTCATTATATATTTTGCACACAAAATTTACTTATAAAATTTGTTATTTTTAATACATTACAGTTAAATATATGTTGTTTGTTTACAAAGTTTTGAAAATAAAAACAGACACCTTGGGCACAGGAACAAATTTTGCCTAACTATTTCAATAAAAAATGCTGAATTAAAAATTGGGGGTACTTGGCTAAAAAAGTATATTTCAGGGGGTACTCCACGGTAAAAAGTTTGAGAACCATTGACATATATTAGCCGATATTTATAAAAACTGACAACATTTGACTGACTGCACACATATGGAATAAATACAGATATAAGCACCATTTAACCATGTCAGAAAAAATGGCAAAACTGACATCAGCTTGTTTGTGTGCATTCCAAAACAAAACAGTCAAACCACATCATAAAAAGTGGTGTCAGGCGCAACAAACCCCACCCCTCGCACATATTGTAGCTTATTTTGGCATCGATCCAGCTGATGTCTTCATGTCTATGCGTGTGCTAATGTCATCATTAGAGCTGAAACGATTAATCGACTCAAAGTGATCCAAAAAAAACATTCAACCACAATTCTCCTGAATCAAAGCTTTGTTTCCTTCATTTCTCTGCTGTTAAACATTGGTTCCACTGTTGTGTTTCACACGGACGCTTATTGTGACACACAAAGAAGCTTCAGTTCAGGAAAACTGCAAGAGAATATTTCACCTCAATCAATTGGAGTCGATTAATCGAATTGTGAATTTTTGCATTCGCTTCAAGCACCTAATTGATTGTTTCAGCTCTAGTCATCATATCAATTGTCTCTATATATGTGGCAAATTTGAAGTAAATTGACATAAAATAGATGCTTTTATAGACATTAGAAATTTCACCCATTATAAGTAAATGGGAGAAGAAAAAAGATTTTAAAAATTCATTAAAAATTTGAATTTTGACCTACTTTCCCCAAAATGTAACCAAATCTATTCTGGGCCACTGGCCATCTATAAACCAAATTTGGTATGAGTTCAACCAATAGTTTTGCTGCTACAGACATGTGAAATTTCAGCCATTATAAGAAAATGGGGAAAAAAGATTTTAAAAATTCATAACAAAATTCTAAACTTTGACCTACATCTCCCAAAATGTAATGACATGTATTCTGGGTCACTGGCAATTTGGTATGATGGCCTGATCACAATCAAGGTGTACAAGTATATTTGCATCAGTTATTAATCAGTATTGCAAAATGATGCCCCCAAAACCATTCCCAAAATGTTTCTTTGGCCATCTTATTACTAGATCTTGCAATCCTCCAAATTTGAAGAAAATCGGATAAAAACTGATAAAATGGCGACCCAATGAGTGTGAAAACGTGCACAATTTTATTGTTATAAGAGAGCAAAATTATTGTACATAATGTTTTGTAACACAATAAATAATTACTACTCAACTCCTGTGTCTTTTTTATTACAAAATAAACACATCACATTGCTTTTCATTTATTGATCATTTTTGTTGAACAGCTGTTTGATTATCAATTCGTATTTTCAGTATTAAGACAATCAACCATTTTGTTCTGAAAACCCTTCTTTTACAGCCCTTTAATTGTAATAATAAAATGGGAACCTGTTATTTCAGTATTATTAGGACTAAATATGCACAACTAGACAGATTTTGGTATGCTCCCTGGCTGCAGAAAATTTGGTAACAATGTGTCAAACGGATGTTTACGTCGAACCGCATGTTTTCAATGGCGCCTTGTTCACCAAAATTCATGTAGTGTCCGTACACCAATATACTTCCATCAATAATATGGTGTATACGCCTTATAGATATATTGTTATAACTTGTTCACAAATGTTTATTTACTCCTGTACCAGGAAGACTTAGTTACAGATCTAACAGAGATGCGACCATGTGGTAAGCCAGATTTCCATTCCAATCTTGTAGAGTCTGTACACCAAGTAGTGTCCGTACACCAGATCAAAATATATGGATCTAATTTTATTGTTTCTGTCATTATATGGAATTTTTCAGCACGCATGCTTTGGACACGACATCTATGCAATAAACAATGCATGATTATCCTGAGTGCTGAAACATTTGTATATCTTTGTAGGCATTAAATATGGAGGCCATTAGGCTGTCACGTCCATACACCGAATAATTTCTGATTTGACAGGGGTACAAGCCTGTGAAATTTTTAGTAGACACCATAATACAAAAATATTTTGGACTTTAAAAGAGAAATATCAGACAAATAAAAAGGCCTGTCTGATTTTTTGATAGAGCATTATTATTTTTTATCTACGTATATGTGCACCCTTTCTGGTACCCTTGATTGTGATCAGGCCGCCAATACTTTTGCTGCTAGAGTGTTAACAAACAAACAAACCGAACCAAAAACAATACCCCTCGTCTTCCCTTTGGGGGGCGGGGGTAATAAACTGAATATGTTTGTCTCAATGTTTTTGGAAAATCAACTTAAGTCATCCATCTGTGTTTCCACAAACCACTGGGTTCAGGAATTTTATCCAAACATTGCATCACAAATCTATTTCTACATACATGAGGGGATGATGATGGATTTTGTGCTTTATGATACATTTCTTGTACGTCACTGGTGCTGTTATGACATCGGTACACACTTTCAGCAGCACACCTTTGCACTGTTTATCCACCCAGTGTGGAAACTTTACTTTTTAGTCGTTCACACACTCTAGTATTTCCTAACGACTTAGTCAACACTTAAGCTATCTACATGCATGCCATGGAGTTTATATGTGTACACCCTGGTCCATGTGCATGTCTTGCTGTGCCCTGGTGAGCCAGCTAATCCTTCACTTTGCCTCAGACATGTGTGGAATTTTCCCTGTTCCCCTCCTTCTTTCCTCATGTTCCTCCACTACTTCTGTGAAAAGTACTCCACATTTGACCATTGTTACATAAAGGTAACTTTTACTGAAAATGTGAGGTTGGGAACTATAAGCTCTATCTATTCTTTTAACCCTTTAATAAATGTTTGCTGAAATAAAGGTGATTTTACATTTAATGTTCTTGTGTTTATTTCAAGCAAAACTCATCTTTTTGTCTTATAAAACTCAGAGAAGTGTCACCTGGCTTTGTTGTTCCACTTTGCTTTAGGATGCATTTAATCATCCTTTACCTATACAGAGTAAAATGTTACTGCTCTCGTTCGCAATTGTCGTTCTCATCAACATTGTTTCCAGCAGCAGTAGGATGTTTTCATTGACACAACTCATAAACCCACTGAACATGAAGGATTATCAGGGTGTTTGAGCTTTATCCAAATAAAAATTCCAGACTTTTTCAGAACTGCGATTTTTTTCCCCACTTTATGTACTTTTATACTTGCATGCCTACTTTTTTGGTCGAGATTGTACCAGTTGTGTGCAGTAGAAAAGTTCATTTTAAAACATTTATGAATGAATGAATGCATAATTCACAGTAAGTTACATTATACTGACAGAAACGATTTCAAAACAAGACATGAAAATCACATAGTTTGACTATGAGTTTAACTTTTTTTCCATACTTAAGATTTTCACACAAAATTCCAGACTTTTCAAGGTTTGGAAAACAGTGTTTCAAAATTCTATACTTTTTAAAACTTTCAAGACCTGCACAAGCACCCTGAATATCGATCAAACTACTTCAACAAAAGTTTACGGAGAATAAAAATGAGACAAACACAAAGTATTATTTCTGCCATCTCTGCTTAGTTAAAATGGATTCTATTAAATATAATTATAGAGGGACCAGCTCATGCTCCTTCCCCACCAGAATAGCAACACCCCATGTCCCAAGAACCAGTTTCTGTCACAAGGACCCCACCTTCAGCTGCCACCCAATCTGCAAAGTACTGGACCCTTACTACCTTTCCTACAGGTTTTGGGCCTACAAGAGAGCTGACCCATGTGGCCCATTCAAGATCCTGTGGTTTAGGGTCCTTCCCCATGGCAAGATTTCGGGGTGCACTGATTGTTGCTTCATAAGAGTTAGGTGAATTGCTCATGGTACTATGATGACAAGTTCGGTAGTGACTGAAAAATATAAGCAGCAGAAATGAATTTCCTCCAGACGGCAGCTTGAGTCACCCTTAGAGATCTTAGAGAAGAACCTCTGCACACTGCACTTCCACTGTGGTGCAGTTCATTATGTGCAATACAATAACACTACAACATTCAACTACGCAATCTACCACTACGACATAGAGTGCAATTACAGTAATATAACGTACAATACTTATGATATGCAATAATCTGTTTACATTCAGTCATTTCTCCTCCTCTTCTATCTTGATTTATTTATTATTAACAAACTCCACGCAGAAAGGTCCCACTCCCTGTCGACTGGTGTTGAAATCGAACCCAGGACCTTCTTGCTGTGAGGCACCAGTGCTATCCACTGCACCACCATGTCGCCTGAGACAATAGCCCTCATTTCTCTGTACTGTGGCTCTTGCTCCCACTGCTCTGGGGGTGCTTCCAGCCGTGCCCCTTCCATGCCTAGAAGGTCAAATATCAGCCAGGACTTGGGTCCCACAAGGTCATCCAGGTCAGGCTGCTGTCCATGCCTCTAGTGAATGCTGCAGGTTTGGGCTTGGCCTGCAGTTGTCTTGCCATGGCTGCTTTGGTTTCGATTGGTACTTCGTTATCAAAGAGACTTAGTACCACAAGAGACTCAGTCAGGTACCAGATGTGATGCAGTATGGATGTCTTTACTTTAGGCATTTTAGTAGTATCCATTTAGTAACCATTAAGCATGGTAATGCATTTAAAAACAGCATTTTTTGTCGTTTTTTCATTACTTCATACTTTGCAGTGGGGGGGGGGGGGGGGGGGGGGTCAAACATTGACAGATTTTGCTGAAATTTTTTGGGGGGGGTTATTATCATGTTGGAGATTAACTGGTTTAAATAACACCATGATCTGAAAAGAAAAGTGATTTTTGAGACGCCCTATTTTGTACGTTTTACGGTAGGTCAATAAAACTGTTGATATGTCACAGTGAGTCCCAGTTTTTTTAATGTTGCCAGTTATATTTGTAATCTAGACATCCCAAGGAATCCAATGATACCAAATTTATAGGATTGTGGGGGGGGGTGCACGAGGGACCATCCTGGCCCGTGGCCTACTATGTTTATGGAATGACTTCTCATCGTGACGTGTCATCTCGCGATAATAAATAAACAAATCATTGCATTTGTGATTTAATGGAAAAACCAACATTGGGCACTTCTGTTTTTTCGACATTTAGAAAATATCGGCAAAGTTTTACACAGATGTCCAGTGAAAAGGCAACTATTGTGGCTAAATGTTACTGAACTATTGTGAAGTTCTTTTATTCCAGTCTGCAGCCAAAGGCAAAATCCTTCCTGCAAAATGTCAAATTTGGGCACATCATCTCATTTGGATTTAATTAGTCAGATATATCACACATGAGGTGATTTGAGCAAATGTTTGGATAGAAGATTCCAACTTGAGAGTATGTCCACAGAATTTTACCGTACCTGTGACTGACCAAAAACGTGTGGTCCATGATCCATTTTGTTTCTGTGTGTATGTTACGTACAGTGTGAAGGCGGATGTATCGTCCCTTCTTCTGATGCTCAGGTCTGTGTGTGTGTGTGTGTGTGTGTGTGTGTGTGCGTGTGTGTGTGTGTGTGTGTGCAAGCATGCGTGTCGTCTGATTATGTCCGTCCTTGTCTGTGTGTGTGTCTGTATGTGGGTGTGTGTGTGTGCCCTCAGTGCTGTTACTTTGAGGCGTTGACAGAAGAGGAAGGTAACAGTTGTAAAGTTTTCCAGATGACTGCTTAAACTGATGGTTTACGCTGATATAATACTATAATGACCAGAATGAATGAGGCAAAATGTGTGGAGTGTTATCTGTAGTTATGAAAAAGGTCACAGAACTCCTCCATGCTGGCATGACTGTCAAATACCCCACAGTGGAATCCAACCAAAAATGTCAGTATTCATTGTGTTACTTCAAACATCTTGTATGTTGATATAATATGTCTGTATTTTAGATTTCCGCACTGCATTTGACTGTTTTGTGAAAGCCTCTCACCAAGTTATGCATATACAGTTGCGGAAAAAATTATTAGACCATCAAAAATCATCAAAAACAGTGGTTATGCAATCAAGTACTAACTCCTGTGTGTATCATGGGACTGAAACAGACAGAAAAGAAAACTTGGAATGCCTAAAAGCACTGTTTTTATCAGTACAATGCCACAGCTATTCATGTAAGAACTGAAGTGATTTTGGTTATTATCAAGAAAACCACTGAAAATGGATAGATATAAGCTCTGAAATTAAACTCTTATGAGCCATTTTTGTTGTTATCATTATAGTTGTCCAAAAAAATGTACCTTTAGTTATACCAGGTATTAAAATGAACAAGAAATTGAAGAAAACACAGGCCGGTTTAATAATTTTTTTCCACAACTCTAAATAATAAGTATTTCTGCAAATAACCTCAAATAAAGGTAAAAATATCAATAATTTTCTCTGTGAAAAATGTAAAACAATTGTGATGTGTCACGTAGTGCAATGGAAAAAGATTTTTCTAATAAATGATGGAAGGGTAAAGGTCAAATATCTCCATTTCCTCTCACAGCAGTGGATATTACACAGACTTTACATATTCTGATTAAAAAAATTACATAATAGGACTTATATTTGCTGTCACTTGCTAGAAAATTACTAGAAAATTACTAACTAGATGATATTTAATAGGCAATTAAAACAAAAACTGCTTTTGAAATATGTTTAATTTAACCCTGTGTCATTGTATTTTTGCCTCATGTGCCTGATGTGTCAATATTGTTTCAATTCTATACTGTCTGTATTTATGGAATTACCTTAGGTTGTTTTAGAGCAAGGGTTAAGTTTTAGCTTAGGTAGAAATAGGGATTGTCTTCATAATCATTTGTACTGTTTGGTTAATGTCTTGGGCCCCAGTTTATAAACTATGGATAACTTCTGGGGTTACCCTTTTTACAAAATGATATCTTGCATACGTATCATAAATGATTTGTAAATAAAATGTAAACTGTGAAATGTGAAAATATTGCATGTGTTGGTAAAGGTCAGGAATCCCCATATAATGTATATTTAAATAAATTAAAATACGTATTCTTATTAGGGGTCTTAGAAAATATCAGTTCTGCAATATATCGTGATATTTCATTTCACTTTACTGTATCGATATTAAAAAGTACTGTATGGATATTTTTAGGTATTCAAATGCAGCTATGGCAGAGGTTCATTTTTGTTTTTTGGTTTTCTTTATTGTTTATATCTTATTTATTATTATTTAGCTCTGTTTTATTACATAATGGTTATTTGAAGCATCCTAAAAGCACTTTTGGAAACAAGGAGAATTTTGTGATATTGCATTTGATCCTGTTCTGATCAAATAAAAATGTGTGTAGTATTTGTACATATTTCTGGTGTAATTCAATTCTTCCAGGAAATAATCTTTAAAAAACAAAGAAACAAAGTGCCTTTTTAACAGTATCATGATATATCATGATATATTGTATCGTGATCCTAGTATTGTGAGTTGTATCGTATCGCCAGATTCTTGCCAATACACACCCCTAATTCTTATATCATGCCCTGTATTAACACACTAATGTAAAATGAGCATGTTCTGCTACAAGTGTGGCCAAGTGGTGGCTAAATTTGGTTACCTCCGCCAAGGAGGTTATGTTTTTGCTAGGGTTTGTTTGTTTGTCTGTTTGTTTGTCTGTCCGTTAGTGTGCAACATAACTCAAAAAGTTATGGACAGATTTTGATGAAATTTTCAGGGTTTGTTGGAAATGGGATAAGGAAGAAATGATTAAATTTTGGTGGTGATCGGGGGTGGGGGGGCCCACGGGGGGGGGGCGCAGACCAGAAAATTTCATCAAAATCTGTCCATAACTTTTTGAGTTATGTTGCACACTAACGGACAGACAAACAGACAGACAGACAAACAAACCCTGGCAAAAACATAACCTCCTTGGCGTGGAGGGGCCCACAGGGGGGGCCACTGATCAGCCTTGGTGGAGGTCTGCGCTCTCCGAGTGCTTCTAGTTAATTTATTGTTTGTTTCAGTGCTTTTTGAGGATATAAAAGTTGGGGGGGCAGCTGTCCCTCACTGTAGATCCACCCCCGTGATGTCAAAGTTTCATCTTCAGTCAACTGTCAGTTTTGGCCTGGACATTTTAATAATGGATTAGATTTATATAGCGCTTTTCTATGAATGCATACTCAAAGCGCGTACAGAGGATCCATTATTCATTCGCTCTCACATCCTCCCTCTGGTGGTGGTAAACTACATCTGTAGCCACAGCTGCCCTGGGGCAGACTGACGGAAGCATGGCAGCCAATCTGCGCCTCTGACCACCACATTCATACACACATTCATACACCAGTGTGAGTAGCAGCACTGGAGGCAAAGGGGGTGAAGTGTCTTGCCCAAGGACACAACAGCACATGGACAGAGCGGGATTCGAACCACCAACCCTTCGGTTATTGTACAACCTGCTCTACCATCTGAGCCATGGCCGCCCCATTTTGGGTGAGGTTTTAGCCGAACAATCCAGTGCTCATTTGCTGACTTTATATTAACATTTTTTGTCAGTTTTAGAGTAGTGACCCTCTACTTAATGGGAACAGTGAGAAATAAATACTGCCAGATACCAAATAAGACCAGTTAGCAAATAAGAGAAGTCCAAAACATGTTGGTGTCACAGGAATTTTCCAACTTCAGTGAAGTGTAACCTGCCAATTAAGGATTGAACTTTTTGTGTCGTGTCTGGACCAGCTGCTGTGAGTGTGTGAGTGTGTGTGTGTGTGTGTGTGTGTGTGTGTGTGTGTGTGTGTGTGTGTGTGGTGTGTGTGCGCGTTTGTGTATTAGGAAGTGGTGGGGATGAGGCTCTGTCAGCAGGCAGGATTAGACCCAGTGCAGCTAGGACAAGAAGAACCTTTTCAGTACTTCTCATCAAAGAACTCCGACACACACGGCAACTTCTTACGCTGTGTAACACATTCTGTACAAGCAAATCACTGTTCGCGGTACGAGTAACACACCTGTTGTTGGCTTGTGTGTGTGTGTGTGTGTGTGGGTGTGTGTGTGTGTGTGTGTCAGTGCAAACCCTCCTCTGAGCAGCAGGGTTTTACCGAGTGCATTTAGAGATCAGAGGTTTCTCAGGGCGATAATACAGCAAACTCCACTCCCTCCCTCCCTCCCTCCCTCCCAACCAAACCAAACCAAACCAAATACACCTGAAAACACTCACACAGGTGTGCATGTTTGTGTGTGTGAGAGACGGGGGGGGAAGGGGAGGAGCCAGGGTGTGTAGGGGAGGGGAAAGTGAACGCACAAGAGCTCATAAACGAAAACAAACATACAAGCTCGCTCTCATATCTCATATTCTCTCACACACACAAACACACATTGATTCAGAGCTGGCAGGCAAAGCATTACGGCTCTGCTGCAGCTTAGCTCCGATGTGAAATGTGAGGAGGCCCTGGACTGAACTTTCAGACTAATTCAATAATTACAGCTGTTATGAGCAAGAAGACCCACCAACCTGTCTGTCTGCCTCCGTACCCGTCTGTCTGACAACCGGTTTAACTGTATCTGCACCTTTCTGTCCTCGCAAATCTGACCCGAAACCCGTCTCACATGAAAACTAAGACGAAAGCTGAAACAAGAAAATTCCATAAAACCTGCAATGAGAAACACAAATTAAAATGAAATAGAATTGCCGGTAAAGTCCATATTCGCTCTCCCTCATTCTTAATAGTTCATGGTGTACAACAGTAATATGCTTTCACACAATAAAACACCTTTAATAAAAAATGTTTTTTAATCATATTCACAGTGATGTTTGCTTTCATCCTATTTTTTTGGCTTCTCTACATCATGACTTGCCTCATAATATGAGAAAAAATAAAACAAATACAGAAAGTGAATAAAATACCAAAAGAACCATATTCCTTAAAATAAAAATATGTACTTGTAAAAAAATAAATAAATAAAACAAACTTTATTCTAAATGTATTTTGCTGCTGACACTGTGTCTCATATTTACCTGAACCTGTCTGTATCTTTCCATGTAATCATATCCACTTTTTGAATTGATTTTATCTTGTTTTCTTCAATGTTTTGTTTACACACCCATCCTCATTTTGGTATTATAATTATCTAGCTATAATCACCAGTCTATCTCTCCTATGAACCTGTTTGTCTGTTATTTAACCTCCTAAGACCCAGGACATGTCAGCAAAGTACAAGCTTTTTTGTTTTTTATTAAATAAGTGCCTATATTGGAAACATCATGATGCAACAGTTTTTCCAGATGCAGTTTTTAAAATTTTTATGGAATGTCCTTTGTGGTGGACAGTTTCTTTTCTTTCTTTATTTTGTATAAAGTTGTGAAACTCTTGTCCACAAATGTGGACAGTGGGTCTTAGGAGGTTAAGGAAAACTAAGATTAAAACAAAAACTGAAAGTAAAAACCTAAGTTTGTTAGGTGGAAAAAAACAATATAACATAAACTAAATCAAAACAAAACAAGTAAAATCAGCTTCATTTTTATTTTCCTGCACAACTTGTACTGCTGTTGCCATTTTCATTCTGCATTTATCAGTTTTTATCAACCACAGCTTTCCTCATGATATGTGGAAACTAACTAAACCTCAACTAAAACCAGTCAAATCCCTCAAGTAAAAAAAAAAAGCTAAAAACTATTTGTGTCTTTGTAAAACTAAACTGAAATAAAAAAAAAAAAAAAAAAAAAAATCAAACTAAACAGCAAAAACTAGTGAAAACTATTAAAAAAAAAAAAAAAAAAAAAAAAACCTCTGCCAGTCCTTATCTGTACTGTATGTGTGTGTCCTGGTAATTATCAGGTCACGCAGGGTTTAGCTGTTGGCTGCTAAAAGCAAAGGTGTATTTTAGTTGCCGTGGTAACATAATATGTAGGCCATGGTGAAGGCTCTGAGCTCCGCCCCCTTGCAGACCTCACCTGGTTTCATATTTTAACAAAGTTTGCATGAGGATTTCTGGCTGACCAGGTTCAGATGACATGTACAAATGACTTTTATGGGTTTGTTCCACTACATACATTTACTACACACACGGATCAGGCCAACAAAGCTTTAGACAATCAACAGAGGCCTTTAGAAAATACAACTGACAGCTTTCTTTATCTTATCTGATACAGTAAAGGTCACCCACCTGGTGGCATCAGGGTACCTGTACATTCTTCCAGGCTGAAAAAAATGTTTACTACACTCTATTTAAAGCCAAAAACAATTCCAGTTTTTCTAGATAATGTGAGGCAACAGCTTATTTTTAAACATGTGATGCTGGTTTTCTTTTGATTCTTGTTTTCTCCATTATAGAAACTACTTACACAGCACCAAATATTAAAAAAACAGGAAATCTGGTGGTTCAAAGTTACTGTAAAGTAACTTGTTGTTGACAAAGCAATCCATCCATTATTTATTATTGAATATAGTAATGTAGAAACTTCAATTAAATGTAGTACGTAGTAGTATTAAAGCTAAAAAACAAGAATTGGTGTCAACACATATATATATAATAAAACCTTGCATGAATAATTTTAATGATTCAAAAATAAGGCAAATTTATAAAAACAAAAAAAAATGACAGCAATTAGAAGTAAAACATGTTGAAATTAAAAAAGTTAACTGTCCTAAAATGTAAATAATTGGATATAACTGAATCAAATCAGACACCCATTGGTTTACAGGTTTACTCATTACATGAAGATTTACAATATAAGGGGTCATATTTGACATAAATGTGCATTATAATAATTATGTCCTATCTGAATGCCATGTCAGTCCAACTCTCTCATATTAACACTGCCACTATTAAATAAAAAATTAAATAAATAAATAAATAAATAAATAAATAAAGTTTAAAAAATTATCAGACATTTTTCATAGATACACTTAATTTGACTGGACAAATCTAACACTATTTATTTTATATTGACTGGACGGGGGAAAAAATAGACAATTATCTTAGAAATGTAAATAAATATGACTTGGACATTTCTTCCTAATAAATAACTGCAGTTCCAGCTCCATTTCACCAGTTTTCCCCTTTAAATTTTTTTAGTCTTAGTCCACAAGCCCTAAGTCAACATAAACCTGATGAGATCACCAGTGTTTATTTTCTCAGACTTCATCCAGCTCCAGATCATGTCGTACAACTGTTCTGCCTACAGTAAACTGAAACACAAAATTTTCCATTTAAAAGGGCAAATGACTCATAAACACTTTTATTTTTTCATGGACTGTTTTTAAAATAAGAATACCTGAGGTATTCTTCTAAAACAAACCATGTAAATCCGACAGTTACACCTGCACAAAGACAAATGAGTGTTACTCACTGTGCAAAAATGCAACATTAAGATGAATTTAAATGGAATTAATTTGCAAATTAATTAAAGCAGCTAATTTTTGGCCAGATTCTGGTCCATGAATTAACATTTTAGGCATTAAGCTAATGCTTTAATCCTTAGTGATTTGCAGTCTGTGCAGCACTGCTGTCATTACAAATAAGCAGCAATAAGACAGACACATATTTATGTTACAGCTGAATTGGTTTTAACACTAAAATTATATGTACTTATATTTATTATCATTAGTACAAGCGGATTACTTTTCTCTTCTAAAGTAAATGGAAGAAAGGGGACAAAGATGGTTTATGAATAGGTTCAGAATTTATAGTTTTTGCACTAATGAAAAGACAGATGTTGCTTTAGGTTTAAGTCAAGTTTTCATGTAAAGCGAGTTGTGTTAAGACTTTCATACCTGCACACTTTAGTCCAGATAAATCAGACTCAGCAGGTGTGAACCAAGAAGAAACAACCACCACCTGAAAGTGAAACCAACACTGTATCTTGACCCTTTAACCCCTGAGATGTTATTTCAGTGAAATGGCTAAATTTGTGTCTGTTTTAGTGTCATATAAGCTGCTGTGAGTATGTGTTTGTGTTCCTTTTCTTCAGTGGTTTTGCTTTACTGTGTGTTTTAGGGTCAAAACAGGGTGGAATATCAGAAAAAGACAAGTATTTGAATTTTATTTATTTATTTATTTATTTGTCTCAAACTTGGAAGTAAAAAAGAAAAAAACTGAAAAAAAAAACAAAAAAACAATAAAATCAAGAAGTCAATTACATATGCACCCATCAATGGTCATTAATCACAGAAAAAGTAACACAATACAATAAATGTAATATAAATGTACATATGAATCAACTTGTAAACACAGTTTGAGAAGGGACAGAAAGAAGCAAGGGCTTATCTAGTCCCGTCCCTTCAGATTCATGACCAAATATATTTCCTTCATCGACTTTTTATCACATTAAATTCGATTAATTTTGGTCCTGTAATTTTTTTTTTTTTTTTTTTTTGGGGAGCGGCTCTTTTTTTTTTTCCTAAATCAGTCCAGCTGCTTTTTGGTACCTGGTTGAACTCCAAAAAGCAGTTACACCTTCAAAACTACATAAAACACAGTAAAAATAACAAACAAATAAAAAATCTGGACAACCGTGAAAACAAAAAACACCAAAAAAAAAAACAGTGTTAAAAAAACAAAAAAAAAAAACACTAAGCCATCTATTTTAATAGTAAGTCGGTCTCACTCACTGATCTGTGTTTTACCCCCCATTCAACAGGTGGCGGGGGGTGCACTGAGCATGCTCAGATGTCTATGGAAAGAACCAGGTCTATTCTATCAGCAGGTTCTCAAATTTTTCCCATTGAGCAAACGGTTGAATTTTTATGAATATTTAAAATAAATCATACATTCAGAACGCTCACCACAGACACATCAGGGGTTAAAGGATTAAAGTGTAATACCACTAATGACCACTAGAGACTGTCTCTAAAGTAACCTGACAAACTTGCACTGAACTTCTCTCAAGAAAAATTAAATCAGTACTTTTTTTTTCCAGGATCTCTTTTTTTTTTTTGGACCCTCGAATAAGTGTTTAAGCAGTCACCTATGAATTACTTCTCCAATAATAACATTTTAGGAAGATAGGAGGCCACCATATCAGATGTCAAACATTTGGAGCTTCTGTTTATTAAATAAAATGTATTTTTGTCCTCTCAGAAAGCCCCACCATAGCTGGAGTTAATAATTCACACTGACAAGAACGCTAAATGATACTGTAGCATAAATATTTCATGTTTACTGTTTTGTGACGTTATTAAGTTGGACGTTAAAGGCTTGTCAATCATTGGGAACATGGTGCAACCTCAGTCCAAACCAACCTGCAGGTGAACACAAGTTTGAGTTAAATGACCCCTGCAGCTTTGCATGCTGGGATGGGACAGAACCCTCAAACTGTGGCAGCTTGTGTAGTACAGTAGCAGCTTGTGTAGTACAGTAGCAGATACAGGAAGTAAGTATCAGTCACAAAAACATGACTTAGTCCGAGATAGAAATGTGTATTTACTATTTATTTACTTGCTTCTGTCACAGACACATTTGACCAGGAAGTGGAGTTTGAAATCTCATGTGACTTAACCCATAAAGACCCAAATATACACCAGTGACCAAAAGCATCTAGTGATCTAAAATGTTTAATAACTTTAGTCACCAATCCTATCTATATGTCGAGGCCCAAAACGGAATCTGGCCTGATTCAGAATCAGGCCGGCCCAGAATGGAATTCTATTCTAGGCCGGCCTAGAATGGAATCCTGCTGCTATAATGTTATTTTTATACCATGTTTAATGCAAATGATCTAAATTATTACAAAAATCAATACATGGAATTTGCAAATATGTGAAAAAAAAATGAAACAAACAACATCTTAATTGTAAACTATAATACACTTTATTTACAAATAGAACCTAGTGGTACTCCCCACCAATATATGGTACAGTGAAATCGACTGAAATTGACAATAGTTACTCAAGGTATGTAAGACAGAAAATGTAAAATTATGACAAATTATGGAATTATGGATCATTTGCATTAAACATGGTATAAAAATAACATTATAGTAGCAGGATTCCATTCTAGGCCGGCCTAGAATAGAATTCCATTCTGGGCCGGCCCGATTCTGAATCGGGCCAGATTCCGTTTTGGGCCTCGACATATACATACAAATAACTGGGGTAAAATATAGTTTGTCGTCTTTTCATGGTCATCAGATATGATCCACTTGGACGTTCAGAGGCTCCGTAGTGAACGTGGAAACACTGTTATCTTCCACAACACTGATTCACCAGTAAAACCCATGGAGCTGGATAAATGACAGTGGATGAACACACTTGAATTGTGCCCGGTAATGAAATATTTTCCTGAAAAAGTCACTTTTTCCTCAAGTTTTCTCTGTTATTGGTATGATAACCCTCAAATGTAATCTCAGCATGATGATTAAAGAACATGACCAATAAAATAAATATAGGAAAATACCTGATTATCCCAAAAAAAAAAAGCTAAATAGAGACGATAATATTATCATATATGGTGATAAAGCCCTTATGAAAGGTTAAATAGAGAGAAAAATTTATTTGAGAACTAACACAGAAGTAGTACTGGGTCTTTATGGGTTAATAGATTTTGGCTCGCTTTGATTTTTCTCTGTGTAAAAAATATTGTGGGGAAAAAGTGTCATTTCCACAGCGGGTGTACTTCTCCCTCGGTATGGCTGGTTGTCATAGTGACTCTGCATGAACTATTGTGACATTGTCCTCAACCCAACAACCAGCTACAAACAAGAACAATGGAGGAGGAGGAAATATAACAACTCTGAAGTAAAACATTGCATTAAGATTTTGTGGCCAATTTATCCCTGTCGATTTAATGTTAATGTTAAAGTAGAGCTGACTTAATTTGCTCTGACATTCTCAGATATTTCCCTTTAACTGAGCTCGGTATCCCACATCACAATATGATCAGACATACAGTATGTACTGACACAACCACAATTCAGGATTGACCGATCTCTGAACTGCAAGATTTTATAGAATAGAATAGAATAGAATAGAATAGAATAGAATAGAATAGAATAGAATAGAATAGAATGCCTTTATTACAATGGTCAACAACAAATTTTATTGTTTAAGTTTTTTGAGCTGATTTAGGATAATTTTGGTGTGCTGAATCCAAAAATCACATTAATTTTGCTCAATCAGGTCAACTTTCTGAACTATGCTACAAATTGGCTTTTTAATATTTTTGCTTACATTTATGGGCATTTTCACATCATATGATACAGAATTCTTTCATATTTCTTGCAATAAACAAGTTCTGAAGATTTTACTTTCGCCAATTTATGATTAATGGTTTTTTTTAATATTACAGGTGAATGAAATGGCTTCAACTAGAAGATCTTGCAAAAATAAGCCTGACGTATTCTGCTACATCTGCGGTGAATACACCATTGTACCTAACAGGAATCAAGTCACAAGTTTCATAAAGTGTGCTTACCAATCTTATTTTGGTATTAAACTTGGTGACCAAGATAAAGTTTGGGCGCAGATTGTGAGAAGATCAAAATTTTCAAAATCAAATTAGCAAAAAAACCTGACCTGATTGAGAAAAACAGATGTCATTTTTGGATTTAGCAGTGCAAAATGGTCCTAATTCAGTTGAAAAAACCTAGACAACTTGCAAAAAAATATTTTTTTGTAACCCAGTGTTATCATTATACATATGTACAACAAAATTAAAAGAGACAACTCTCTTTTGGTGCATAGTGCAAAACAGTTTAGAAGAAAAAAGTTTAAATATACAGAATAAAAGCAAGCATGTCAACCAGCCAAGAAACAGAAGAGATTGCACTTTGACCCTGGATGGACACTGAGGATACATGTTAAAAATATATCTAGAAACAGTATCTGATAGTAGTTGATGGTCCCTGCTGTCACAATGGAAATGCAAAAGACAAACATGCTAAGCTGTGGCAAATCGAGCTCATTCCTGCAGTGGAAAAGCTGCATAAGGTGACGAACTCATCAAGTGATTCAAACTAGACCAAAACTAACTACAGGTCTGTAAACACTGTTGATAGTCAGAGGTAGGGCTGCGCGATTTTGGCCAAAAATAAAATCTTGATTTTTTTCCTCAAAAAACTCAATTTTTGATTTCTGGGTCCCACTACAAAAGACAACAGAAGGCGGCATGTCGTTTTCGTGTGCAGCCTGCACTGCTCCCACTCTGGTGTGTGATGATGTTTGAGGTGCTGAAATAAGTTGGCTGTTTATTGTTTATTGGGATCCCCATTAGCTTTCACTAGAACTGCACAATATATCACAGGTCCTGCAATGTCGGAGGCAAATGAACTCAATGTGTTCTCATTTAATTTCAAGGGTATGTGACACACACTGCGCACAGCAACCCACCAATCACAATCATTCTTAATCAGTTTGGAGTGAGTCACTGGTAACAACATTGAAAAATAAGCAACGAACCAGAGAAAATCACCAGAAACGAAGACTTGGTGCCGAAAAGAAAAGCAACGTCAGTTATCTGGAATTATTTCAGCTACAGAAGAATGAAAACAAGAGGTAACACAACTAATTTGTTTGACCATTTACGTTGGCACCACACAGCTATTATATTTTCTTGAGTATTTATTCATACCGCAGCATATATTGTATGTTTCAAAAAAAAAAAATCGCAGTGTCAGTTTTTTCCAATATCATGCAGCCCTACCTTCCACCATAGCGGTTGCTAGTCTTCCTAGGGTCCCAGTTAAAAAGACATCAAAAACGTATACATCATTCACAATAAATGCAATGACAATGCTTTCTTTGACAGATACCGCCTTCAGGCAGAGTTTGCAGCGAGGAATGGTTTGGTCTTCATCAGAAACGTCAAAGCAATCCCACACAACCGCCTTGCTCTCGGTATTTTTAGCCACAAACTCCTCACTCTCCTTAGCAAACGCCATTTGTGTGCTGGTGTGTGGAGACCAAAAACTATGGAGACCTCTCTCACAGTTAGGAGGAGGAGCCTACGGTATCGGAGAGAGATGAAATTTGATTTGGCGATTACCCCTTTTTTAAACATTGTCCTACTTAAATAATCCGATTTCGATTTAAAATCCATTAATTGTGCAGGACTAGTCAGAAGTAAAGTAGTAAGAACTGATGGACCTTTTTCACAGCAGACGCAGGGTTTTATTCCAGTTAAATGGTTCAGATCCATTAGTAACGTTATGAGGAGCACCTGTGCTTTTCCTTCTGCGACTGAAAATGTCTGTTTTGAAAAAAAGTCTATTAAGCTTTAGATACAAACTTCAGGTTATTCGGCAAGAAAGTTCATTAATTTTATTTGTTGAGTCGAGTGCCTATTTGATTTTACTCTACACTATAAGAGTATTTAGTGCAGTTTGGAGCTGAGGTAATGGAAAACCTTGGACATAAACAACAACAAAAGTGTGATTGAGCTCACGTTGTTTGTGTTATTTCAGCAGCTCCTTGGTCTGTGCATGCATCATGGTTGAGTGTGTATACATGCTTAACTTGTGTCTGTGTTCAGTTTAGTGCATGAAAATATGTGCATTCACGTTGTGTGTGAGTGTGTGTGAAATCAGATGAGCTCATTGTAGCACTATGAATGGTAATCATACAGCCCCCTCTCAGCAGCCGTGTGTAACCTACTGAAACCCAAACAAGAGATGAAGTGTGATAATACACACACGCACACACCTACATACGTATGCACACACAAAAATGCACACACACACACACAGCGTACACACATGCAGAGTGATAGGAGATATTGTGGAACTTGAACCCTCATGTCTCACTGCCAGGTGATCTCATGTTTTGGCCCAAATAAGAAAGAGAACCAGAGAAAGAAAGAGAGAGTAGCAAATACTGTAGCTACATCAGCACTGATACTGTAACGTGATATCTGTTCTTGCTAATGGAAATTTTTTTCACAACCCTTTGCATGGCTTATTACTATGTGACAATGCAAACACAGCTTATATTAAGGGTCAGGTATCTTACATATTAGGTGAGTCCAGGACATGGCTTGAGCGGTATCAGAGCCTTTACTTAAGTAGAAGTAGAGCAGAGTGTGAAAATACTACAGTGTCCTGTATTAACCTTAATGAGCTTCATGTATAAAAAGTAGTTAATGTACAATTACTTTTTCTATTCATTCATTCATTACACTTCTATTCATATAAGTTGCTGAATTATATTATTGCCGCAATATTATGTATGCTGAATTCTATTGGTTTTACTAGATTTTCAAGATTGATCACCCTACACCACAGGTGTCAAACATGCGGCCCGGGGGCCAAATCCGGCCCGCAAAAGGGTCCAGTCTGGCCCTCAGGATGAATTTGTGAAATGCAAAAATTACACTAAGATAATAACAATCCTTTTAGTTCAGGTTCCACATTTAAAACAATTCAATCTCAAGTGGGCAGGACCAGTCAAATACTATTATAATAACATTTAAATAATGACAACACCAAATTTTTCTCCTTGTAAATGTAAATATTTTCATGTATTTACACTAAAACAAAGTATAATTTTGCAAAAAATGTGAATAACCTGAACAAATATGAACAACCTGAATTGTCGTAAGAGAAGTAAGGACAATTTTAACAATATTCTGCCTGTTACTAAATGTTTTGTGTGTTTGTAGATCCTCTGTGATCTGTAAGTTAGAATGTACATGTGTAAATGATAAACTGTTAAAACTGCACTTATTTTTTCAGCTTATTCATGTTTACATCTTTTGAAAGGATAGTTTGCAGATGTAAACCTTTTCATAATGTAAATTTTACTTTTTTCGCTCTTATACATAAAAAAAGTTTGGAGTTGACATTATTTATATATTATGTTATTATTTTACTGGTTCAGCCCAGTTCAGATCAAATTTAGCTGAATGTGGCCCCTGAACTAAAATGAGTTTGACACCCCTGCCCTACACTAACAGGCCAATTCATTAGGTACACCCGCTGAACTGCTCATTAATGCAAATATCAAATAAATAAATTACATGGCAGCAGACATGGTTAAGTTAGTCTGCTAAAGTTCAACTGAAGTGTCAGAAAAACCAAGAAAAGTGATTTAAGTGGCTTTAAATGTGACATTGTTATTGGTGCCAGACTGGCTGGTCTGAGTATCTGATAACCCACTGATCTACTGGGATTTTCACACACAACCATCTCTATGTTTAGGTGAAAATGCTTCATTGATACCAGAGGTCAGAGAAGAATGAACTCATTGCAGCTGAGGCATGCAGAGGAGGATCTCTGTGCACAGAACATGTTGAGCGCAGAAACAGCAGCAACATATACATTCACCGGCCACTTTATTAGGTACACCTGGTACTAGTAGCCTAGCATAACTAATAAAGTGGCCGATGAGTGAACATTTGGAACGTGGGCTGTCATCCTGCGAGGACCATGTATCTCTGATATAACCATAAATCTGAAGCCATTCTGGCCAATCAGACACCTAAAAGAAACTAACACTGGTTCTATAGGCTACCAACAATGGGACATCAGATGATAAAGTGGAGTTACATTAACTGTATTTGAGTACCTGTATGTTTATGTGTAAAGAAAAGCCCTGTTAGCAAAGTTAGAAATGCAGAAAATTGGCCACCTTTGCAGATAATCTCCTTATGGACACAGAAGATGAAATCCGTTCTCAGCTCTAAACCATGCATCCTGAGCTATGTCTTGAGAAAACATTCTACTGGATCTGATTCCCTACTGATATGCAAATAAAGAGCCTCATATATGGCCAAAACAGGGCAGAAGCTTTCATTACATGTAGCACAAGCTGGCTCTGAAATGTTTTGGGTTTTTTTTCTTTTGTTAAATTAATTCAGTGCGATGCTGAAAGGCAACCAGAGGCAACTTTTAAGGTGGACTATTATCTTGAGTATGAGGTAGCACTGAATATGTTTACATGCACAAAATATTACAACTTTTACCCTGAATCTGAAAAAGACAAACTGGTAGAGAACGTTCCACTTTTCAAACACCTGCTAATTTGTTCTGTTACACTGTTAACAGTTGATGCCTTTCTTGTTCTGACCACAAATGCGGAGGTTTCTTGGGAGCATCCGTCTCCACCAGAGACGACCTTTGTTTTTCCTCTAACTGACTGTAAACAGGGGCTGTGTGTTGCAACCTGCAGTAAAGCATGTGAAATGGATTCGATTTCTGTAAACACATCCAAAGAATTGTCATAAACTTGAGATAAAATCAGCATATTCCATATCATACGGGAAAATGCTCCATGCTGTGTATGCTGTTTAACCTTTTGTTGGGCAAGTGACTATTTTTGGTCATTTCCTCAAACATTAAATATGGGGCCAACTGGGGCCTCAGTGAGGTCAAGAAGCATTTTGGTTTTTATAACACTATACAGTGATTCAGAGAGATTTTATAGAAATTTTGAAGCTGTAAGTAGTGAATATGTGTGATTTTTGTCCGTTTTTGACCTTATAACAGCTGTTTTATTGCATGGGTTTACTTTTTTAGTGCTGCTCAGATGTTTAACAGCAAGAGGAGGGAGACTGTTGTCATGCCAACCGACGAAGAGGTAGATGATATCCAATAACAGACTAAGGCTGAAACTTTTAATTTCAGAGTATTTCGCTAGTCGTTTTTCAATTGGAAATATGCGCAAAACTTTACCAATATTATATAAAAACAGAAGTGCATAAGGTTGTTTTTTCCATTAAATCACAAATGCGATGATTTGTTTATTAATTATTTTGAGATGACACAAAAAGTCATGCCATAAACATGGTGACGAACATAAATACCATGTTGATATCACTTTCCTGGTGTGTCCGCACATACCGCGTTATGTTTCTTTTAAAATTGTTCTTCTTCACTTGTTGTAACATCTGTCAACATCCGTTTTTTTATTCACGTGACTCTAGTTGCGGAAGAAGGTCTTTCCATTGCAGTTTCGCGTGATATACCGATTTGTGCTACGCCCGAAAAACCACCTCTTGCCAGCGCAAAAACCTGTAATTGACAAACTAAAGTTTTGGCAAAATTGTCGTTTTTTCATTAGATAAATTTTAATGGACAAGTTACAACTGTGCAATTTGAGGGCCAATGGAAAAGCGCTGAAGGGTTAAACGACAACTGCCAAATTCAGAATAACAGTAGAATGATAGTGTGTGTGTGTCAATATTGTACACACACTATGAATATTGATACAATAAATTTGCTTTCTTTCATTTATTGATTTGATTTATTGGCTCTGTTGCATGACATGCGCTTTGTTAATGATTATTCTTAAAGTGTTTAAAATGTACAAATTTCCACTGAGTTATGTGAAATGTGGATATTCTGAGAAGAAGCTGAAACAAAAACTTGCAAAAGCTGCGCAGAACAGTGAAGCAGGCATAGAAAAAAAGCTGCTAGAAGAAAGAAATGAAACAATAGAGTTTATCATCATGCAAATAATCTTTCACTGGTGGTTTACAGACAAATCATATTCATCAGATTTCATTCAAACTACTTCTACTTGTCAATCATATGAAACTTTACCTTCCTTCTTTTGTGTGTGTCCATTAGTTTAAGCAGGAGTTCTGATATATGATCAACTCATTTTACAGTTAGAGTTTCCTGGAAACAAAGCTTCATGATGCTACAGTAGAAGTAACAAAAGCCCAGTTAGATTTTCTTACGTAATGCCACCTCCTCAGGCAGCACCCCCCCCCCCCCCCCCCCCCCAATACACACACCGTGACCCCAGTGAGCCCCCAAGACCCCCTTAACCTTTACCCTTCAACCTTAGGCTGTAAACAGGTGGAAGTTGGGAAGTGGGTGTTATTTGTTGTAATTAGTTTGGCAGCCTGGAAAAAAAACAGCCGATTCTATTACTCATCATCCTGTTCAGAGCATCATTCACTGCCCTTTGATCTGCATGTTACTGCATTTGCTTTTTATTTTCTACATTTCTATGTATCATTATATGCGGGTTCACACTTCTTCACATTTGTGTCTGTATTTTTTATTTTTATTTTTTTTTTACTTCCTCTTTTTCCCTTGGGATGCAAAGATTGTACCTTCTGCTTAAAAAGTTGCTATATAAATAATGTTTTACTTAATCACTTGCACATTTGATCATCTCATTTAAGTCTTTGACAGATATCGTCACATTTCCTTTATTAGAGATTTTCTGTCACTAAAGGCATATGTCATCTTATGAATTTTACTGCAACGTACCTCAGTTTGTAAGCACACAACTTGATCTATATTGTACATTTTTATTGTATTATTTGCCCAATTGCATAATCTTCTGATGAATTATACTGTTTTTCTTTTAGGCATGATTTGTCATATTTATACAAACTTATATTTCAACACCTTTTTCCCTTTTCTTTTCCTTCTTCTGCATGATGCACTATATTATTCAGGGTTCCTACAGGTTTCTACAAGTTAAATTTAAGACTTTTTAAGAATTTTTAAGAATACTTAAGACAGAATTGAATTCCCATTTCACAGTCAATTTCATGGTCATACTGGCAAAAATTCCTCCTAGAATTTAGGAAAATTTCTTTATTTACTCCAATGCCTTGATTCCCACTGTTCCAAGTCATTTCTCACTGGTGGCTGCAAAATTAGCCATAACTGTTTCCTAATTTCAGTATAAATTGTCAGGTTGGAACAGGTGGAACCAAGTAGACTAATGTTACTTTCTTTGCAGTTTGGACGTTTCCCAAACACATTTAAACATAATACAGCAAACAAATTCATGGCAACATAACTTAAGACCTACCATATCAAATTTAATACCTACTGAACACTTTTTTGAGGTATTAAATCCAATCCAACTTTATTTGTAAAGCACTTTAAAACAACTGTAGTGGACCAAAGTGCTGTACAGAAGAAAAATGAAAACCAAAATAGAAGTATAAAATACAGACTAGATTTAAAAACATAGAAAGTGTACAAAAACGAAAAAAAAAAAAAAAAAAAAATGCAGATTAATGCAGATTAAATGCAGATTTGAAAATTCAAGACTTTTAAGACTTTTTAAGACCCAGCAGGTACCCTGATTATTATCATTGATAAACGTGTGCAAACAAGTGGTGCCAGGCGCAACAAACCCTGCCCCTTGCACCTATTTTGCCCATTATAAGTAAATGGGAAGATTTGTTTTAAAAATCACAAAAAATTTGAACTTTGACCCCCGTTTCCCAAAATGTAATGACATCTATTCTGGGTCACTGGCAATCTATAAACCCAATTTGGTATGAATTGAACCAATAGTTTTGCTGCTAAAGTGTTAACAAACAACCAAACCGAACCAAAAACAATACCCCTTGCCTCCCCTTCAGGGGGGCGGGGTAATAAATAAGAAGAAAAAGAAAATGTGAAACTATAACAGAGAACTGTCACAATGTATTGTAAGGAGTTATATAGTTGTAGATAGTTTAGTTTGGTTCAGTTCAGTTCAGTTCAGTAGTCTTTTATTCCATCACTAGTGACTAAGGTTATTTTAAGCTGTTTCTTTAAGGGATGGAGTGAGAAAGTAAAGGGTGACAGGGCTGACGGAGAGAGGCCGGGCAGGAGGGATATAGGGACGGACGGACGGATAGATGTAGGGAGGGAGGGATGGAGGGCAGTCACCTGTGGTGTGGGAATGGAGCAGTGCTCTCCACAGGGGACGCTGGTTTCTTCTGCCCCTCTACACCCCACTCCACTTACCTCATCCTCCTTTTCACCTCCTCCCCTCCTTTGGATACAGCTGCAGGGGGAGGGGGTGTATGTGTATGTGGAGGAGTGGGTGGGTGCACAGCGAGAGGCATAAAGTGGCAGATGACAAAAGAGACAGAAAAGGCAGAGATCAGGAGGTGAAGCAGGTGAAGGAAAAGGCTGGAACACAAATGACACCGCCTGTGTTCATACGTGTGGAACTGCGCTGTTATTATGTCCATGTGCATCTGTATGTGTTCATCACAAAGTCAGCAAAAGTATGTTTTTGTCAATAATGTAACAACTTTTGATTCATGTCTTTCTGCCTGCAATCACACTTGACAAAATATTCCACATAGGGAGTAAGCAGTTATGTAATTAAATGAGAAAATAGTTTCTGTGAGAAATTACAGCAAATTAAAAAAAAAATTTAATCCACACGTTGGCGATTACAAAGGGGTTACATCAAAATATCTTTGTTTCTGATAAAAGCTTATAGGTAGAATACATTTTACTTTGCTGTACTATGTGTTTGTTGTTTAGTATCTACATTTGTTTCTGGTGCTTTATTAATAAAATATTCTCATCTTAAGCCAAGATATACTGAAGAATAATTACTGTATGTTTTTCTTTCCAGTCTAATTACCCAAAGATTTTCTTTTTAGAAAAGTAATCAAAACGCAAGAAAATGTGAGACGTTAAACTACTTTGATGAAGCAGCTAAAAAAGTTATACTATACTTATTACATTTTAATAGTATAACTAGTCATCTGTAGCCTATTGTGTATCAAAAATAACCTAACCCAAAACTGTGAGATGTGTTTGGGTGCTGCTATTGAATCAGAAACTATGGAAAAACATAGAAAGAAATTAGACTCAAGTTTTCTATTTCCCTCCAGGAATATACAGTACATGACTACAAACAAGGATAGAATTTCTTCCACAAGGCATAGTTAGGTTCTGCTTCACCTGAATGTATCTATTGGTATTTGCCTCATCAGTGTTGAGTGTGTGTGTGTGTGTGTGTGTGTGTGTGTGTGTGGGTGCGTGCGTGCGTGCAAGAAACCATTGTCCCATAGGGCTCCATTTGGAATTAGGGATGTAATGATATGAAAATTTCATATCACGTTTATTGTGACCAAAATTATCACGGTTATTATTATCACAGTATTGTTGAAATGTGCTCAAAATGTTCAAAAAGTACTTATACACACACTGAAATCATTTAATAAAGTTGTATTTTGAAAAAAAAAAAAAAAAATCATATAAAATAACACACACAATGTACTTTCTGTGGCAGAAACATTTAAATATTAACATGTAAACATCAAACATACAAATGTGCATTAAAAATGGCACCTTATGGCCATTGTTTGACCATTTTCCATATGAAGTTTGAGTTGTTTTAGGCTCTCTCTCTCTCTCTCTCTCTCTCTCTCTCTCTCTCTCTCTCTCAAAGTGCGATAATCAAACACGGTTATCATGATAATTAGAATTTAAATGGTAATACTAACTGTCGAGAATTTTACCGCGGTTTATCATTATACCGGTAATCGTTACACCCCTATTGGAATAAAGGTACAGATGCAAATTAATAAACATAAACTGAAGTCAAACAAGTAAAAGTTGAAATGATTCCACTAGGGAATAATTACACTTTTTAATTAGAATATTGTCAATAAATATCCTTAAATATCTTTCAAATCAGCATTTCCTTAAATGACTCCTTATATTAGACCGTTACCAGGAGTTTGGCCATAAATGTGTCGATAATCATTTCAGCGTCAATACACCAAACTATAGATTATAATGTAGGTGGGGTGCATTTGTGTGTGCTGCCCTCTGTCCCCGAGGCAGCTGCTTCCTGATGACCCCCAGCAGCGAGCTGTCACTGAACATCTGCATCACACACACACACAGGTTTGTGTATCTCTGCGTGTACATACGAGTGTGGTGGCCTCTTTTCTGCTTGGTTGGGATTCTGTCACAAGTATTTGGAGAGTCTCACAGCCACACACACTGACACTAACAACGGGAGACGGACAGACAGATGTAAGTGTGTGTGTGTGGTTAACGTTAATGATGAGAGAAAGAGTCGAGTTACTACAGCGCCGCCAAAATCACGGCCCATGACCTTTTATCGGCAGACACATGCATGCAATCACACACATATAACAATATTAATAGCAAAGAAATGTTATATTTTAAGAATTTGCACAGGAGGAGGTGACCATTAAGACCAATTAGAAAGTACAGATAACTTTCAGAACAAACCGTGACCCAAAAAAACCACCCATAAGCAGCTGCTATTGTCTTTAGCTTCTAAGTACTCAGAACATCTACTTAAAACAAAGTACAGATAAATATCCAGTACTTACTAGGGATGTAACAATATAAAAATTTCATATCACAGCTATTGTGACCAAAATTATCACGGTTATCATTATTATCGCGGTATTGTTGAAATGTGCTCAAAATGTTCAAAACTACTTATACACACACTGAAATAATATAACCAAGTTGTATTTTGAAAAAACAAACAAAAACAAATAAATAACACACACAATGTACTTTCTGTTGCAGAAACATTAAAATATTAACACGTAAACATCAAACATACAAATGAGCATTAAAGATGGCCATAAGAGATATCTGCACTAGGAGTGGGAATTAATAGGATTTGATCAATATCAATGCCATTGTCCATTCTGCTTACTAATCAAATTCCTTGTCAATTCTATCGATTCCTGAGTGTTTTTTTTGAGCGGAGAAAAAAAAGTAGTTGGACAGGTCATAGAGGAGTTTGTTTGATCATTTTCCAGATCAAATCATTCAGTGTCACACATATGCACTATTGTACACACAAACAGAAAGTGAAACACAGTCATATTTTCCTGAACTGTTAAATGAACAAATGTAAATATTCTGAAAGAACGAGGATTTTAAAACATGTTAGGCTGATCTGATCCAGACTGGCCAGTGGTTCACTCCAGGTGAGTGACAGACCAATCCTAACAGTGTCATATGGTCCAGTTCCTCTGGAGGTCAGTCAGTGGATTTACTGTTGAATGTCCTTCAGTTCATAAAGCCTCCTCTCCTTTGGTTTTTACACACATCATGTGTCTTTGTACAGATCAAGTTCACTGGTTTGGGCCCATCTGAACTGGCATGAGTTTGTCCTGAGTATCTATATTGAGACAGTTTCTCTGCTGGGTGAGGATCTGAAGCAGCAGAGCTGGGGAGGGGGTAACAGTAGCGCGGACTTGGTCTGTACGCGCGCGCGCTTGGACGGACCGGGTCCACGCTCGTACGGACTGGGTCCGAGCACTGGCTTGCTCGCACGGACCGAGGCCGTGCGCTCGCTCGCTCGGACGGGCCCGGGTCCATGCACACGCTCAAATGGACCTGGGTCCTTGCAGGAGCCCATTAACCCCAAACTCTGGAGCTCTGTCCATGCAGGTGCCTTCCGCCATGTTTTCAGAGGCCAAACACTGCAAACTGCACACACACGCCTGGTCGCATGCCGCTGCTTCTCCAGGAAATGAACAGTATCACTGTGATTTTCAAAGTGCGGTAATCTAACACGGTTACCGTAATAATCGGTAATACTAACCGTCGGAAATTTTACCGCAGTTTATCATTATACAAGTAATCGTTACATCCCTAGTACTTAGTTTTTTTTGATGAAGGTCTTTTTTTTATTTTCAATTTTCAAATGTACAAGAAACATACAACTTGGACATAAAACAATTGTATCCAGTTCTTATCCACTTGCCCATCTACCCATCCCCCCCACCCCAAGTACTGGACCTTCATAATTGTGCATGTACAGACACATACGCATTTATCACAGAGTTCATTGTGGGAATGGGAATTCCACGTAGCCACAGCACCAACACACATGGAGACAACAAGCAATGAAACTGTGTCCGCTACCGGGTCAGACGAAATCATACACACCTCGCAAACATACAGGGTATGACCGGGTATTAAGTATTGTTTTTTCGCGTTCAAACACCTCTTATTATAAGATTTACTTGCAGTGATTCCTTCCATTTCTTCGGACCCAGTAGCGGACACAGGTTCATTGTTTGTTGTCTCCATGTGGCGGCCTGTCCTAAACCCAGGTAAACAGAATGTCAGCCAATGAGAGCATAGGTACACACAAACATCAGCTAATGAGAACACAGGTACACAGAAACGTCAGCCAATGAGAGCGCAGGTACACAGAAACATCAGCCAATGAGAGCGCAGGTACACAGAAACGTCAGTCAATGAGAGCACAGGTATGCAGAAACATCAGCCAATGAGAGCACAGGTACACAGAACATCAGCCAATGAGAGCACAGGTACACAGAACGTGAGCCAATGAGAGCGCAGGTACACAGAAACGCCAGCCAATAAGAGCACAGGTACACAGAAAAGTCAGCCAATGAAAGTGCAGGTACACAGAACATCAGCCAATAAGAGCACAGGTACGCAGAAACGTCAGCCAATGAGAGCACAGGTACACAGAAAAGTCAGCCAATGAAAGTGCAGATACACAGAACGTCAGCCAATGAGAGCACAGGTACACAGAATATCAGCGAATGAGAGCGCAGGTACACGAAATATCAGCCAATGAGAGCGCAGGTACATAGAACGTGACTGACGTTCTGTGTACCTGCACTTTCATCACTTTATAGCAATTTTTTTTTGTAATAAATAACATACAAATGCAATGTAGAACAACAGAATTTTCATCCACATGCAGTACTTATAAACAGTCCTTCTATGGTATTATTTGCTACTTTTACTTCACACCTAGACACAAGTCCACAAATCTGGCAAGAGGCAAGCACACGGGTTGCATGTCCTTTAGGAAATGTGCTTCTGTCTAGTTTTATCTGATATTTAACGTGTGAGGACGGGTGTTTATTAAGTTACTTCTGCTCCTCAGAACAGAGTAGAGTAAAAACTTCACCAACTTGCATGAAGAAGATAAAACAGGACACAGTTCAACACATATTGTAATAGGCCTACATATTGTTTTATATAATACAAAACATTTGCTCTTTCTACTGTTTAAATCTTTCGTCTTCAGTCTATATTAAAGAAACTGCTATCAATTGGTGGTAGACGGTATGCATTTATTTTTAGCTTATATGATTATCTAAGAAAAACTATCTTTATCCCCCTTCCCTTTGTTACAGTAAATGTCAACATCACAAAGTTGTCATTAAAAATAAAGAGAGTGACAGGAAGGGGGAACTTTTCTTCCTCGTCGTCTCGTTCTGCTGTGCACACAAGCTGCACGTCTGACAGAGTTTTCCGGCAATCTCCCCTAATCTGTTGAAACAATTTGCTGAGGTGTGTGTGTGAGTGTGTGTCCGTGGGAGTGGGTTAAGGTAGGGAAGGGTCCAACACCACTGTGATTGGGGTCAGAGGTCGTCAGGGAACCAGGGAGCTGTCATGCTCCATTACGTTGTGCTTTGGGACAGAACTAAAACCGGAGTGAGGCACCCAGAAAACTTTTTTACTCCCCTTAACAGCCCCATTTTACACTCATCTGGACACTTACAGGCCATGCATGACCACACACACTGTTAAAAACAAAGAATGACTTGTAATGGTGCACATGAATCAATTAATAATGATAAGATTTGATAGAAATGTTCATATGTAATCAAACTCAGAGTAAAATATAGTATTTTTATGACAGGGCACAATATAATCTAATCACAACCCTACAGTACAAAAACAATAATTGCTCATAGAAAAAATATATTACAAACCGACAAACAAATCCAAACTACTGGTTACTGTGATTGAGAAAATAGTTGAACCATGCCATACATTTCTTTTTGCAGACCTTGAAAACTGGCTGTACATTTCATCTGGAGAATTTAGAGATTCAATTTAGTTTCTGTGGTTTTACGGTTGTGCTGTGGGCAGTGACCAAAAGGACAAGATCACAGATACAAGTGTGGAAATGGGTTTTCTCCACAGGGTGGCTGGGTTCTCCCTCAGAGATAGAGTGAGGGATTCAGCCATCTGGGAGGGGTTCAGAGTAGAGTCGCTGCTTCTCCACATCAACATTCATCTGGTCAGGATGCCTCCTGGACGCCTCCCTGGTGAGGTGGTCCAGGCATGTCCAACCAGGAGGAGACCCCAAGACAGACCCAGGTTAAAGAGATTAGGCCTACATCTCTCAGCTGGCCTGGGAACGCCTTGGAATCCCCCCCCAAAAGGAGCTGGAAGACAGGGCCTCAAACTGACTCAAACTGATGCCTCCGTGACCCGGACCCAGATAAGCGGAAGAAGATGGATGGATGGTTTTAACGTTCCTTTTGCATCCAGTGTAGGATAAATCCAGAATATTAAGGGGCTTTAAGATGCAAGAGCCAAAACCAGGAAAAGAAATGCATAATATTTGAAAATACAAGCCCTTCTGCAGCTTCTCACAAGTGTAAATATTAATATAGATGACTTGAAAAGACACTTTTCCAAACTTCCATGTCAAGCCATGAGTCATGAGTGCTTTAGAGTCTCATCTCTTAATTGATAAGTGGCGATTTTTCTGAGAACCTGAATTTCTCTTTCAATACAGTCTATAAGAATAAAAGCTAAATATTGTTTATATACTTCATGAAAAAAGCGTGTCATATTCTTTAATGATTGATTTATTGAACCATTAGAGTCAGTCAGTGTTTCCTGTGGAATTCATCTGGTGGTGTGGCAGTCTGTAATGAGGGGGTTTCACGTGCATGCGTTTTGTCGGTGGGTGGGTGTGCGCGCGCGTGTTTCATCGGTGGGTGCATGCGTGTGCGTTTCGTCAGTGGGGTGGAGTTACTCCGGCCGCACGTGCGCAGTTCGGCCAGGGGATGCATGCATGTTGGATGGTAACCACGCGTGCGTGCGTCACTTTCCGTCCTACTTATAATACTATGGGGGTACGCGGCAGTGCATTCCGTGGCCCCGCAGAAGTGAAAGTGAAACTTTTCACTCATTTATCTTTTTTCTACCTCCTGAAGCTTCGTAAACTTTAATTTGAGGGGACAGGACATTTGTCCTGGACTATAATATATTATACATATGTATAATAAGTTCCCCCCCTACCCCCAGCTTTTTCTCCTGGCCACTGGGGTGACTACAGGACATAATGTTCGACATACCTGTGGCCCGGATCAGGACCCTGGAGGATGTTTTCAACTTCTGTCTCACTGACCGTGGACTAGACCAACCTCCAGGGAAAACGCTCCGATCCAATACCAACTCCGCATTTGTGCATGTATTTATGCGGGAGTGCACTGCTCCCACAAACAGACGGCCAGGCTGTGTTTCGCTCCATCATGTCCCTAATGCCATTCTAACTCATCAACGCCATGATCCGGTTTGATGGCCAGCTATCCCAGCCACGGCGCTGCAGCGCAGACAAACCGGCAGCCCTCAGACAGGTGTGGACGGGCGGAAAAGGGCAATGAACCAACAATTAATAATTTAACCCAGCAAATTCTTATCGACACTTAAGCGATAGTTGAGTAACTGTTTACATCCCTACTTAAGACCTAGCATTTCGAATTTAAAATCCTTTTAAAGACTTTTTTAAGGTATTAAATGCAGATTTGGAAATTCAAGACTTTTAAGACTTTTTAAGACCCCGCGGGAATCCTGGACATAATAAAAATGCAGGACTGGGTGACAAAATCATAATTCTACCTATCATATTCAATTCCTGCAGTTAGATCCCCCTAAATCTTGCACACTGTACCTCTAAGTAAGTCTTGCTGTAATATTTCTGCTTTTCAGATACTATAATACACTAATGAGGAAATCAGAACCAGGAATTTCTGAGTTCTTTTGTGACGTAACACTCGGCCTTGCACCACTATATCTGTAAAAATGAAGACTGAGGAATGTTGATTTGAAAAGGTTGTAATGGCCCTGTCCTTTCTATTTAGAGGCAACTTTCCACCATCTACGTACAGGCTGTTTCCCTGACAGAAGGTGCTCTCAGCTGTCTGCAGCCTATTCATCACCGCGACAAGCCGGCTGACTTAACGTCTGCGAGCTCTGCACGGAGACAGGCATGTGATGATGGAGCTCACGGTCGGCCACAGCAGCAGGTGTTTGTGTGGAGAGAGACATAGAGGGGTATTCTTTTATCTTTCATCTTGTCTGCTAGAGCAAGGATATTATTGATTTGTTGAAGGAATTTACGATTCACACAATACACCAAACGCCTAAAACACTTAATTAAGGTTTCAGGGGTATTTTTGTGAAGACGGAGAAGTTTGGTGGTTTTGTAAATGTGACATGATACTTTGAGGCCATTGAGTCTTTTCATTGACTCTCCTTAAAGCTTCACATGAGGTATGTTATGCCTTGAGTGAAAGGGGATGAAAGGAACCGAGGGAGAAGAAAAAGACTGGGAATGACAAAAAAAAAGTGTCTCCAGTTTGACATGAACTGGGGATGCACTTAAAATCCACAAGGATACCGCTGCTTTACTAAACTTTTGCCAGCCCCTCCACAGGTTGAACTCACCATTCTAACTTTGTCACCCAGAAACTGTTACTATGACTAAAAATCCATCTGAAAAAAATGAACTGTTTGCATATTTGTTTATTCATTCATTTCATACTAATTTCTCTGATGTCCACAATGTCAAAATCCACCACAAAAGCCTATTTGAACATATAACCAGTCATAAAAATATCCTACTAAATAACCTCCAATGCTGTCATTCTACTTACAATGAACCAAGGCCAGCAGTAATCCAAGCTAACCTACTTAAAGCTGCAGTGCTTAATAGTTTTCTACAGTCACTGAGCAGAAACCGCTAATTACCTTTCAGTATATTGTAATTCAAGTGGTCTGAGAGGACATGGGACTTTTGCATCTATTCCATGCCAGTGTTTTCAAGCTCTAGAAAGTATACCCTGCACTGATCAGATTCTGTTTAATCACAGGCAGGTTTTCAGACAGGTTAAATGAATAATATTCAGCCGATTCTGTAGATGCACCCTGTATGTGACTCTACTGCTCTGCTCCGTGTCTCATGGTGGAAGCTTAGAAAGGTGGATGACATAACTTCAGGTCATCTATATTTATTTAGTCTTTTAATATGGACTTTACGACATGAGACACAGAAAAGGTGTATATTCAATTTGTGGTGTTTTCCTCCTGAATTCAGCTTCTGCAGCTTTAACCCATAAAGACCCAGTGCTACTTTTGTGGCACTTCACAAATGAATTTTTCTCTATATTTAACCTTTCTTAAGTGATTCATCACCATTTATTTATAGTATTATCCTCTTTATTTTGCATTTTCTCAGTGTAAATCATGAATTTTGCTATATTTGATTTACTGATCATGTAGATGGTCATAAAAGCTCAGATTAAAGTTGAGGGTTCTTATATCAAAAACAGAGAAAACTGAAGAAATTAGTGATTTTATCAGCAAAGATATCAATAACTGAACTAAAAACAAGTGTGTCCATCCACTGTCATTGATCCAACTCCATAGGATTTACAGGTGAATCAATGTTGAAGAAGATGACGACGTTTCCACATTCACAATCAGCTTCTGAACATCCAAATAGGTCATATCTGATGACCAAGGAAAGATGACAAACAGTATTTTATACCAATTATTTACATGTATTGATAGGATTAGTGGATTGACAGGTATTAAACAGTTTAGATCAGTAGATGATGTTGGCCGTCAGTGGCTGTTTAGGTCTTTATTGGTTAAAGTATCATCAGTCACTTAGTCATATATGGTTCTCGAAACACGGATTGTCAATACTTGTAACAGTAATACATTGATCAACTCTGTACTCAGATATGTTTCATTCCAAATAAAGGAGGCTGACGCAAACTTCCATTGTAAATACTGCACAACCATGTTTCCAGAACATAAGTGTGTTATTTATTATTAAATAAAACCAACTGTGCTTTGTTTCACGTGACTGCCAAAATGTCTAGTTGCTCCTGTATATATTTATAACAGAGTTCACTGGTGTTTTTTTATGTCTGAAATAAAAACAGAGATCACCTCCAAAGTTCATGCAGCATCTTTCATGTACTGTATATACTTCTACAGTCTGTGAACTCCAATGAAGGAATGATTGGTGAGGGATCATTTAGTGTTTTGATGCTGCTGGGAAACAAGTCAGCCCAAATTCTGCCATAGGTGTAAAATGGGTTAAAATCTGGTGATTGTGAAGTTTCATACTCGACCAATTCACTATTGATGAGCGCATTTCCATCCTCCCAAGATCACTGGCATAAGGTTTTCCTTTACTTTGTCACCCATCTGTATATTTAGCTAATACTGTACATTTGTAGAAAACACATTCTTGCCCATTAGGGCTGCAACTAATAATGATTTTAATAACAGATTAATCTGTAGATGATCGATTCATGGGATAAACACAAACCACTCAATTCTCAAAAATCAGTATTTAACCCATAGCAATATAGGCTGCAGACAAGTCACTAATGATTACATCCCCACAATGGCTTCGGGTATAGTTAGTGAGCACTAGCCCGTTGCCTAGACTTGTTATGGCTAGAAACTAGCAAGCTATAGTCTTCAACCAGCTCCAGTTATAGGCTATCAAACTAGCATTGTATGTATTAGTTCCAGTCAATGATAGGTAATGTTAGTCTGGTGGCCTGATAAAAAGAAATGATGAAAATGTTATAATTATGACGATAGTGTCTACCTAGCTAGTGGGCTAAAGCAATCACGACACATAGGCTATCTTAAACGAATGTTTACAGTATGTTCCTGGTGGCCACAACAGCCCCGTTTGCCCAAAACGTAGCATGCCATGGGATTTTGGCCATTTTTTCCCTCCATATTCAAGTTTTGTTACATAAACGGTGCACTGCATTTTGGTCAAACAGGGCTGCCGTAGCTACTGGGAACATAATGTAAACCTAGCTTTAAAAATCTGGCTTGGCATCCGAAGCCTCAGCCATGCTGCTCTGTGTTTTACCTCTGTTAAACTACACAGCGTGTGGGCATGCCTCAATACTAACATGCTCAAGACCCAACAAATCGACTGCCAAATTCCTTGTCAACTCTTAAGAATTGATTTAATAAATTCACTGTTGCATCACTATTGCCCATAAAGTTGGAATCAAATGTTTTTTACTTCATATGAAATGATTGTGACAGTGTGATATATTCTTAAAGTGCAGTGGTACCTGATCAAAGGTGATTACTGATGTGTATAAATAGGAATAAAAAGAGGAACGTGTCTGAAAACAACATAATTCCAACTGCATGGACAACAGCGTGTATTGTGATCTGCATTACCGTCCAATTTTTATTCAAGTGTTTACTCCACTTCTGTCTTTACATAATTACAACCAAAGCTTGAAATGATTCATTTTCAACTTGAACTTTTTCCACTACTTAATCATACTTTTGACCTTTAAAAACAGCATTGCCCTGTTGAGCAACTTTTTTTCCTTGTTGATAAGGTGACACAAAGGTACGTGGCTGCAGAGATGTTGGGATATCCTGCAGGTCTGTGTGAACTGGGCGGTGATGGTGCAAGCTGCTCCTAAGCAAGCAGCTCATGTTTAGTCCCAGTCTAGTGGAAAAAACCTGCCTAACCTGTCCCATAGTCCCTCAGCTATGTCAGTGTGTGTGTGTGGGCTACTTACCTCACTGGGTGCTGCAGGAAAAACATCCGAGCACTGATCAAAACAACTACACACAGATGAAGATAAGACTGGTGTGTTTTTGTATGACGGGTCTGTTTTTGAGTGTGTTGTCCTCAGAGAAAGGGTACAAATGTGTACGAGACAAGGAAACAGGGGAAAGCATCGTGTTTGGAAAGACACATGGCAAGACCAAGAAACAAAGAGCAGGCTACGACTAGTTTTGAAGCCGTACGCTACCACCAACTCGACCATGTGTCTTTGACTGGAGCGCCGTTGGGGAACAGATAAGAGTTGTGTGTACATTGTTTTCGAGCAGCAGCTTCCAAGGTATCTTTAAGTCTGATAACACACATTGAAGACGAGTACGGCTGGAGCTCCTTTTTGAGCAGTGTACGTGGGCAAAATGTCATGGCAACAAGACCAAAATATGAAAAAATAGGCCTTTAGACTAAAAAACAAAATGACAGGTTGTTTGATATTTAATCCCCAAATCCAAAGTACACTGAAAATACAATAATATGTTGCAAAATTGCGATATTGACTAATGTAAATGGAAATTGCTCAAAACAAGTGTACTGCATTGGTTCTGACAGAGCAGCCAATTCAAGTTACAGTCTCTTGTAGTTGTGACAACAGCTTATGGTTAGATTTAGGGACGATTCAACTCACAATGTATTTATTTCTATTTAAAACAAACCACAAGCTTTTCTGTAATCTGTAACAAAGGGATTTTATTGTTGAAGCCCAAAGTAGGGATGTCCCGGGGGGGGGGGGGGGGGGACAAATGTCCTGCCCCCTCAAATTAAGTTTCATTTTCACTTTAAGGTCCAGTTGTGATGTGCGACTTGGGTTTTCAACCCGCGGGGCATTTGTGGAATTATTTGACCCGACCCAACCCGCACCACAAATAAACTGACATTCTTTTGACCCACCACCCCCAACCCGCAACCAACCCACTGATCCGCACATTACTAATGTATGGCATTGAACGTACCCCCATTTAATACCCGGACAGGCCTGTCCATAGACACGCTACAGCAGTGGCAAACATACAACCCACGGTCCGAAACCAGCCCTCCAAAAGTTCTAATTTGTCCCACAGTATGAATTTGGAAAGTGCAAAAATTATACTAACGTTATTAAGAGTCAAAGGTGTCGTACTTGTTTTAGTTCAGGTTCCACATTCAGCCCAGTAGTGATCTCAAGTAAAATAATAGCATAATAACCTATAAATAAGGACTCCAAATCTAAATCAAAATTTCCTAGTAAAAACTCTGTATCGAATCAGTATTGGATCGATATCAGCAAAACTAAACCAAAAAAAAATCAGATCAGACACAAAAAAATCCACATTGGGACATCACTAGCCCAAACACCTGCAGGAGTTGGAATACAAACTCCACTTTCTGGTGTAGTCCTTATAGTCCTTACATACAGGAAAAAAGTACAGGACTCTTCAGTGTGTTTACATATACTTTTAGTACCGCTAGTTACAAGACCTAATCAAATTTTGATTATATGCAGGATATGATGTTTACATGGAACACAGAGAACATGATAAATATGCTGGTTGGTCATTGCTAATGCTGTTTGTACAGGCACCTGTGAGCTTTACAACATGATGTGTTAATTTAATCTGGCATTTCAGTTCTGTTTAGCTTTAAAGTCACCGCAGTTCAGAAAACGAGGCTACTTTGGTTTATGGCAGACTTAGCCCTCTTAAATGCTAACATTGCGATGTAGTGGTAATAATATACTGTCAGCAATGGGAAATGAGATCCACAGATGAATACATGTTTCAGTTGTTATTCCTTCACTGCCACCTTGTAGAATAAGGAGGTGGATGAAGATCTGCAGCTGTGATTATATTATAATTATAATGTTTCTATAGCGTTTTCCACTGTGACCTGAGTTGCACCATTCATGTTGTTAAACCAACGTCCACTAGGTTTGTTTGGTTTTTTTAAACTAGACTTGAAATGCACAGCTTTTTTATGCTTTTTTCAATCTAATCTGCCAAATAGCTATATTTATTTGTTTTCATTACTGAAAGACAAAATTATGTCCCATTATTCCAGTGGTATGATGCTTCCATAGCCACCATGTTTGTATTTCTGTTATATCGTTTAGCACCTGTGCAGTAATCCATAACGTCATAAACCTGAGTAAGATGTTTATATTTAACAGCACCCCAGATAATAGTGATAATTACTCCAAATAGAGTATCCAGGTTGTCCAAAACCAGTATAAAGTCTCATCCAGGTTAACACATAAAGGCCCTGTGCTAATTCTGTAACCGTTCCCAAATTATTTTTTTCTTTTTTAAGTAATTTATCAAGATTTATTAAAATAGTATCCTATGTATTTTGCATTTTTCCCTGTAAATCATGTATTTTCCTATACTTAATTCCCTATACTTAATTTAGATGCTAAAGAAAACTCAGAGTGAATTCAAAAGTTAGCCTTCTATATCAAAACAAAGAAAACTGAAGAAAAAGTGACTTTTTCAGCAAAGATATCAATAACTGAAACTGTCGTTGATCCAACTCCATGGGTTTTACTGGTGAATCAATGTTGTAGAAGATTACGGTGTTTCCACGTTCACTACGGAGCCTCTGAACGTCCAAATGGGTCATATCTGATGACCATGAAAAGATGACAAACCTTTATTTTACACCAATTATTTACACATTAAAAGGATTAGTGGATCAACAGGTATTAAACTGTTTAGAGCAGTTGATGGTTTTGGTCACTGGCCGCTGTTTGGGTCTTTATGTGTTAATGTAATCAGGATATGACGTTTACATGCACAAACAAGGATGAGATGCTTCGAATACCACCTGACATGCAGAATAATAAGGTGCATGTGAACAGAATGAAATGGTAAATGACTTTTTTTTTTTTTTTACAACATAACCTTCAGAAACATAAAGTCTCCAACATTATGTGTTTCATTAAATATATTTCTGTAATCTCTGGACTTTCTAAACTGCTCTGTTGTAAAAAAAAAAAAAAAAACACAAAAAAAAAACACAAAAAAAACTTTACAACACATTTGGCTTTGACATCTCATGTTACACACTTCTTAACAGGTCCATCTCTAAAGAGCTCACAAGATTTCATTTCAGATTGTCAAATATTTCACCGACCATCAGAAATGAAAGACAACAGATTGGTACCTCAGAAGTCTTTTTCCTTGTTTTATTTTCTTTGTAAATGTTTGAAGAGCCCTCACATTTCTCTGTTGTCTCTGTTAAACTGGATTTTAAAGTAGTTCATCAGTAACACACTGCTCTGACACCGATGTTTCCGTGTGAATAACCTGATAGTGTCATATGTCATATAATAATACATCTGTCAGTACTTTTATTTCAGTAGGATTTTTCATTATAATAAAGTATTTTTATATTGTTGTATGTTTACTCTCACTTATAAGGGTCCTATTTTACTAAACCCACTTTTATTAGTCTTTGGTCCATTTATTTGTGCATTTGGGGACCCTAATAGTTCAAAAAGTTGAATTTGAACCCTCAAGGTGCTCATTCATTTTCGGCAGAAATTGAATCAGATGGATTTCTACAACCCATGTTAATTCCTTCTTAATTTGTTACATCTATAATGATTGTAATTTCCGGACAATAAGCCACTAGTTTTTTTCACACGCTTTGAACCCTGCTGCTTCAACAAAGATGCGGCTAATTTATGTTTCAAACACTTTAAAGTGGCACACCAAGTTGAGTGGGAGGCTTGGATGACTATCGGTGAGAAATCATTTACCAAAACTGGCCGCACGCGAAGAGCAAATTGTCAAAAAATCCACTATCACCAACAGGTTTTGAAAGGCTGGACTTCTGCGTGATGAAGACGACAGCACAAGCTCAAGGGTGAATTTGCCTCAAGACGAAAATGACTTTGAGGGCGACACCGAAAGAGAGACTGAGAAAGTGTGTGACGAAGTAATTCTGAGGACGTTCAATTCCGACACTGAAGAAGACGACTTTAATGGTTTTGGTGCGCTGGAGGAAGATGAAGATAGCGATCAATGACTTTTCTGGTACGCTACTGTATTTTTTATTTTTTTAACCAGCCATGTTACAAGCATTGTTTGGACAAAAGCATTTATTTAATTCATTCAGTATCTGAACCAGCATTATCCTCACTAGGGTCACGGGGGTCGCTTGGAGCCTATCCCAGCTACATAGGGGCGAAGGCGGGGTACACCCTGGATAAGTCACCAGTTCATCACAGGGCTGAACATATAGAGACAAACAATCAGTCTCACATTCACACCTATGGGCAATTTAGATTAACCAATTGACCTATCAGTGCATGTCTTTGGATGGTGGGAGGAGCCAGAGTACCCGGAGAAAACCCACGCAGACATGGGGAGAACATGCAAACTCCACACAGAAAGGTCCCACCCCCCATCAACTGGTGTTGAAATCGAACCCAGGACCTTCTTGCTGTGAGGCACAAGTGCTAACCACTGCACCACTGTGTCACCCCATTTATTTAATTAAAAGTTTAGCTGGTTTTTTTAAACATTTATTTATTTAAAAGTTTAAAAAATCTTTTTTTTTTATTTTTTTATTATACATTTCCATAAACAAGTACTTAGACATAAGAAACCACACAGACACGATACAAAAAAAACAAATTATACAACAAACCTACAAATAGGGATGTAACGATATGAAAATTTCATATCACGGTTATTGTGACCAAAATTATCACGGTTATCATTATTATCGCGGTATTATTGAAATTGTGCTCAAAATGTTCAAAAAGTACTGATACACACACTGAAATAATTTAACGAAGTTGTATTTAAAAAAAAAAAACAAATAAAATAATTGGCACAATGTACCTTCTGTTGGTAGAAACAGTTAAATATTAACCCTTAGTGGTCTGAGCCTATTTTGGCTGTTTTTCAGAACTTTTGATTTTGCCTTTATATACTATATAAAGAAATGTTTTCTATGCCCATGTTTTGTATCTTTTTTTTCAGCACAACTTCATTTATGTCATCTGCCTATTGTTTTTTTCATTTTAACCTACTATATCAACTCGAACTTTTTCAAAGACTTTAAAAGTGAATACTGGTTCCAAATATTAGGTAGTAAAAATCTAAATTGTAATAAATTAAAACTATACTCAAATATTTGACATAAAAGCATAGCTTTACATAGGCATTTTGTCACCTACAAGTGCAGTAATCAAACGCGGTTATCATGATCATTAGAATTTAAACGGTAATACTAACAGTCTGCAATTTTACCGCAGTTTATCGTTATACCGGTAATCGTTACATCCCTACATACAAACCTATTAAACACAAAGAAAGAGAAAAAAACAACAAATTAACAACAAGATAAATAATATTATCAACTCCTCTTTACAAAAAAAAAAGAATAAATAAATAAATCTTTCTGTGTAAATATCTCATGTCACAACGTGGACACCTGCGGTTTATAGACACGTGCAGCCTATATATGTACAAAAAAATGTTTTTCTTTGTAAATTCAGTGTGTCCGGTTTATATTCAGGTGTGCTCAATAGTCCGGAAATTACGGTAGTTATGTCACGACATTTGCACATATAAGGTAAAGACTTCCGACAAACATTTCTCCGAGTACGACATAACTGTTTGTCGTCAGCAGCAGCGGTTGTAGTAAAAACTGAACATATGTCCAAACTTCGAGCCGATTACTTAAAATATTCACTTGTTGGTTGAACAGGACAGAGCAACACAGCCAACAACCTGGAGGGGGCGGGGCATGAAGTGGCTCATTTGCATTTAAAGGGCCAGCACTCAAAACGACCTTTCTCCTGTCATTACTCAGAAATAGGGTTGAAGATGGACCTGTGGAGTTGAATTAATGAAGAATTCAGACCCAAGTATAGCACTTACAGTTTATGTAGACCACAGGGAAATGTTTTAAAATGCTTAACTCCATTTAAAAAAGCAAAATATCACTCCTTTAAGGGTCTGAATACCTCTTCCACTACTTGTAATACTACTTGTAATGGCCCAATTAAATCTACTTGTAGACAGTTGTGTATGAAAACAGGACACTCATCCTACACTAATACTCTGGGTGCTCCTCCCTAACCAACTAGAGAAGCCAGAACAACCTGTAACTGTCTCACCTCTTACATAAACTTCAAACTAACTTGGGAGCACAGGAATAAATGAAAGCTGAAAACATACTTTGACACCTGCTGCGCTCTGTGGCAAAGCTCAGCTGTCTTAAGCTCTCAAAGTCTTAATGCAAAAAGTCGCAAATAGAAGCAAAATCCATCATTTAAGTGTACGGCGGCTTGAAAACTGTCCCTCAGTTGAAGTTCTGCTTGTAAGGCCAGTCCCTGGTTGAATAAGTTTTTCCTAATCTGTAACAAGATGTCTTGGCCTTAACACTAATAGAACTGGAGCTCCTCAACAATCATCCAAATCTACAACACTTTTATATGTTGGCAGAGCGTTTCCAGCTACAGAATCATATTAAGTGAAGTGTGAGCAGGATTTTACACATCCACACCAGTTCTTCTGTTCTTTTCATTTAAAAAAGCTAAACTCAAGTGAGAGGAAAATGTTTGATGAGGGACGGGCTCACGACTTTAAAGTGTTTTTTTTTTTTTTTTTTAAGTCTTTCATCTTTCCCTCTTAGAGACATTTTAATATGTTACACATTAACTTTACAGATGGTGTCGGAGGCGACAGACCAACGTGCACGTAGCGGAGGCGTGTAATTGTGCCGTCGCTCGACTCGGCGGTTTGTTTTTCAAGCTGGGAGATGATTGGTGCCGATAAGACAGACCTCTAAATATAAAGTTGTGGAATCATTAAAACCATGTAAATATTCCCCTCCAATCCCTTTACACTAATCCGCACCATGGCCAATGAAACCATTTATTAGAAAATCATCAGCTTTGCAACATTCCAGGATTTCTAGACTTTACGAGTGTGTGTGTGTGTGTGTGTTTGCTATTCGTGTGTGTGCGTGCATTTGCATGTCAGCATTAACACGAGAGAACCTGTGCATGTGAGTGTGTTTTATGCAATTATGCATGTGCGTATGCATGCTTTACCATGGCGTGTACTGCTTATTTCTGCAAATAACTGTGCTATTTTACAAAACTGAAAATATCAGGTCTAATCCTAAGTGGAAAACATCTGACAATGATCTCTGTGGAGCAGATAAATAATCTTTTTACAACATCTACCTGAGCGTCTCTACCTGACTCAGAGTTCTAATTTTTAGTTTTATGGTCATGTTCTGAGGACATGATTCAATATTCATGGGAATGTGTGATAAATTTGGGTTCAAGGTATCTGCTGATGTAAAGGTTAAGGTTTAGGTGCTTTATATCAAGGATTTTGCAGCTTTTCAGGCAATTTCTTCAAAAATCTTATTGAAACATGATGTTAAAATACAAAACATTCAAATATGGGTAATGGGTGGTAGAGCGGACTGATGAAAAAGAGATCACTGTACAATTTTATAAATCAATCACATATGCTGCTAATGCGATTTAAGTATTCCATTAAAGATGACACTATTTCCAAGACTGATCTCATGAAATCACGTTGTCACACCAGTTCTCATGGCACTTGGCGTGGTATACGCATTTTCGTTCTTTCGCGTATTATTCAACGCTATTTAATCATGTGTCAATTTACATCAAGATCTCCAGTTCACATAACACTAACCCTCAGTACGTGGTATTTGACACACCATGAACATACATGCAGAAAGCTTATAATGCGTACAGATGACACGCTAATTAAAAGTGTTGTGTATATTTACGCGAGTCATGATATCACGTTGCTTTTTACACATTATTTTTTGTACTAAAATAATGAATATTGGATAAAAAGCAACATTTCCCATTAATTACCTAGACAGCAGAAGCCTGCTATAGGCTCAACACACTGAAATTATAATTACACTTTTCATAATAACATAAAAGATGCCTAATGTGTTTTACATTGTTGTTTTAGCAAAGCATCTGTGTAAAACCAGGATTAAACTGCACGGTTGGATGTCAACAACCACAAGCAGAGCTCAACTAGTATTCAGTATCTAAACTTTACAATATCAGCAGAAGAAAAACAAAGAAGCTCAAGGATAAATGAATGAACCTCGCACTATTATAAAGAATAACTGTTAACGAATCTAACACTCCCAGGTTAATCCATCATAATACATCATGCAAAATAAGGTTTTAACTGCATTCTGCTGATTTAAAATACATATTATTGGAGTAATAGTTTGGTCAGTGCTTTTATTTATTTATTTAATGGTGCAATCCATTTAGCTCTTCTGAAAGGAGGATCATATGGCACATTAGGATCATCTGTGATATAGAGTCAGTAGTGCAATAGATTGTAATTATTGTATTGGTTGGAACTGTTTGTTTATATGAAGTATTAGACGTTTTTCAGAAAATATATTAAGTTTGGGTTCACACTTAATGCAGAAAAGCAAAACTGGTTGAAATCTGACTTTTTTGCCCATATATGATTTTCTTTAAACAGTCTGAACAGCATAAATCTGATTTTTTTTTTTTTGTTCTGACACAGGCCACTTTCATTTGTGGTCTGAAATCAAGATCTACGGATACAGAGCTGATGTTTTTCAGTTTTCGCATTTCATCCAACTTTTACGTCATTGAAATGTATGAGACGTCACAATTCTGCGCCCACAACATCAATATTTACTTCAGTGAATACAGTGTGCTGCCTGTGACGTCACGTTTTCACTTCAGGGCTGTTCACACATGAGTCTGATGACAGTCCCATTTAAAATATAATGTGAACAATCACACAAAAGAATCAGATTTCAGAAAAAAAAAAAAAAAATCTGAATTGAGCATTAGCACCTAAAGTGTGAACATAGCATTAGTTTAGATAGATTCATTTAACTATTTATTTGACATAAATATGGGATTGGACCTGCAACATATAATATACATATAAGTACCAGATGGACTGTATTAAGAGCCTGGAAAAAAAAAACAACTCTAATTTACAACACATGTCCACAAGAAGATTTTTTTTTTAAAGAAGAGACACAGTACTGGCTCAAATATAATACAGGTATGAAAACACTGCAATTAGGTCCTTATTACATGAAAATGATGGTCTGGGTCTTGCCATTTTAAAACTGCTGAAAAACTCACACTGGAAATTTCACTTTCACATGAATTTTAAACAAATTCTGCTTGATTAGGTTTGTGACCTGAAGAACAAACACACACACACACACACACACACATCAACACAAGCTACCTGCCAGCAAGATGGAGGCTCTCTCCTCCATTTCAGTAGGTATCGGTGAACCTTCCCCCAGGTGTGTGTGAGTGAGTAAGAGAGCTGAGGCTCCCTCCTTGGCAGCCAGTTTGAGGAAAGATTATCTTGACAAATTGGATAAACATCTTGTGTGTGACAGGATGCTGATGGAGGGTCTGCCTGCCCACACACACACACACACACACATACACATGCGCACACACACCTGGGCTAGTTGGTTTGTTTAGTCACAGTCTGTGTGTGTGTTTGCGTGTATGTGTGTGTGTGTGAACCCAGCCTAGAGGCAAGTAACAACAGGTCTCCCTCCTCAAACAGAGCATGCAGGTTCTCAGGTGTGTCTGCCTGCTCTGCTTCAAATCCTCCGTCTCTTTACTCTGTGTGTTTGTGAGTTTAAAGTGACCTCATTGGTGTTTTCATCTTGCATAACCTGGCTGTATTATTTTTAATTCATCTGCTGTGAATTATAGGACTATGTCTAAAATCATTCTATGATTTACAGTGTATTTTGCCTCCTATTAGTGCTACTTCTTATCAGGTTTGCCTAAAGCAGGGGTCAGCAACCCTGGTCCTAGAGAGCCACTATCCTACATGTTTTAGATGTTTCCTTCTTCCAACACACCTGATGGTCGTTACTGGGCTTCTGCAGAGCTTGATGATAGGGTTATCATTTGAATCAGGTGTGTTGGAAGAGGGATACATCTAAAACATGCAGGATAGTGGCTCTCTAGGACCAGGGTTGTTGACCCCTGGTCTAAAGCAAGGGTGTGAAACATGCGGCCTGCAGGCCAAAACCGGCCCTCCCAAGGGTCCAATCCAGCCCATGGGATGAACTTGTGAAATGCAAAAAATACGGTGATGATGACGGTCAAGGATGTCAAAATCATTTTAGTTCAGGAGCCACATATAGTGGGTTGGACCAGTAAAATTATAGCATTACACTGTCAACAACAAATTTATTGTTTAAGTTTTTTGAGCTGATTTAGGATAATTTTGGTGTGCTGAATCCAAAAATCACATTAATTTTGCTCAATCAGGTCAACTTTCTGAACTTTGCTACATATTGGATTTTTAACATTTTTGCTTACATGTATGGGCATTTTCACATCATATGATACAAAATTCTTTCATATTTCTTGCAATAAACGAGTTCTGAAGATTTTACTTTAGCCAATTTATGATTGATGGTTTTTTTAATATGACAGGTGAATGAAATGGCTTCGACTAGAAGATCTTGCAAAAATAAGCCTGATGTATTCTGCTACATCTGCGGTGAATACACCATTGTACCTAACAGGAATCAAGTCACAAGTTTCATAAAGTGTGCTTACCAATCTTATTTTGGTATTAAACTTGGTGACCAAGATAAAAATTCAATAAAATAAAATAAAAATAAATAAAAAAAATCAAATTAGCAAAAAAAACCTGACCTGATTGGGAAAAACAGATGTCATTTTTGGATTTAGCGGTGCAAAATGGTCCTAATTCAGTTGAAAAAACCTAGACAACTTGCAAAAAACATTTTTTTGTAACCCAGTGTTATAAATGATAAATAATGACAACACCAAATTTTCCTCTTTGTTTTAGTGTAAAAAAGTACAATTACCTTAAAATATTTATATTTACAAACTATCCTTTCACATAAAATGCGAATAACCTGAACAACCACGTACAACCTGGAATGTCTTTAGAAAAATAAGAGCAATTTTAACAATATTCTGCTTGTTACTAAAGCTTTTGTGCCTTTGTAGATCCACTGTGATCTGTAAGTTGTAATGCACATACATGTAAAAGATAAGCTGAGACATAATATTGTTAAAATTGCACTTAATCTTATTAAGAAATTTCAGGTTGTTCATGTTATTCCCATTTTTTTAAAGGATTGTTTGTAGATGTATACGTTTTCATTTTCTAACTTTAGTTTTATCATTCTAAAACACAGAGAACATTTTGGAATTGATATCATTTAAAGGGTGAATGACCACAGGATCCAATCCGGCCCATGGGATGAATTTGCGAAATGTAAAAAAGTATAGTGAATATATAACAGTCAAGGGTGTCAAACTCATTTTAGTTCAGGGGCCACATACAGCCCATTCATTCTTAAGTGGGTTGGATCAGGAAAATATTGTCATAATAACAGGTTGTTCATGTTATTCTCATTTTTTTAAAAGCATAGTTGGTAGATGTAAACATTTTCATTTTGTGATTTTACTTTTATCCTTCTTAAACAAAGAAAATTTTGGAATTGACATAATTTAAAGGGCACTGTGTTACTATTTTTACTGGTCCGACCCACTTTAGGTCTAATTGGGCTGTATGTGGCCCCCTGAACTAGAACGAGTTTGAAATCTGGAGATTCTATCACATTATAGTAATGCATTTATTTATATGTCACCTTTAAAAACAGACGTTTACAAAGTGCTTTGACAGGAAACTCGGAGGGTAATGTCACAACACAACACAAAACCAAAAAGCCAAACAATTGCAAGTCAGAGATGATGAAGTTCAAGACAAGAGGATAAAAGATGCAAACTGCACAATGGATAAAAACCAATAACATTGAGACGTGAGAAGGTCAAAATAACAGATCAGGAAATACAAAGAGGGAAGGAAGACAGTAAAAGGACTACAATGACTATAAAAGCTTGAAAAACAGTGGCTGGAAACACCAAATGACAATCAATGTTAGCGCATTAGTTCAATTGCAGCTTGGTTTTACTTGTCAACAATACATTTTGTTATCTTGCATAAACAGGAGATAAAATAACCATTCTAAGAAGAACAAGAACTGGCTCTGAACTGGATTCTGACTCAAATATGTACAACTGTTCAAGTCCAATAAAGCTGCTACAGACAGTGCATCCATTTTTCAGGTTGCACTCGAACGACCTTTTTTATTTCCCCCAGACTTGCAGCCTTAAAAGAGAGAGACATGACATTTAAATCTACTACACTAACTATAAAGTCAATGATATGATAATGGATTCACATTTGACTGAGTGTTTGGTAACATTTTTGTGTGGTTTTACAAACTCAGAACACATATTTACCAGTATTTATTACTACTATGGACTCTTACGGGGAGTTTTATTTCCCTTGTTATGGCATTTTCCTGTTCACATGGTTTAAACAGGACTTTGGAGGAGTTTCAATAACGTATCGCTCATCCAACCTGTCCCAGAGCACCGTTTCCTTCCACTGATGGGTTTGCAGATATCCAGTAAGAAGCACAAACAATAAAAACATGATAATCCAGACACGGATGCCTAATAGATCTGATCTGGTGTTCACAGAACGTCCTGCATTGGAATATATATACAGACTTAGACAAACTTCATTGATCCACAAGGGAAATTACTTGGTCATAATAGCTCAGTTACATACAAAAACACTCTTGAAAAAACACATGCAAAAAAAAAAGGAAAGCAAGTGTGAAGAGATAAAAGCAATAAATAATATGAACAGAATACATTAATAAAGCAGAAAAAATTTAAAAAATACAAGATTTGCATATGCACAAATCTACAAGAAATGGAAGTAAAATACAAATTATATAGCTAATACATAAAATCACATTGTGAAAATGAACTATACAGTGGTTTTCTTACGCATCACTGCTTGCAACAACAGGAAGTGATGTCATTTTAATTGTGGCTAGCTAGTTATACAGCTATGACATTTATGAATTAAGAAAAATGTGTAAAAAAAAAAAAAAATTATTAAAATTTAAAACAAAAAAAAAAGTTTTTTGTGGTTCATTGCAATTTTTAGTTTACAATTAGTATGGATTACGTTTGGGATATAAGGGTTGTATTGATGTATAGCAGTGTTTCTGAAACTGTGAGGCAGGAAGGCTTGCCAGGGGGGCATGGGATCTCTCCTGGGTGTTTTTTTTTTTTCTTCAGGTTAGAACGTGTAGCAGGTGGAACTAATGTTTTAGCGTTGGAGCACCCTGGACTCATTTTAGGGACGTACAACAAACAAATCTACTGCCATGGTGATCTGTCACTAGACTAGACAAAGAGTTTAGGTTTGGAGAATGGACAAGGATTGGACTGGAAACGAAACATGTGCAATGTTTCTGTTTTTGCAGTTTGTACAGTTTGCACTTTAATGTTATGAGATGTGCAATGTTGCAGCTACCGATATTGTTAAAATGTTCATCTATGTTGCCGAAATTTGTTTGTCGTTCTAAAAAAAAAAGTAACTTTATTGTCATAGTTGTAAGATAATTGCACTTTATTTTCATTTAGAAAAATATTGTCTCAGGGAGCAGTCTGGTTGAGTTTATTTATATTGTTCAAGTAAAAATCTGAGTTATTTTTAATTTGAACAACAAATTTTTCAAGAAAAAGCAAAAAGTAGTGTTACAATATTGATGTTTCTTACAATAAAAGTTATAATTACACCACTGTTACAATATTGTTGGGGTTGAGGGGGGACTGGAGATTTTCTGTCCTCCAAAGGAGGGGTGACAGAAAAAGACTGAGAACCACTGATGTATAGTAAATATTTAAAAAATGGCAGTATGTATATAAATGCATACTATACTAATTCATGCTATGGTAGGTTATAAAGGGTTAAAGTAGGGCTGCTCGATTATAGAAAAAAAAAATAATCACGATTATTTTAGCAATAATTGAAATCACGATTATTAAAAACGATTATTTGTTAACCTTAAAGCTGTTTATTTTTTTCTTGCAAAACAATGTAAAATATACTCTTTAAACATAAATAAAGCTTTTAACCACTAAAGCAAAGCATTTTCACTTTTGTACAAAACAAAAAAATCTTTGAAATCAAATAAGCGTACTGTAAATTCAAGTATGTTTCCTTTTGTAAACAAATAGTGCACTGTAATTAAACTGCTATAGACTTGCCATAGAACTGTAGCAATAAAAAAAAAAAAAACCCTCACCTAAAGTGCAAATTATAAATTTAAGTATGTTCAATGTAGTATGAAACATAGTAAATTCAGTGGCGTGCTGTGAGGTTTCAGTTAAGGCCTTCTGTATACAACAGCCATCTACAGGGTGTCCTATAAGTCTCCATACACAGGAGACATACAGGGGTTGGACAAAATAATGGAAACACCTAACATTGTGGCATCATAGAAGGTGTTTCCATTATTTTGTCCAACCCCTGTAATACATATGGTTCTAACATGTATTTCTTTATATTTCTTCTTTATAGTTCTTCAGCATTGGAGGACACACATTGAAATGTGTTCCCGACAAAATGGCAGTCATATAGAGCATATTAAATAAATAAAAATGGTTTATGTCAAGAAACGTTTATTTTTCCTATGTATGGAAATGTATGTATGTATGTATCCTACTTATGGGACACCCTGTAGAATACGTACGTTAGGGTTATACGGGTTAGGTTAGGTTAATACGGGAGTTGCAGCGTAAAGAGATTCGGAGACTGAAGATTGCATTGCGGACGAAGTTGTTTTTATGCGTTTTAGTTTTTCATAAGATAAAGAATATGATAAAGGCGGCGGTGGTTAAACTTCAGATGGTTACAAAGGTTTGTTGTGTTAGCGGTCGGTGCGGACACAACAACGAAACACTTTTTGCACGTGATGTGTTTTTGCTCTTCGTCTTCTTCATCAAACCCAAAGTGATTCCATACAATTGAATCTGACTTGCCTTTTTTGTTTACCAAGCACTTCTGCTGTGATTCTCCTGCCATTTTTCCAGACCGCTAGGTACAACTTTCCTCTTGGGGTGGACCTGCCGGCTAACAGGCAGCTGTAGCTTAGAGGGGGGCGGGGCAGAGCAACTCATGGGAGCTTGCGTGCGCGTGAATTAAAACAACTCAAAATTAATAATCGTTTTTTCTCGATTACATAATTTTTGTAATCGTTGCGTGTAATAATCGAAATCGTAACTGAATTTCGATTAATTGCACAGCCCTAGGTTAAAGTTTGTTAAAAAGCAGATTAATTCCCTCTTTTTTATGACTATAAACACATTTAAGTGTACTTTTCCCTTGTTGAGACAACTTAAGATGGAATCCTACATGTTTAGCCACTGTAAAACCTCCTTCCTTTACTTCAGTGTTTTTTTATTGTTAATGCTACATCTGTTCGTACTCGTGTTGTGTGCATGAGCCACTTGCACCAGTTTGTCTCTCAGATATCTCGGCAGGCACATGTACCGTAAACCCACTCAAGTCACGCAGAGGTTAATTTATCCACTCCAGCTCTTCTTTAGTCCCATTTTGACGGGTCCATCTCTTTTTAAATACAGGATTTGCCGATTCATTATCTCGCACCCTCTCTTCTTCTTCTTCTATCTTTCCGTCGTTCCATTTCCTCTCGGCTCCACGGGGGGTTTGGAGCGCTCACATTTGGAGGATTTTCAGAGCCACTTTTGTCTTAATTAAACCAACAACTCGGCTCTGAGCTCCACGAGGAAAAACAGAGACGTCTGTGTTGCAGAGGCACAGAGGGACACTGAAAACACTTCTGTGTATATGTGTGAGTGGGTGGCACCGAAAGGTCACAGGCTTTACTGTTATGTCAGTACGCCACTGTCATCACTGATGCTTTTATTTTCACACTTTTCATTTCGGGCGTTTAGCCAATGCTCTTATCCAGACAGAAAATCTCCCTCATCATCCCCATAAAGAAAAGTACAAAATGAAATGTGACCAGTGGAGCTAGCGGGGGAAAAGGGGAAGTTTTAATCAGTGCTGGGCTACTGAGGAAGTGTAATGAGCAAAGCTACTAGTTACATTAAATGAAACATCACTGCACTAAAGCTGCACCCAGAAAAATGCAGCAAAGCATGGAGGAAGAAATTAACTACATCAGAAGATACTGTTTTCATTTTTAGATTAAAACAACATCATGACAAGTACATGTAAATCTGTCAGACAAACGGAAATAAGCTCCTTTAATTGTTCTGACATTAAAAAAATAAACCATAATCTCTATTATGGTTATATCTATATATTTATTCTACTTTTACTTGTACTTAGGTAGAGTTTTCAGGTATATTTACCTTTTTTTGGGTGTTTATTTCTTATGATAATGTCATACTTCACTACATTTTAACACAAATATTGTATTTATTTTTTATTTACTCACTCCCAAAAACACGATGTTACTCATAAACTACACCAAATACATAAAAGTAACATGAGAATGATAGTCAAAGAAGACTCAAATTTAGGTAAGGAAACTAAGAAAGAGGCAAATATGTCTTGGATGCTTCTACAGAGGTTGTTTCTTTTAAAAAAAAAAACGTGAGTAAATTACCTTCAAAGTAGAGCTGAAAGATACAGCCCAAAAACATTAATCTCCATTCTGTTCAATGTTATTCACATTGTTTTCTGGCTACATGAACTGAAGACAAAACGTGACTGAAAAATACTTTCTACTACTTTCTTTACTAAAATTGTATGTCATATATGACTGAATCACATTCATAACTAGAAGTACTCGGAGAGCGCAGACCTCCGCCAAGGCTGATCAGTGGGCCCCCCCGTGGGCCCCCCCACCCCCGATCACCACCAAAATTTAATCATTTCTTCCTTATCCCATTTCCAACAAACCCTGAAAATTTCATCCAAATCTGTCCATAACTTTTTGAGTTATGTTGCACACTAACGGACAGACAAACAAACAAACAAACCCTGGCAAAAACATAACCTCCTTGGCGGAGGTAATTAAATGTATTACAAGCCGCAAACAAGCCAAATTTTGACTTTTTGTTGAGCATGAAAGGCCTCCAGAAGAATAATCTTTATTTTGCAATTTAAGCATTTTTTCTGGTTAATTGAAATTAATTCAATATATTGCGCAGACTTTCTTTAAAAGTAATTAATAAAAGGAGTTACAAGTGAAATTTTGCTTTATAATTCATTTCATGCCCGTGGTATATCAATAAAATATCACTACTTGCTACTACTTTCATTAAAGTTTAGTTTTGATTATTTTTGTAAGACTGACTTCCACCTAAACGGAATGAACACAAGACTCAATCCATTTGTTTCCATCAGTGCATTTCATATATGGCAGGAAAAGAAAGCCAGACTTTTACACTTTTCACTCTTACCTCAGCCTTTTTTTTTAAAACAAATATCTGCAAAGAACGTGTGGACCTTTGCTAACTTAATCACAAGTGGCTTTTCCATTAGACGTCTGACCAAAACTTTACCAAAATTTACTAAATGTCAAAAAACAGAAATGTGTAATGTCGGTTTTTCCATTAAATCACAAATGCGATGATTTGTTTATTTATTATCGCGAGATGGCACATGAGGTCATTCCATAAACATGGCAACGAACGTAAATATTGTGTTTTTTTACAGATATATTCATATTCCTGGTGTGTCCACACATACTGCGCCATATTTCTTTTAAAGTTATTCTTCTTCGCTTGTTATAACGTCCATCAACATCCATTTTTTTTTTTTTTTTTTTTTTTTTTTATTCACGTGACTCTAGTTGTGGAAAAACGTCTTTCCATTGTGAGATGACACGAGAAGTCATTCCATAAACGTGGTGACAAATGTAAATATTGTGTTGACTTACAGATATATTCATTATTTTTAAATATTACCCCTCTATCCCGTACTAAATTTTAAAAAAATTCGTTTTCCTGGTATGTCCACACATACCGCGCCATGTTTCTTTTAAAACTCTTCTTCCTTGCTTGATGTAATGTCCGTCGACATCCGTTTTTGTTTTTTGTTTTTTTTAAATTCACGTGACTCTAGTTGCAGAAAAAGATCTTTCCATTGCAGTTTTGTGTGATATACCAATTGCGGTATGCCCGAAAAAACCACCTCTTGCCAATGCAAAAACTTTTCATCCAAAAACAAGAGTTTGGGCGAAATAGTCGTTTTTCCATTAGGTACATTTTTATGCGCAAGTTATATTCACGTAAATTGAGGGTCAATGGAAAAGTGACGACATACTCATCCATTATTTTATTCCAGAGTCTAGCAGGAAGATCTTCTGTGTTAAATGATCACTAATGACTAAAATGAAAAACACCATCGCACAGCAGACATACAGAATATGCTGTTGTCTGTAGTGATGCTGCTGCCAAACACTGGTCTTAATCTCCAACATCTTCCATCAATACGCAGCTGTATTAGGTGCTTCGACAGTGAGTTATTTTAGTTCGACTGTGTTGTGTTTTTGAGAATCATGTGAGTGGACTGTGGGGAGGTTACAGAGTGGTGGTGGTAGTCGCTCACAAACAGATGAAGAGAGAGGAAGACTGTTCTCAGACATACACTACTCACTATTCTAAGCGATGGACAAACATATAGACTGTGTTTTCTTCACACAAATCCAATAATAAAACCACACAGACCCACACTTCTGGGGGAAACTCGGGTTCTCGAACTTCCTCGGTCTCTCTGCAAACGCAAACACACAAAATCTCGATAATATAAGTGTTGTCAGAGCCCACTAAACACAATGTAGGCAGTTAGTGCTTTGTTAAAAAATACTCGTGTGTGCAGGACAAGTGAACAAGGCCACTAATAAACAAACAAAGGAGCTCAGGGATGAGAGAGAAGAAAAGAAAACAGAGATCGACAAAGCAGGAGAGAGGATAGGAGATAAAAAGAGACAAAAAAAAAAAAAAAAGCCAAAGAGGAGAGTTGAATAGAGGCGACAAAGATAAATGAAGAGATAAGAGTGAGGAGCTCAAGAGACTGAAGTCATGATAAAGAAGCAGCTTCAGCAAACTGTACAGTACAAAAAAAAACTGTAGGTGGATGGACCAACAGATGGAGCGATAAACAGGTGAATGGATGCACGGAGGATTGTTCCGGTTGGTGTATTTTGCGGCTGAAGTTTTGACTTTTAACTTTTGTTTGCATTTCTTTTGTTAACTTGCCTCAGTTCAATAATTAGCCCAGTGTAAGGGGGTGTTTTCTGTGTCTGCTGGTTTGTTTGTCAGCAGATTCATCCAAAAATTACATTTTCGTGAATCTTAGTGGACGAGTAAGACATACACCAAGGATGAACCCTTTAAATCAGGGGTATCAAACATATGGCCCGTGGACCAAAACCGGCCCACCACAGGGTACAATCTGGCCGATGGGATGAATTTACGAAATGTAAAAATCATACTGAAGATATAACAGTCAGAGGTGTCAAAATCGTTTTAATTCAGGGGCCACATGCAGCTCAATTCATTCTCAAGTAGGTTGGATCAGTAAAATACTATCATAAGAACATATAAATATATAAAGGCTATACCCACTTGTCATTCTACCAGTTTATATGTGACGATAAAGAGCTGAAAAGGTAGAAGTTGAAACATAAAGTAAAGTTACAATTTATAAACAACTAACGGGCTAATGTTAGAACAGAAAAGAAAAAAGAATAAGCTTTACTTTCATTGCAAAAATACTACTGTTCAGTGCAATGAATTTTGTAGAGCATAGTGGCACTGCATGCGTCTGCACCGCCATCTTGCAGGATCACCGTTAAAGGGGTCGTATTTTGCATAACCCACTTTTATTAGTCTTTGGTACATTTATTTGTGTATTTGGGGACCCTAATATTTCCAAAAGTTTGAATTTGAACCCTCCACGTGCTGCAAAGCTATCTTTATATTCATTTTGGAAAAAAATCGAGTGGATTTCTACAACCCGTAATTAATTGGTTACGTCTGTAACTAGTTACACCACAACATTTGCACATATGAGGTCAAGACTTCTGATGAACATTTCTCAGAGTACGCCATAATTGTCAGCAGCAGTGGTTGTAGTCCATGCTGAAAATATGTCCAAACTTCGAACCGATTACCTAAAATGTTCACTTATTGGCTGAACAGGACAGAGAAGCACAGACAACAACCTGGAGGGGGTGGGGTGTGAAGTGGCTCATTTGCATTTAAAGGGCCAGCGCTCAAAACCACCTTTCTCCTGTCATTACTCAGAAATAGGGTTGAAGATGGACCTGTGGAGTTGAATTAATAAAGAATTCAGACCCAAGCATAGCATTTACAGTTTATGTAGACCACAGGGAAATGTTTTAAAATGCATAATTCAATTTTTAAAAAAAGCAAAACATCACTCCTTTAAAGCATTAGCCAACTGACATCAGTCTCCACTGCACTGGCCAAACCGGATCTTTATGGCTTTTCTGAGGTGTTTTGCATCTTCACACCTCATGTTTCATTTGTCATGTTTATCTGTGCTGTCCAGTTCAGGGGAAGTTAAATAATATAATGGTTTATGTCAACAGGTGGATACAAACTAAAGCTGGAAATGGAGCTAAAATAGAGTTTGAGACACTCAGAATCGCAGTCTACTGGAGGTAAAACACAGACTAAGGGAAATTGCTCTAATCACTGCATTTGAGTAAAAGAAATGTATTTAGTCCCTTCTGAAGTCTAACCAGTGCCTCATTTAAGAAAGCAGTTAAAGTAAATGAGGATACAGCATTTGCCGGTAATTAACTATTTGGACCCAGAAATGAGCTTCACGGCACCATGAAGTCAGACTGAACAGGCAGAAGAACTTTATTCTTATTATTGCTTCCATCCAATGTAAAGTCTGTGACACTGTATGTGCAGGATGTACTTCAAATAGACCAGTGAAGGGAATGGACATCAACACCAAAGATATCAACACTGTATGAGTAATATTCTCCATAAATGGGCACTTCTATGAAACTGGGTACATTTTGGTTCCTGGCACTTTTCCAGCTTTTTAGACCCAATAATAAAAGAGAAATTTAGACACATTTCCCCCCAGGATATACCTAATGATGACCTCAGATAAATGCAAAAACAATTCTACTCTTGTTCTGAGCCATGGCAAAATGAAGGAATTTTTAATAAAATATTAGGGCTGAAAATAGGACCAAAATTGGGACAGGAAAAACTACCATGGTGTCAGTGCAATTTATCTAAAAAATATGGCTTGAAATGGTCTTATATACCACTATAAATAAAGACACTGTGTTAAATTTGATGATCTTTGTTTTTCTAATCCAGACATGTGGGTTTTTCATGAATCGGCAGTCTCACACCAGGTTTCGTATGTAACCCATTGTGTCCACTCACATTCCATTTCAACACAAATAAATCATGAGTGATTTTGCAACAGCGGTCATTTTTGTGAAACACTTTGCCTTGCATAATTAGTTTGATTCCCAAAATGTATCTGTGAGAGAATAAAAAGGTACTCCAAAAAATAGTAGCATGTAATTTTCGTGTCCTTTTTACCATGCTACATGTGGATTTTTGTATAAAAAATAATGTAAAAAAACATAAAAATTCGTTTTTTTCTGAAAAATAGTTTCTCTTTTATCTCAGTGACTATTTACTTTTAAAATAGACCCAAAGTGCTTCCAAACTTGCTTTGTAACATTAGTCTCCAACTGGTTTGAATTTTTAGCCCCCATGTCCTGTTTTTTGGGACCAGTTTCATAGAAGCATCCATATATCATATCATCTGCGTTAATGTGACTGTTTTGATGATTACACCTGAGAATAAAATTAATCATTCTGTATTATACTGTCACATAAACTCTAGCTAAACACATTAAATTGTGTGTGTGTGTGTGTGTGTGTGTGGGGGGGGGGGGGGTACTGGATGTGGATTTTTTTTGCAGCAGCATAAGCTCTGACTGATCTCAAACTTTAGAAACCTTATACATCTGTGCTATAAGTTGTTTTTATACTCACTGAGATGCATTTTTACTGAAGTCCTGTGATCACTGTGTTTGATTGTCCATCTGTCTGTCAACAGGACTGCGCAACAATCAACTGTGCTGATTTTCAGGAAGTTTAGTCAAAGGGCAGGGCAGAGCTTGGAATCTTTTTTTTTTCTAACCATGTGGCATCATATGCAGGTCTGAGGCACTTTAATACACACCCTCAACATGAAATACACTGTAAATACACGAGGAAGTAAGAAAAAAAAATCAGTTTGTATGTAACGTCATTGATACTAAACCAACTAAACAAGCCAAACAAATTAAACTATGTGTTAATGGAATGTGGGACCTTGGCAGGGGTTTGGTATCCTTCTAGTTTCTTCTTTACATCAGTCTGAATTCTGGGTTTTAGTCCGACATCATAACTGTTTTCTACATTTTTCACATTTCTCTTTTATTCCCATCCCCACATCCGATGCATATTTTGTCAATGTTTGTCAGGTGGAACATTTTAAGTCGTACTTTTACTGGCGTACAGAAAGTGTTTGCGGTGGTTGATGAGACTTGTGTTTGAGTTGAGTTCAGTAGGACTACGGTTCAGGGTCTGTTTTTCCCCTGTGGTACTGCAGGGCTAATTTACAGCTTACACACAGGAAATGACCTTAATCCCCTGAGCTTCCCTTAATCTGCAAACTCTTTCTGTTCTTCATGCTCCAAATGATCAGGAAACACACACATATACACTCATACGCACCTACGCACACATACATAGTCCTGAGCTGCTCAGTGGTCAATGGTAAAGGAGATCCTGCTCAAGGTGATTAAACAACAGAAAAATAATCCACAACACTTTGACATTACACCCACTGGGACCTTGTATACCCTCTGTGCTTTAAATGAAGAGGATAATCCACATCAGGAACTTCTTTACATCACCTAAAACTATTTTCACAAAGATGTTTTACTCTGGTGGGTGTGTCTTGAAAGTTTCATTCTGCAGTTACTCAAATGTAGGAACAGGCTACTACAGACCATAAGATTTCAGTTGTCATTGAAAGCCACACAGTGATAAGTAATAAAGTATGTAATTAACCCTTTAGGTGCATTTGCCATTGTGCAAAGATAAAATCTACTGAATCGATGCAAATAAAGATGCAACAATTAAACATCATAAGTAGGGCTAGGGATGCACCAATACCACTTTTTTCAGGACCAAGTAAAAGTACTTAGATTTGAGTACTTGCCGATACCGAGTACCAGTATGAGTACTTAATGATACCATTACAGTTCTTAGTTACTTTTGAAAATGTGCTTTATTGTCATTGTCATTAATCTGACTAGAAAAAAGTGCTGCTACTGACATTTAATTGTCATTGCGCTGGAATAAGCGTTTCTCAACCAATCCACCACAGGGCGCCGCTCTGAATTAACCATACTGGACAAATACCAGGAAGAAGAGTAATGTTTTTTGAGACGAAGAAAAGTCAATAACAAATATGGCGATGACAGAGGAGTTAATACTAATGTGGATACTAATGTTGATATCGATGAGGGTAGTTGGCATAAATGTGTCAGCAGTTTTTCACTAACTCACACAGTCTTTGAAAAGATCCGCTACCTCCACGGTTCCCGGTGGTACTGCTCCGAATTCTCCGTCTGGGTACGTATCCGCGAGCACCCAGAAAACGGATGGAATTATCAACAGAATGTACACAGAGGACCGACAGAACGCTCTATCCGTATCCATCTGTGTCTTTAACGTAACTTTCAGTCTATTTAGAAAAATCTCCACACTGCTGACATTACTCCTCCGCCACGTACCTGCTGCACTTAACTGTGAACATTACGCTGCTATAAAGTGGTATCAGTGTGTTTGTAGCAGAGCACTTCTACGAGTACGAGTAGAAGTACACACGTTCAGTATTGGACCGATATTCGATACTGGTATCAGCATCGGTGCATCCCTAAGTAGGGCTGGACAGTATATTGAAAAAGTATTATCACAATAACAGAGTGTGCAACATTCATATCACAAAGACGTGCAATCATTTTTTTAATTTTTTTTTTTTTCCATTAACTTTGTTTTACACGTCATGGGGTACCAGAGTGGTTTTCTCTATCACTCTAACATGCTAGTTTTTCTGGAAAAAAAAACTGAAGTAATGCTACTGCTGCTGGTTGAATCCAAGTTTACATGTTATTAATGTTGAAAAGATATGAATAGTTTCTGAGAATAACTTTGGGCAAGGCCTGAACAATTATATTTAAAGATTTTATTTTTAAATGCAGTACTTACCAAACCAGGCAGGCAATGGAATATTGCTTTGTAAAAGCTCTTACATGGCAGTACTCCGCACTTTGTTATTATGAAATACATCCATGCCATTTACACATTGTTACATGTGAATAAAATGACAAAATATTTGACTATGTTTGTGTCTGAAGGTCTAGGTCTCACCAGCGGTAAGCTACCAGGCCAGGAGCCACCACCACCAGCGGCTAGCTACCAGGCCAGGAGCTACCACCACCACCACCACCACCTATGGTAGCAGCATCACCAGGTTCTTGGACAGAATTGTGTAACTGATTGTAGTAGTACAGTATTTTGTCTTAAATGATAAATAATTGAGTCAGCATTAGGGATGAAAACAATTAATCAACTAACGATTCATTTTCGATAAGAATTTGCTCGATTAAATTATTAATTGTCAGTTAATTGCCCTTGTCCACCTGTCCACATCTGTCCGAAGGCTGCCGGTTTGTTCGCGCTGTGACGCCGCAGCTGGGATAGCCAGTCATTGAACCAGATCATGGTGTTGATGTGTTAGAATGTCTTTATGGACATGGTGGAGCCAAACACAGACCAGCCCATCTTTTTGTGGGAGCGGTGCACCCCCGAATAAATACACGCACAAACGTATCGGAGTGTTTTCCCTGGAGGTTGGTCTAGTCCACGGTCAGTGAGACAGAAGTTGAAAACATCCTCCAGGCTCCTGATTCGGGCCACAGGTATGTCGAGCATTTGTGAAGCTTCAGGAGGTGGGGAAAAGATAAATGAGCAAAAAGTTTCACTTTCGCTTCTGCGGGGGCACAGACTGCACCACCCCTATAGTATTATAAGTAGGACGGAAAGTCATGCACACACATGCGCGGTTACCAAACAACACGCACGCATCCCCTGGCTGTACTGCGCGCGTGCGACCAAGTAACCCCCCCACTGACGAAATGCACGTGCGTGCACCCACCCACCCACCAGGGAAACGCACGCATGTGCACCCCCCCATTACACACCGCCACATCAACAGATGAATTCCACAGGAAACACTGACTGCATCCGAGGGTTCCATAAATCAATCATTTAGGAATATGACACGCTTTTTTCATGAAGTATATAAACAATATTTGGCTTTTATTCTTATCGACCATTTTGAAAAAGAAATTCAGGTTCTCAGGAACTTATCTATAAATTGTTAATCAATCGATAAGGTCAACCAACTAATGATTAATGAATTAATCGATAATTTGCATCCCTAGTCAGCATACAAACAATTGTCTCATTTTAACATTGTTAAGGAACATTTTTCTTAGTAAATGAAATTGGCACTTCTTTAGGTGAACAAGAAATATCGCAATATTATCGTTATCATAATGCTGTACACCCATATCGCAAGTTTTGCCAATATCGTGCAGTCCTAATTATGCGTGCATGTCATCATCCTGCACTGCAATAGTTGTAAATAGATCACACTGTTACAATAATGGTGTTTATGTGAATGGAAAAAAATCCAATATCAAAGAGAAGGAGGAGAGTGTGGACTCACCTGTGACCTGGAAAAAGAAGGCAACAGGGGATGACAATTTTGCAAAAACAGATTAACATTATTAATTTAAGCAAACACAAACACACCTGTCACATTGATCATTGTGTCATTTCAGGGTGCGTTCCTATTGGGTGTAGCAGCAGTCACGCTTAGTACTATTGCCAAACTGCTGACTGTGTCCCAGTCTACATGCATGGAGGTGTAATCAATTTACTGTTCAAATCATGTCGCCTCCACTACAATAGGTGGCAATATGCTCTTCAAGCTTGACAGTATTGGGCTATTTCTAGTTGACCTACAATGTCACAAACCACAACAATAGTAGTGAGCTAGCAAGTTTGGAACCCAGATACTGTCTGACTTTGGGTCAGGATTTGGCGTAGAACTGTAGCACATGTGCAGAACACCTTGTCCATTCCAATCCAACTGGCCTGTGTATTACCTGGGATGTGTTAGTCTGACTATTAAAACTTTGATTTCAGTCGAGCTAATATCTTGACATGTACTAAAGTAAACTCCAGTTTTAGCCCAACTAACACAGAATTAGTTATTTTTTTAGTGTCATGTAAATGTAGTGAAGGTGATGATGTCCTACATTTCTAAACACTATGACTATTTTGGCCTAAGATGTCTTTGACCCAAAGACCAGGACAACAGCCATCTTTGTGCCTCTCTGAAATTGTGATTTTTAATCTCAAAACAAAGACTAAGTTTTTTCAACTTTCATCTAACACAGTCCACATATCACAAAACCTAATTCCTCATAACATGTCACTGTCCATGAATAGGTCATTCTTTGGTGATGTTTAACATTGAGTTTATTTTAAGCAGATAATCAAGCATGTTTTCTCCGGTGTAAAAGTGAAATGGAAACTCTCCATTAAACAAAACCACTCTGTTACGCATGGCAAGGAAAGTTCATTTGTATAGCACAATTCATACACATGGTCGTTCAAAGTGCTTTACAAGATAAAAGACAAGTTATAAATACATGGACAGGAATAAAGGTTAAAAACAGTGAAATATAGAATTTTGAACACAATATTTTACAAAAACAAATTGAATAGCTGAAATAAAAAGAGAAGAGTGACAGATAAAACCATTTCAGTTGCCATATGCAGAGCTAAAAGGAAATGTTTTCAGCTTAAACAGGACCTAAACATTGTTAGTATAGACATGGAGTCAGCTGATGTCAGCAGTCATCTAGCAACACACTCTTCCAACATCAGCTTAACAAAAGCACACACATCTTACACAAAGAATCTTTCAGACTAGAATCTTTAAACACCAGACACTATTTGACTGATTTTAGCTGCAACTGTAAACACAGGCTGAGCCCAACACAGACAGAACTGCAGACACCCAACAACCAGCAACAACAACTGATGAAAAACAGAAAATTATAATGTGAGGTGTGATAATAACATGATACAGAGAATTTTTAGGCTGTAACTCCAATAGTAATATTAAGGGACAAGGTCATTATTGTTTGTTGAAGACATGTGACTTTCATAAATGGGTGAGTGCGTCCTCTCCCCAGGCCAAAACATTCAATCATACCTCCGCAGATGTAACCTCTGTCTGCACCGAACCCACATCTATTTTAACATCTGATTCTTTGTTTTCCAGAGCACAGGAGGGGCTTTCATGTTTATTACTCTGCATTGGAGCCATAAAATAACATTTGGCTTTAAGGAGCATCTGTGTGAACCCACGACAACCTGCCAGCTGCTTAGAGAGTGCCAGCTGATTTTTCGGATGCAGGTCGTCTCACCTTGGTGATGATATGGAGGAAACTGCTAGGGCCAACAACACTTAGCTCTGAGTACTGCCAAGGTACAAAGTGTCCTCCTGTGAAATGCCTTTCGGCGCGTTTCTAAGTGGTTAATGTGGCGTCTGTTGCCAAGGCGACACAGCAAGCACACTAAAATGATGCTTTAGATTTTTGGCAGCGCTTACGGTCCGTTTTGACAAAATAAAGTGTAAACACGTACACAGATATTTGCAGTGAAGCGGGTTGATTTTTCACACGGGCCTCCCTGCTGAGATGTGAAGCCAGCAAACCCACAAATACGCTCCCCTCAGATATTATAGTCATTACCGCATTTTCACACTTCATCTAATATGTTTTTAAAGGGCATAGTGCTTTTAAATTACAATACATGACTCATGTCTGGCACAAATTCAAGACAAATTTGTAAAAAATACGCTTTTTTGTGTCATGCCACTCAAGCTTTTGGCCATGTTCCCGGTACAGGCCATCCAGTGATGATGCAGGGGTTAAACAACACAGATGGAGCCAATTGAGAGCTGGGTAGACGGTTATCAATCTACCATCGCCAATTAAATGTACTTCAGTCTATCTATCTTTTTTCTACTCATTCTGAATTTATCAGAGAGAAGACTGACTGATTTCAGTCCATTTCACTAGGTTCTATTAGTCCAACTGTAAAGACTGCATTGCATTGTACACATTGTGTATTGTACAGAATCCCTTGCTTTTCTTGTCCTTTGTCATGATGTTTTATAAACTCCTTTTGTTTAATTCCATTGGAAAAATAACTTCAGAAGGTCACGTCGAAAGCTCATTTTTTTGCTCATTTGAGTTGCTTTTCTCTAGACGAAAATGAAAATAGAGAAACGATGCACCTAATATGTTTCTAATTGTTTTCTGTCCTTGGTTTTATTGTTCGATAATGTATTATTCTGATCAAGTGTTTTTAACTTATCTATATTGCAGATATGTGTTTTTTGTTGTTGTTCATTTGCATTATATTGTTATGGATTTTAACCCATTAAGACCCAAACATCCACCGTCGACCAAAACCATCTACTGATCTAAACTGTTTAATACCTGTTGATCCACTAATTCTATCAATACATGTAAATAATTTGTGTAAAATACAGTTTGTCATCTTTTCATGGTCATCAGATATGACCCATTTGGACATTCAGAGGCTCCATAGTGAATGTGGAAACACCATCATCTTCTTCAACATTGATTCACAAATAAAACCCATGGAGTTGGATCAATGACGGTGGATGGACACATTGGGTTTATGTTCAGTTAATGATAGATTTTACTGGAAAAGTCCCTTTTTCTTCAGTTTCTTTTCTGTTTTGATACAATAACCTCTGACTTTATTCTGAGCTTCTATGAACATCTACATGATCAGCCAATTAAACATTGGAAAATAGATCATTTTTCCCAGAAAAAAATGCAAAATTCAGAGGACAATATAATAATAATAAATGGTGATAAATTGCTTACGAAAGGTTAAATAGAGAAAAAAAATCATTTGGAAACTGCAACAAAAGTCACACTGGGTCCTTCTGGCTTAATGTGATTCCATGCATATTGTATGTACCTACATTTTATGTCATGCTCTGCCCATCTTTGCAAAATAAACATTTTTATCTACATCTGGGCCTCTTCTTCACATGTAAAGTGTTTTATTTCACTAAAGCTGAGATGTTGTCTTTTTTTAAACGCTTTCCGAAGTGACAGTAAGAGTCAATAATGTTGTACCACCATTCCCACATGTCTATTGTCTTGTGTAATGAACATGCACCTGAAACATCTATGTCAAATAGGTTTATAAGTCAGAGTATTTCCTGCAAGAGATCAATCAACATGGACGTATTTGTGAGTTGGATACGAGCAGATGTTGCAGTGAACTCTATATAATATAAAGAATACGCTTCAACAACCCAAACCAATTTAAATACATAACATAACTTCTCGTTGCTCAACTTTATGACAGACTCAAGCCTCTGCATCTACATACAATATCATCCATAGTGTCTACAGTTAAAAGTCCAACAGAAACAATGTTTTGTCTTTACATTTTTAACAGTCTGTATTTGATTTTGCACTGCAGTGTGTACAGAAGTAGTAAAACAAACAGGGAAGTTAATAACTGTTAAGAAAAACACCTACATTAGTTTGGACTGGACATCACTCTACTTGTATTAGCACCTTGTTAATACATAAAGCAGGTTAAACTTTTCCTAAATATTTGCAATTGTTATCTTTTTAATGTAACTGTAGTTCAACTTAATTACAAACAGATATAGAAATGATGAGAACAACAGTTTCCTTGTCCAAATGACACACAAGTGGAGATAGAAGAAGATGGAAGGAAACGACACAGACACTGCTGTGACTTCGTTCCTGTTGTGTTGAAGAGAAAAGCCTCTTGTCAGCTGTTGGTCGTCACACTGAGACTGTATTGTGTTTTGTGTTTGTGGCATCAATTGCACTTACTGTCTGCACCTCGTTAGGACTGTGTTTCCTGCTGCACCACATTAAGCGAGGGGTGAAGATGAAATGACTCCACGCAGACTGACATGACGGGAAGTGACATTAGATGGAGCAAAAGAGATGGGAAGTGATGAAATTATACTTGACAAATGCTGGTAAAATTAAGTGGAACAAGCTCTGAATATAGGAAACAAGAATAGATGAAGTGAACGGAAATATTTTAAATTTCATGTTTCTTTTTCAGGTGTAATCTTTTACTTTCTATGGATATATTATCATTACTTAACAGCATTATTTCTTACTATTAGATTTTCTTGAAATATCTAGTGTACTTAAAGGCCTCAATGATCTTCAATTTATATAAAATCAGTCATGTCATTTGTCATTAGTACTATGTCAATTGTTTAATCCAGCTGTATGCATTTTTTTTTTTTGCTACATGCCCTATTAGATAACATTTAGAAGAATCAGAGGATTGACAAAGTGCAGAGGTGGTATAAGTATATATGTCCTAAACTCAGATACAGGTACAGATATTGGTGAAGCACTGATTCCACTGCTTTACTCAAGTAAAAGTATTGAAATACAAGCTCTGGACTATACTCAGTTGGTAAAAGCTTCTGTGCTGATCCTCATCCATGTTAGTATCATGCATGGATTAAGAGTGCAGACACATCTGTGGATATAATCTTAGATCCCCCTCCTTCCGTTACTTCACAAGCACAATCCAAGTTTATTCTCATACAGTAGGTTTTCAGTATGGGCCATGAGCTGCTGGGAACACCTGGAGCCCATAGAGCAACAACTGATTACTCGACTTGTTGTGATAACACGAAAATACAAGTTAGAGGGTCTCAAATCTTAACTTGAAAATCCTTGTCTAATTAACAGTAAATTCTGTTGACTTAACTTCAGTGACAGTTTAGGAGAGTGGGTGGACTTTTGGTAATGTGATGTCCAAATGCATCATGGACAATTAGGCTATCAGAGGCCTTTTCCAGTAGTGAACCTATTGTCACTCTTTTGTACCTCGTTTCAAAGCTGGGAATACATTTTGTAACAAACATTATGCATTTAATTTTTAGGAAAGTGCCTCAACTGTATGCACTTCCTTTGTTTGAAATTATGGAAGCAAAAAAGATTTGGAAGTTTGTATTTTTTGAAATAAAATTGTTGAAGACAAACTGTTATAAGAAGAAGAAGAAGAAGAAGAACAGTGTTTCTGCTAGTAAGGTTTTGCCATGATCCACTGCCACAGCAAAATCCTTGCCGCCACACCATATATTTGATACAAAAAAAAAAACAAAAACCAATCAACAAGAAAAGCACTCGGAGAGCACAGACCTCCGCCAAGACAGATCTCCCCCTCGATCACCACCAAAATTTAATCAATTCTTCCTTGTGCCACTACCAACATTTCCTGAAAATCTGTCCATAACTTTTTCAGTTATCTTGCTAACAAACAAACACGCACACACGCAAACACACAAAGCAAAGTGATCACAATACCTCCTAGCGGAGGTAATAATAGGCCTACACATTAGACAATGCATGTTAAAGTCTTGAATTTAAAATGTTATGGTTTTACAACACAGAACAGCAGTTGCAGTGGTAGCGTCTTCCATCTATATCGGTTGGTTCTGCTGCCTGTCACTACCAGATCAACTGCTCATTTGCCAGTTGGTTAACTCTACTAGGACAAACTGCTCGAAATGCGGTCATAATATGTAGATCCCTGGTTTGAGTACAGCACCAGTCAGTCCAAACTACACATTTCAACTTTTAAATCAACTGAATTAAATGATTCAGTTCAAACAACTATCGCAAGAGTTCAACTAACTAACAAAGCTGTGTCCAAAAAACAAAGACAGTGGTACACACAACAAGGGATATTTCATTGAGACAACATGACGTATGTTAGGAGAACCGGCTGTGTTTGTTCATTTGATGTAAAAATTTAAGGCAGCAGTTTCACTCATATTTTTAAGTGGAAACATGAAACATTTTACAGGTAGTGGAAGTGATGGGAGGGATATTTATTTTTATTTGTCCTTGTTTTTATTTCAGTGTATTATTTCCTCATTTGTGTTTTGTATCTCATGTTTATATCTGTTCTTCATTTATTGTTATCTGTCCTAAGATGTCCATCTGTACGGATGTAAAAATCCTGCATGCAATGTGTATGCAGTAAACATGTAACTGTATGACAGTGTGCTCTAATATAAACATTTGACAATACATTTTACAGTGACACAGCAAGTTTTCAGTATGGGCCACGAGCTGCTGGCAACACCTGTAGCTCATACAGGACTTACAGCCTATGATCACAATCCAAATGACAATATTAACGCCTGGAGATATTTTCCATCGTACGATTTACAACACGACTACAACAATATCAACACATGCGCAGTCACATCCAAATTCTTCTGTCAATCACACACAGACAATAGGTAAACCTGTAACCTGTAATTCATGTCACACAAGTTTTCCATGTTCACAATGATACAACAGTGTAATGTTTTCCAAAAACAACTAAGGTCATGTAGAAACACAAACCACATAATGGCTGAAGCCTATGAGGATAAAGTAGAGACATACACAGACTGTACATGAGGACTGTGGTTGATATAATTAATTCTGAATCTCTACCATACAGGTGTCAAACATGCGGCCCAGGGGCCATACCCGGCCCACCAAAGGGTCTAGTCCGGCCATTGGGATGAATTTGTGAAATGCAAAAATTACACTAAGATATTAACAATCCTTTTAGTTCAAGTTCCATATTCAGACCAATTCAGTCTCAAGTGGGTCAGATCAGTAAAATACTATCATAACAACATATAAATAATGACAACTCCAAATGTTTCTCTTTGTAAATGTAAATATTTTCATGTATTTACACTAAAACAAAGTATAATTTTGCCAAAAATGCAAATAACCTGAAATGTCTTAAGAGAAGCAAGTACAATTTTAACAATATTCTACCTGTTACTACATGTTTTGTGTGTTTGTAAACCCACTGTGATCTGTAAGTTATAATGTACATGTGTAAATGATAAACTGAAGCAGAATATTGTTAAAATTACACTTATTTTTTCAGTTTGTTCATGTTATTCACATCTTTTGAAAGGATAGTTTGTAGATGTAAACCTGTTCATACATTAAAACCTGTAAATTAACTTTTTTTGCTCTAAAACATAGAGAAAAGTTTGGAGTTGACATTATTTATATATTATTATGTTATTATTTTACTGGTCCGGCCCATTTCAGATCAAATTTAGCTGAATCTGGCCCCTGAACAAAAATGAGTTTGACACCCCTGCTCTACCATGTAGTTTTTCTGACATCCCAGCGGCCTCTTAACACTTTTCTATCAGAGGAAAATGCTGAAAAGGTTTGTTATTTATTAATTTTCTTTTTTTTTTTTTTTAATAGATTTTTATTTTGTCAGTAGTAGTTTGTCACATGTGTACGCAAACATGCACCACACACAATTTGTCTTCTGCCTGCAAACCATCACTTGATCATGCATCATAAAATGGAAGGGGTTAAGTGGCTTCTCACTGGTTTTAACAGGCGACATCACATAACCCCTATCCTGGCATCCCTCCATTGGCTCCTTGTGTGTTTTAGAATTGATTTTAAGATTTTACTGATTACTTTTAAAGCCCGAATGGGTCTGGCCCCAAGTTATATAGATGAGGTGTTAGTTACCTACGAGGCAGCACACAGCCTTAGATCCTCAGGGGGGCAGAGGGCTTTTGGCTGTTCCAAAGTCAAGGCTTAAATCTAAGGGCGACCGGGCCTTTTCCATCAGGGCCCCTTGACTTTGGAACAGCCTGCCTGAGGAGATAAGGCTTGCAGAATCAGTGACATCTTTTAAATCACTTCTTAAAACACATTTTTATAGACTTGCTTTTATGTGATGTTTGTCCCTTTTAATTTTAAATTTTAATTTTAATTTAATAAATTTTAATTTTTTGAGCTGCTGCCATCAGGAAGAAGCATTAAAGCCAGAACAAACAGACTGAAAAATAGCTTCTACCCCACTGCAGTTAATGCACTGAATGCTGCTAAAAGATAGTGCAATAGAATGTGACTGTGTGTTGTTGTTTTTTATTATTATTATTTTTAATGTATTTTATGGTAGTGTGATTGTGTCTGTGTGTTTTTACTTTCTTTATCTATTTATTATGTGAGTGTGATTGTGTATGTGTGTTTTGTTTTGTTTTTTATGTCAGGGATTGTACCTTTTAGGATCTCACTTTTTAATTTCGTTGTACAAATGTACAATGACAATATTCTAATTTTTGTTTTTTAATTTGAATCTTATCCTGTTTGATTGTTGGTTTATATTCTCATACATGATGTTTTATCTCACTCCTTTGTTTTTGCATTGATTTGACAGCATCATGTTACGTTATCCCTGCCCTCTTTATTCCGATTAGTTTAATTTATTTGAGGTGTTATGTTTCTGCATTGTTGTACACATCTCTCTCTATTGTGTTGCTTCTGTTTTAGTGTTTTTACTTGCATCTTGTATCCTGCAGTTGTGCCCTTTACTTGTCTGTCAAAAGCACTTTGTAAACTTTGTTTTTAAAAGGTGCTATATAAATAAAGCTATTAAAAGTGCCTTGCTTAATACATGGAGGGAATTCAAATGGAAAATAATCACTGGATATTTCAGAACACCAGAAATAGTATCTAAGATGGGTCCCCAACATCCCAGTTCATGCTGGAGGAACTGCGGAACCCATAGAGCTAATCACACTCACATATTTTGGGTTTGTCCTAAGTTAAGTGTGTTTTGGAGGGAGGTGCTCAATGCCGTGAAGGAGGTTTTTAAAATGAACATCCCACAAAGCTTCACAGTGGCAGTTTTGGGAGTAATACCTGAAGGTCTGGATAGAAAAGCAGATAAATGCCTTTTGAATATATTATTCACCACTGCCTTAAAGTCTATAACCATCAGTTGGATGAAACCAGAACCTCCCTCATATAATACATGGATTCAAAAAGTTTGGGATATTTACCAGATGGAGCAGATCACATACTTGCTCAGGCTTCAGAAAACCATATTTACTAAAAGATGGGAACCTACGTTGCCTTTACTATTGCAATAATATTTACTGGTGATGGAAGAATACTCCATGTTATCAAGGTGCTGTCATTCTACCTCTGACGAAGATTTATATCTACAGCCTATTTTTTATCTTTTATTTTTTTTATTTTTTATTTTTTTGGAGTGAACATTGTTTGCTATAATTGTTATTGCTTTCTCAAATTTCATCATATGTGCCTGTGGAGGTGTATGAGAATACATTTGCAGCTGTGTAGGGGGAAAAGAAATTAACCCTTTCATGCAATTATGAGAACCTTGGTTACAACATTTGTGTGTTTTTATTGCTCTTTAGGCATGAACAAGACATGCGATTTAGGTTAGTTTTTTTTTTTTTTTAAGGAGTTACAAAACTGTCCACTCAGCCAGACCCCATGCATTTAATTTTTCAAGCAAATAAACATGTATTTAAAACCTAATATCAGAAAGTGATATGGAAAAGTATGTTATAAAAACATTTTTAATGCTGCTAATCAGATGTTTTCCTACATTTTAACATACTCTAATACTAGTTATTATTCATTTCATGGAGATAATGTGCAAAAAAAAAAAAAAAAACCTGTTTTGTCTGTTGATTTACTCTAAAACATGTCACTGCAGATCAGGTTTTATCAAGAACAGCATAGTTACAGTAATGGTATGAATTGCACTGTATGGGATGATGCATAAGTGTCCACTGTGTTGGCTGATATGCAACAAAAACAATAAAACCCATGAATATACAAGAGAACAGCTGCAGAATAGCTGTCCACTGTAGTGACCACTGTGCATGAAAGGGTTAATTAACTGTACTTGAATGTATAATCGTACTGTACTGAAAAAAGAGAAAATCTAATAAAAATTAAGTTCAAAAAAAAAAAAAAAAGTGCCTTGCTCAGGGGCAAATCAGCTAACGTCTCCCCGCCAGTGCAGGGAATCGAACTGGCGACCATCAGCCATCTAGGCCACAGCTGCCCCATATTTCATGGCTTAACCCTCAGTGCAGCAGTTGCTTCATTTTTAATATCTTAGCTTGGTCCTACCGGGTCTTGGCGGTCCAGTCCGGTCCGGTTCGGAGACGGGCTCAGGTGGATCTGAGTATGGGCCGGGTCCACAGGTGTCCTGGATGCTGGTCTGGTCTCCTTCCTGTTTCTTCCTCAGACTCTACTCTTTGGTAGCTAACGGCTATCCACATTATGGTAAAACATAAAACATCCCCGTAGTTCAATATTTTTCACGTTACTACAGTATCTTTCTTTCCTTTGTGTCCTTTCACTGTACTTCACTGCCCCACCGTTTTTTTTACTTGTATATTTTGTGACTTTGCAGCTCATATTAACATCCACGTGGCCCACGTTTGGTCAAATACACACGTGTTAACCATAATAAACGTCCCTCTCGTGCCATGTTACGTCTTCTACGTCAGTACGTCAGTCATGCGTGATGTGAACGGTGGTAAAGACGTGCAATGCAAATAAATATATAAATACATATTTTAGTAAATAAACTAAATTATTTACCCTTTCATGCATGAATTATGAGAATCTTCATCAAGATTTTTAGTTTAGTGTTTTTATTCCTCCTTAGGCATGAAAAAAACAATGTGATGGAGTTTTGTTTTGTTGTTGTTGTTGTTGTTGTTGTTGTTGTTGTTGTTGTTGTTGTTGTTGTTTTTTCATGTCGTTACAAAAATGTCCACTCAGCTATACCATGCATTTAATTTTTGAAGCAAAGAACCATGTATTGAAAACCCAATAGGGTCTAAACACAGTATTGCCCCGTCAGAGAGCAAACTTTAATTGAGTGCCACAGCAATCAATTAAAGTTGAATAAATAAGATAAGATAAGATATTCCTTTATTGATCCCACAATGGAGAAATTCACAGTGTTGTCAGCAGCAAACATACACATACACGTAAAACAGTCATAAATTTGAATAAAAAAGTGTTTAAAAAGTGTTAAAAAGGAGGGTGCAAATACGGTTTGATATGAATGTAGTGCAATAAATAAGACATTTATTTCAATGTAAAGTAGCTCCTTGTTTTGGATAATCCCTTATGCTCCTTGTAAAGCAAAAATTAATTTCAAAATAAAAATGTGGGTCATTTAGCAACACTAATCTGTTAAATTGTCTCTAAAATGTCCCATCAGAGCAATTTTGAATACAGTGTTTTGACCCAATAGCAGAAAGTGATATGAAAACAATGAAATTAAAACATTGTTAACTGCTGCTAATGTGATGTTTTCTCACATTTGAACATATTCTAATACTCGTTATTACTCACTTCATGGAGATAATATGCCAAAAAAAAAACAAAAAAAAAACCATTTTGTTAAAAAAAAAAAAAATACTGGTAATTACAGTCTAACAATTAACAACTGATTTACACTAAAACATGTTACTGCAGATCAGGTTTACCAAGAACAGCAAAGTTACAGTAACGGTATGAATGTCAGTGTATGGGATGGTGCATAAATGTCCACTGTGTTGGCTGATATGGAACTAAAACAACAAAATCCATGAATATACAAGAGAACAGCTGTAGAATAACTGTCCACTGGAGAGACCACTATGCATGAAAGGGTTAAAATAGCAAAAATAAAGATAAGTTAATTTAACATAAATAAGTAGATAAATACACACAATACAAATTTAAATAATTATTTAAATAAATAAAAACTAAAACTAAATTAACATACTTTAAGTTAAATAGACCAATAAATAAAATAAAAATAAAACAAGAAAGAAAGAAAGAAAGAAAGAAAGAAAGAAAGAAAGAAAGAAAGAAAGAGATTATTTGATTGTCATTGAATGAAGTACAAATAAGTAATTAAGCATTGTAATAAAGTAGAAATACTTGCCACCTCTGACACAAATGAGAGTTTCAAGTTCATATGTCATCTCAGGAAAACAAAAGGGCCCGGGTGATTAAAAAACTATTTTGGTGATGAAGGCATAGTTTTTTGTCTTGCGTCTTGGTTGTATTTCCACATTATTCACACTCTTCAATAAAAAAAAGGAAGGTCCCAGTCATGTGATTTGGAGAAATGGCACTGACTCTCTCTAACTGTTGACTATTCAGCCTTTTTGAAAGGAGGAACTGATGACTTACACACACTCCTACACATTTATCAGCAGAATGAGTGGGTACGTTTGTGTGCACTTGTGCAGGAAAAAAAAAAAAAGAATGACTGAGAAAGCCTTTGAAGTAAATCCGACTATTGAATATTGATATATTTTAATCAGTAAAGGAAGAAATATTTAGATCCTTCTCTTTAGTAAAAATACTTGTACCAGGCTGTGAAAATACTCTGAAAAAGTTTTTTGCTCTTCCATTTGATTTTTGTGGATTCATTTTACTGTTGCATTGAAGTGTGTGTTGCCTTTCACATCCTTTAACATGTTTGAGATTGAGCTCATTTAAACTACTTTTATTCTGTTGTTGGTTTAATCTCCATTGAAGAAAAAAATGAATTCTCAAGGCACTTCCTGGTTAAATAATTTCAAAAAATGTTCTACAAGATTGTTCTATGTTGCTGTATAGTGAGAAGGACATTATCTAACAGGATTTTTAGGAACGCATCATCCTTGAGTTTATAACAGATTCAAAATAAACACAATTAGAGATACAGTCGCATTATTATAAAGACATGATTGACAGCTATAATTACCAATCACTGATCAGATTCTGTAAAACACAGATGTGACTACTGTTCTATATGTCTCAAAATGGAAGCTTGGAAAAGTGGTTTCACTTTTCTATTTATTTACACTGCAAAAATCTAAATCTTACCAAGTGTATTTTTCTCATTTCTTGTCAAAATTTCTCATCACACTTAAAATAAGACATAATCACCTAAAGAGTAACTTTTCAGTAAGATATAAGAACTTATATTTAGACAATAGATCTTGAAAATCTTATTTCAACAAATCTTACCACGAAAATTTTCACTTGTTCCATTGGCAGAATTTTTGCTTGAATTAAGCAAAAAAATCTTGAATTAAGCAAAAAAAAAAAAAAAAAAAAATCTGCCAATGGAACAAGTGAAAATGATTTTGGTAAGATTCCTTGAAATAAGATTTTTAAGATCTGTTGTCCAAAAATAAGTTTTTATTTAATTAAGCCAAAAAAAAAATCTTTAATTAAGTAAAAAAAATCTTGCATTAAGCCAAAAAAAAAAAAAAATCTTCAATTAAGTAAAAAAATCTTGAATTAAGCTGAAAAAAATCTAGAATTAACAATTTCATTCATTCATTCATTTTCTGAACCCGCTTTATCCTCACTAGGGTCACGGGGGTCGCTTGGAGCCTATCCCAGCTACATAGGGGCGAAGGCAGGGTACACCCTGGACAAGTTGCCAGTTCATCGAAGGGCTGAGAATTAACAACTTTAATTTTTTTTTCTTTTTTTTAGTGCAAAAAATAACATTAAATTATGAAAATATTTACATTTTCAAATTATCCTGTAACAATAAAATGTGAATAACCTGAACAAATATGAACAACCTGAAATGTCTAAAGAAAATTAAGCACAATTTTAACAAATTTTCTTCCTGTTCCTCAGTGTTTAGTGTCTTTGTAGATCTGATCCATAATGCACATGTAGGAATGATAAGTTGAGGAATAATATTGTTAAAATTGGATTAATTTTTCTTAAGTTTTTTAATTTAAATTTCTTTTTTTTCAGGGTTGTTTTTTTTTTTTTTTTTTTTTGGATAGTTTATAAAACTAAGTATTTTCATAATTTAATGGGTTTTTTTTTTTACATTAAAACAGAGACAAAAATTTGGAGTTGTCATTATTTATATGTTATAATGTTATTATTTTTCTGTTCCGTCCCACTTCAGATCAAATTTAGCTGAATATGGCCCCTGAACTAAAATGAGTTTGACAGCCCTGGTCCAGAGGATTAAGCAGTTCACAACCTGAATGAATGAATGAATGAATGAGTGAATGACCCTAAACCCCTCAAACCCAAGAACACAATAAGAGTACAATAAGATCCTAAAGTCTTCCAAGAATCCAGATGTGGAGAGGGGAAACAAGGTGGGGTCTTTTTGTATTAACCCATGTCCGCCTGTCATCCTCCTACCTATCAGATAATCAGAATCCTCCTTTAAGAGTGAAATTCACTTTTTTATATCACACTTTGGCTGCGACATAGAGGGGAAAAGACAGATGCCTTTTTTCTGACCTCATAAATGATCTGTGATAATGTCGAACCATTTTCTCTCGCTCTGTGTTTCTACTGTGCATGTATGTGACCATGTATTTCTAACATCATGGGGACGTAAATCGGTTAAAACACTCACTTGTAGGGACTCGGCTACCTTACGGGGACAGTGATCATGTCCCAGTAGTAAAAAAAAAACATCACGTTTGAGGGTTTGGGGTTGTTTTAAGGTTCGGGGAAGTGTAAGGGCTGGGATTAGACATGTTGAGGTTATAGTTCAGGTTAAGGTAAGTGTCAAGGAAATGAATGTAAATCAGTGTAATGTCCCCTGAACATATGGAAACACAACGTGTGTGTGTGTGTGTGTGTGTGTGTGTGTGTGAGAGAGAAAGAGATGGGGGGGGGTTTGAGATGAACAGAGTATTCCAAAGGGCTTAGGGCCATTTCACAGTGTTAAAGGGGTAGGTTTTCAATTACAGTGTGTGTATGTGTGTGTTCACATGCTGTATCACAGACCTCAGAGCCACCTACACTTCTCTGCTGCTGCATACAGGTTCTATACAACTGACAGCACACCGTTTGTTTATATTTTGAAGTACAGCATGAAATAAAAATACTAGTGCGATGACAGTAAATATGCCAGCACATGAAACTACATGAAACCAGGTATACACTGTGTAATTTGGGTCTAGGTGAAAGATGAAAAACAGGGTAACCCCCTTTAAGTTGACATTTTTTTAGATATATATTTATATCTATAACCTCCTGAGACCAAGGACAGTGAAAATTTAATCTTTATTTTTTTACATTAAACAATTGTCTTGATTGGAAACTGCATAATGCAACAGTTTTTTTTCAGATACATTTGATAAATTATTTTCATTTATTTATTTATTAATGGAATGTCCTTTGTATTGGACAAGATTTTCTTAAGTAAAACTGTCAAACTTTCGTCCCCTACAGAGGACAAAAATGCATTGCTGGGTCACAGGAGGATAAATTTTTCATCTTGCATGCTGCATGTGTAATTTCTATTTTACTATTTGCTGCAGGTGCAAAAATACTATTTCACTGAGCGTTGTACTATGTATAACTGTACATGTGATGAATAAAATCTACCTAACCATCTTACCTAGTCACGGAAAAAATTATTAGACCATCAAAAGTCATCAAAAACAATAGTTATGCCAGTGTTTTTCAACCTTGGGGTCACCTGAAATTTCTAGTTATTGATAAAAATAAAAGCATAATTCCTAATAATTTTTTTTTAATGATTCAATATATATTTCATTATAATTAAAACACCACGCACTTTTCCTAATAAAAATAAAATTAAAAAAAAAAAAATGCAGGCTGTAATATCTGAGAGGGCATATCTTGATTTATCTGATCATGTGACCGCTTTACTACGCTTCAACCTGCCTGGGTACAGTTGCAGTTAGAAAACCAGACCGAACACAGAATAGAAAGATGTCTTCGCCCAGCCCTGCTAAGACATCTCCAAGAGAAAAATTATTCCGTTTTGAATGTCTGGGGTCGTGAGAAATTTGTGATGTTAAAATGGGGTCTCGAGCCAAAACAGGTTGGGAACCACTGGGTTATGTAATCAAGTACTAACTCCTGTGTGTATCATGTGACTAAAACAGACAGAAAAGAAAACATGGAATGCCTAAAAGCACTGTTTTTGTCAGTACAATGCCATAGCTATTCATGTAAGAACTAAAGGATTTTGGTTATTATCAAGAAAACCATGGAAAATAGCTAAAAATCAGCTCTGAAATTAAAATCTCATGAGCTATTTTTGTTGTTATCATTATGTTTGTCCAAACAAATGTACCTTTAGTTGTACCAGACATTAAAATGAACAAGAAATTGAACTAAACAAGGGTGGTCTAATAATTTTTTCTGTGACTGTATGCCTTTAACCCTTTCATGCACAAATTATGACAACCATAGTCAAGATTTTTTTCTTTCTTCTTGTTTTTATCCCCCCTTAGGCATGAAGAAAAGCAATTGAGTTTTTTTTAATGAAGTTACAAAAATGTCCATGTGTTTAATTTTTGAAGTAAAGACATATGTTTAAAACCCAATATCAGAAAGTGAGATAAAAACAAATGAAAAGATTTTAGTCCTACTAATCTGATGTTTTCTCACATTTTAACATATTCTACTGCTAGTTATTACTCACTTCATGTAGGTAATATGCAAAAAAAACAACAACAAACAAACTATTTGTCTAACAAATAACAATTGATTTACACTAAAACAAGTTACTGCAGATCAGGTTTGTCAAGAACAGCAAAGTTACAGTAATGGGATGAATTGCAGTTTATGGGATGATGTATAAGTGTTCTCTCTGTTGGCTGATATGAACTAAAACAACAAAACCCATGAATATAAGAGAACAGCTGTAGAATAGCTGTCCACTGTAGTGACCACTGTGCATGAAAGGGTTAAAAATGGTGCACATACATTGCTATCATCTATTTAGCAGCTAATAAGAATTCAGCATGAAATAACCAAAGTACTAATCTTAATCAACCTTTTTTGCAAAATCATCATCATTACCAGGTAGACATTGTCTCCTTCCTCCTTTATTTTTTTCCCCCATGAATACCACTTTTGTAACAGTGTGATATTTACTTTATTCTAATTGCTAACAACAATAACCTCACAGGTAGATGCTGTATGTTGATGTTATATTTCTTTATTTTTTTGTGTGGCACAGCCTGAGATTCAGTAGCTGTCATTATCATACAATCTGTGTAAATGCTTTCAGATCTTTTTTTTTTTTTTTTTTTTTAAGATCCATTTCACACAGTGTGGCTGCAATAAACAGCTAAAAACTGCATTTCGGCAAAATCTGCAAAAAAGATCAGAAATGTAGGAAGGTGGTCTAATTGGATAAAGTGATTTTATGGGACTTGGATGCAAAAACTGGAGCTGTATGTTTTGTGTGACTTTCAGCTCTATATTGACATTTTTCTGACAAATATTTGATTTTGACTTTGTAATCTTTTTTTTTTTGCCACAACTTTAAGCATGTGTATGTATTTTCAGTCGTAACATCGTCTAAAGTTCACTGTGCTGCTGCCTGTCTTGGTCATAACATTCTTGAAAGACATTTTTAATCACAACTAGTCCTTTCTGGTTAAATAAAGGTTAAAACAAACTGAAAAAATCCCTTTTAGAGAAAATCAGCAGAAGGAAAATACAAATTCAGACTGCAACAAGTTCATCTAGATAAGAAGTAGGTGGATGTAGATGCAGTATTTCATACAATACACACTAATTGAGGTGCTGATTTGGGATCTGATAGATGTAACCAGAAGTCTTTGACCCAGAATTTAGTGCATTTTTCCAAAAAAACCTCAAGGTTTATCTTTGACCTCTGAACTCAAATTAACATTTTGGCAGAATGGACAAAATTCTGGGTCAAAGACTTCAGGTTACATCTATCAGCTCCTAAATCAGCAGCTCAGGTTGAGAGGGTTATTGTATGAAATACTGCGTCTACATCCACCTACTGCCTATCTTGATCAACTTTTAACATTCCCATAGCAGAAGTGAAATGGTATGTTTCATTTAATTTAAAATGCAAACCATATACATTAAAAATACATGAAACTGGGGAAAAAAAAAAAAAAAATCCTTCTGCTTATTATCTTTGTTCATCAAACCTGCTTGACAAAACTTAATATTTATTTTAATAATTTTATGGTATTGTGTCATGCATAATGTATGCATTTCCAACAGACTTAAAATAAAGATAAAAACTAACTATTAAGAAGGAAATAACCAGTAAAGTTGGGGTACATTTAATCTTATTCACCTTCTGTTCCTGCTTTTTTTCTGTAAACGCCTGATGTTAAAACAGTTAAAGTGATTAAAATAATGAATGTTAAGCTCTATATCAGGGGTGTCAAACTCATGTTAGTTCAGGGGCCACATTAAGCCAAATTTGATCTGAAGTTGTTAAGGCCGGTGGTACATGAACTGAACCCAGATGCAAGACCCTCAGACAGGAATACAGTTAAAAGGGAATTTATTAAATACAGTCAGTATAATTGGTTCACACAGGAAAGTATTGAATAGTTCTTCAGCGGGACTGTGCTGGGGAATCGTCACGGCTTCAGATTCCAAGTGAACCACTTTACAGCCCAGGTCAGGAGCACACGAGGGGAACCCGACTAGGAGAAAGCAAAGGAGAGTCAGAGGACAGACCAGGTCATACACGGGAGGACAATCGGACAGGCAAACGTACATGGGGATAAGGCAGGCTCACGTACCGATAGTCCAGGTAGGGGGTCGAAAACAGGCTAGGGCACAAAGGCGGATGATCAGACAGGGGTCAGGCGAGTACTCAGGTGTGGAGGACAAACCAGGTCGAAGTCAGATGAGCAGGCAGACGAGGAACAGGCAGAGTCGGTGGTCGAAGGGCAAAACGGGTCACAACAGGTAGACAGACAGACAGGATCCAAAACGCTGGTAAGTAATCACACCGAGACGGAGGAAAACGAACTGGCACAGAACAGGGGAAAACACAGGGTTTAAATACACAACAGGGCGGGAAGACAATTGGACACAGGTGGAGACAATCAGGGAGGAGTCAGGTAATCAGAGCAGGTGGAAACAATCAGGGAAGGAAAGTAAAGACACCAGACATGACACATGAGGGAAACTTAACAAAATAAAACAGGAAACGACACACAAGACAGACAAAACAAGTAAAAGTCCGGGGACTGATATGACAGAAGTGGGTCGGACCAGTAAAATAATAACATAATAACATATAGATAATGTCAACTCCAAACTTTCGTCTATGTCTTAAAGTGAAAAAAGTAAAATTATGCGATGAAAATGTTTACATCTACCAACTACCCTTTAAAATTTGAATAACATGAACAAACTGAAATTTCTTTAGAAAACTCAGTGCAGTTTTAACAATATTATGTCTCAGTTTGTCATTTTCACATGTAAATTACAAATTACAGATCACAGTGGATCTACAAATACACAAAACATTTAATAACAGGCAGAATATTGGTAAACTTGCACTTCAGACATTTCAAAAAGTTCGTATTTGTTCAGGATATTCACATTTTTATTAAATTATAGTTTGTTTTAGTGTAAATACAGTAAAATGACATGAAAAGGTTGACATTTACAAAGAGAAAAATTGGAGTTTTGAGTATTTATAGGTTATTATGACAGTATTTTACTGATCCGACCCACTTGGGATTAAATTGGTCTGTATGTGGAACCTGAACTAAAATGATTAATGTCTTCAGTGTAATTTTTGCATTTCACAAATTCATCTCACGGGCCACACTGGACCCATTGGTGGGCCAGATTTGATGCATCTTGAATCACACATAGGTGAATTCAGACTTGACAAAATTAGATTTTCTATCTACAAACCTAAACCCAACCATTCATAAAAGCATGGTGTGGAGAAGAGCGTTTGGATATTTTATGTTGGAAAATTACATTAACTTACAGGACATTTAGGTCACCTGATGTCAGAGGAGTTCTGTGTGGCTTGGAGTTTTTTTTAATGAATTTCTCAAATGTGTAACACAAGTTTAATAAAAACATCCACTGAGGTAATCAAAGTACCAAGAATGGAATATCTGAAGTGATGAGTCTGAACTTACTCTGTAAAAACTCACTATAACGTTCATTTCAAGATCATAAAAATGACACTGTATGCAGCAGATACTTTAATAAAACTTTAATTTAAAGGTGTTCATATGCATGTGATTTGGAATATTCATGTAAACGACGAGTTATTAGAAATTTTGTCTTTTTCCGAATAAGGGCGAAAAACTGTGCATGTAAACGTAATCATTGTGTTGATGTTGGTGAAGGTGCGTTTGTGTTTTTCCACTAGAAACAATGATTTTTGCTTGTGTTTGTGACAGTTTGACCTCTCCCTCTCTGCCTCTGTGGAACTAACGCACATACAGAGGACGTTTCCTGAATGGGGTTGGAGGTTAGCAGTCGGTTACACGTGACAAGTCATGGTTAATTCCAGCAACACAAAGGATGCTCTGGACGCCAGAAAACGCACACACACACACACACACACACACACACACACACACACGCAGAGTTATCTCTCAGATCACCGACTTTCAAACAGAGAAATGACAGAATTTACTGGACTTGAGATCCAGCTCTGATTCATCCATCGACAACTACAAGTCTGTCATATGTGAAGTGTATTTACATCTAACATTATGGCATAATTATATTTAAAAATAAATGTAATAGTAATTTCTCACAGATACTGAGCAAAGATATGTAAGTAAATCCCAGTTATTTATCAAAATAGTAGTGATGACAAAGGGGTTACACCACAGCTCATTCTTTTCATGTCTGTACAATATAACATTCATTATGTTGTTTTATACCATGAAGAGTAGGATGGTTTACAAATGATAATGTCTAGACAGACTGCAGTGAGTACTGCAGAAATTATGATACCTTGAAAATTCTGTCTGCTTGCATGGTTTTCAAGAAAAATTCACAGTAAAAAAAAAAAAAGAAAAAAAAAAAATTTTACTGTTGTTACAATGTAACTCTCTGCATTTACACTACAGCCTTTTTCAGTGCTATTTTCTTAATAGTTCTTTTTTTGCATTTGCCAAATCTGGTCATGTCAGCGGCCTTGTCGGTGAATAAAAACACTTTTCAGTGCAAAAAATTCAACAATATTCGTCCTATGAAATCAGAAGAGGACTCTAATATTACTGTGCTGCTCATACAAGTTGCACAGAAATCAGTGGTGAGTCCTGTTGTGAAGTTTTACTGCCTGGTTTGGATATTTTTTAGGACTTTTCATCATCATCATCATCATCATTATGAAATGTAACCCCCTTTTTATGTTTTAGAAAACTAATCGAAGAGAAATCTAAATAAAGTTAGATATCTTTGATAAAGTAATAACAATAATTGCATTAATCAGCACATTCTAACAGGATGACTATGGTAATAGTAAATATGACAGTTAGCAAGTTAACTCCTGAACACTCGTCACTTAAAATAAGAGATAATCACCTAAAGAGTAACTTTTCAGTGAGATATAAGAACTTATTTTTAGACAAGAGATGTTGAACATCTTATTTAAAGTAATCTTACCAAGATAATTTTCACTTGTTCTATTGGCAGATTTTTTTTTTTTTTTTTGCTTAATTCAATTTTTTTTTTTTTTTTTTTTTTTTTGCTTAATTCAAGATTATTTTTTGCTTAATTCAAGATTATTTTTGCTTAATTTAAGAAAAGAAACCTGCCAATGGAACAAGTGCAAATTGTCTTGGTAAGATTACTTGAATTTAGATTTTCAAGATCTATTGTCGAAATAAATAAGTTCTTATATCTTACTGAAAAGTCACTCTTCAGGTGATTACATCTTATTTTAAGTGTGAGGAGATATTTTGACTAGAAATGAGAAAAACACACTTGGTAAGATTTTGATTTTTTCCTGTGCAACTGAACATTTTAGGTAATCAGCTCGAAGTTTGGACATATTTTCAGTTTTTACTACAACCGCCGCTGCTGACAAACATTATGGCATACTCAGAGAAATGTTTGTCGGAAGTCTTGACCTTATATCCACCTGAGACCCAGCAATGCATTTTTGTCCTCTGTAGTGGACAAGAGTTTCATAGCTTTATTAAAAACAAAACAAAACTGTCCACTGCAGAGGACATTTAATTAAATAAAAATAAAAAATTATCTGAAAAACTGTGGCATCATTTGATTTTCAATCAAGGCAATTATGTAATGCAAAAAAAAAAAAACAACAAAACTTTACACTTTACTTACTAGGTCTCCGGAGGATATGTGTAAATGGCATGACGTAACTAGTTCTAAAACGTAACAAATTAAGCAGGAATTGAAATGGGTTGTAGAAATCCACTTGAATAAATATAAAGATAGCTTTGCAGCACCTGGAGGGTTCAAACTCAAACTTTATGAACTATTATGGTCCAGATATACAAATAAATGTACCAAAGACTAATAAAAGTGGGTTTAGCAAAATATGTCCCCTTTAATATTTAGGTAATTAAAGAAAAAGTTAATACTGATGCAAAGTAATGCTATTTAACATGCTGTAAAATTTGTAACTGACTGAGCAACAAAACCTATTGTTTCTATCTCTAAGTGAAAAGAGGGCCATTGTCAGAGTGTGTGTCACTGATGCTCACTTCAGTGTGTTTACTGATTAATCTGTCGTCCGTCAATATGAGCTCCTCTCCACCCGCAAACAGAGATATCAGTGATTGATCGCCCCGATTTGGATCAACAGACAAGACCTAATCAATAAGGTTAAACACACTAATGCAGTGTTAGAGTGTGGGCAAACAACTGTATGAGTGTGTGTGTGTGTGTGTGTGTAGAAGGGTGGAGGAAAAAGGCGGGCTGGGGGGACGGAGGGGTGTAACAGAGTCAGTTTCATGACCCCGGGCATCGAGGAAGAGGAGGAGGAGGAAGACGAGAAGAGACAGAAGGGAAGGGAAGCGACATAAAGAGTCTAAAGTGACACACACACACACACACACACACACACACACATTGACAGTGGGTGTCATCTTCCATCAGTAGCCTGTACGGTTGTGAGTTATGACCACAGATATGCGATCATTTACACTCAGAGCTGCAGATGGCCTCAGGATACAGATCTGTACGTCTGCATGTGTGCATCTACAGCACACACCAACCGACAGAGAAACTACTATTAACATCTGCATCCAGACGGAAAAAAGACACTAGAGCCGCAACAATTATAGGATTATTCGAATTAGTGACATCTATAAAGTAATCGCTGACTGTGTTGAAAGAGAAATTTTTTTTTTCTAGTTGTATTCAATACCACAGTTCATTTCAGCCGCTTCCTCTGGTTTATTTCTAGTTCATTCATCGTTTTCTAGTTGTGGAATGTGTAACAAAATAAATGCAGCGTGACTTCTTATTCAACTTTTTCATTCTTTTTAACAGTAGGTAGTTCTGTAATAAACTGCACTTTTTTTTTTTTTTTTTTTTTTTACATTGTTACCATTTTTCTTTTTCCTTTCTCTGTGGCAATGTTATGGTGTTTTATAAACCAAACAGCTAACAGATTTAGCGAGACATAAGTGGACTGATGAATTGATAACAGATTGAATTGTTAGTTTTAACCCTAAAAGACACACACGTAATTCTTATAGACAGTCTTAACATAACAGGGTGCTATATTTGTTTTATACAGAACAATAAAAACATTAAAACAACAGGGACATCAGATGGAAAGTTAGACAATTTTAATTTCAGAAGTTAATGTTTTTTTGTACGTTGCCACCACTAAACTAAACTAAACTAAACTAAACTCTCATGATATCATCGTGATGTGTTGTATCAACTTTTATTCTGATGTAAATATTAGATTGAATTTTATTGGGTTTAATACTAATTATAACGTGACAGCAAATTAGACTGATTGGTGTCAAACATGAACAAATGTGTAATCAAAATATTTCTACATGACCATACCATACCGTCTTCATCTGCTTATCTGGGTCCGGGTCATGGGGGCAGCAGCCTCAGCAGAGGAGCCCACACAGCCCTCTCTAGAGCCACTTCCACGGGTCTTCTGGGGGAATCCCGAGGCATTTCCAGGCCAGCCAAGAGATATAATCCCCCCAGCGTGTCCTGGTCCCGAGGTCTCCTCCCAGACAGACATGCTCAAAACACCTCCCCAGGGAGGCATCCAGGAAGCATCCTCACTAGATGCCTGAACCACCTCAGCTGGCTCCTCTGGATGTGGAGGAGCAGCAGCTCTACTCTGAGTCCCTCCCAGATGTTCGAGCTCCTCACCCTATCTCTAAGGCTGAGCCCGGACACCCTGTGAAGGAAACTCATTTCAGCCGCTTGTACTTGCAACCTCATTCTTTCGGTCATTACCCAAAGCTCATGACCATAAGTGAGGGTCGAAACGTAGATTGACCGTTAAATCTAGACCTTCGGCTTTCGGCCTAGCTCCCTCTTTACCACAACAGACCGGTTTAGCATCCTTATCACTGCAGATGCCACCCCAGTCCGCCTGTCGACCTCCTGCTCCAGCCTACCCCCACTCATGAACAAGATCCCAAGATACTTAAACTCCTCCACCCGTGGCAGGACTTCCTCCTCAACACACTCTACCCTTTTCCAGTTGAGGACCATGGACTCAGACTTGGAGGTGCTGATCTTCATCCAAGGGAGAGCTGGAGGTTGCTGTTCGAAGCAGCTAAGAGGTGCACATTATTCGCAAAAAGAAAAGATGAGATCCTCCCACCACCGAACCCAACCCTCTCCCCCACCTTGCTGCACCTCGAAATTTGGTCCAGAAAAGTTATGAACAGAACCAGTGACAAAGGGCAGCCCTGGTGGAGTCCAACCCTCACTCAGAACAGGTCTGACTTATTACCTGCTACGTGGACCAGGCTCTCACGACTTTGGTACAGGGTCTGAATGGCCGCTTGCAAAGGGGCCATCCACCCCATACTCCTGGAGCACCCCCCACAGGATGCTCCTGGGGACATGATCATAAGCCTTCTCCAAATCCACAAAACACATGTGGACTGGATGGGACTCCCATGCCCCCTCCAGCACCCGAGCAGCGGCATAGAGCTGGTCCACGGTTCCACATCTGGGACGAAAACCACATTGGTCCTCCTCGATCTGAGGTTCAACTACCAAGCTGATTAAACAGTGCATGCAACAACCTCCATGAGAAATAAAGACATGATGACAAATTTCTCATTCTGTACTTCAAAAGCTTTTAATAAATGATAAATCATCACAACATAGTTCATTTATAAATTAAAAAAGAGAATTTGTGTATAAATTAATATTTCTTACTATTTTTATCACCATTTGCCTTACAAAGAGATACACATTTTTCTTTCTATAAACATTATAGAAAACATATGCACATTGAACCAAATATGTGCATTTGTGTGTGGAATAAGAGCTGCTTCATTATTTTTATTTCCTCTCATTAACAACACACACATATTACAGAGGTGTGTCCATTGAAAACCTTGAATAAAACACTACGGAAGAAATTCTGACACAGGCTTTAAAAATAGATGTTCTATAGTCACAGAACCTCATTAAAGCACCTTGTTATATTTCTGTTTAGCTCTTTAAAACCTGACGTATCATCGCTGACACACCCTGTGCATATGCAGTTTGGATGGCTGTAACTCTTTTACTGTTTGTGCAATTGGAAAAATTCCAATGGTTTCTGAAACTTGAGAGGTTGCGCTTTATTGGCTTTATTGGGTCATTACGGTAATTTATCTCACGTCTGTACTAGAAGCGGGAGAAGAAGCCATTTTAGCAGTATTTTAACATGCAGTAAATTGTAAATGACTGCTAGATTTTGAAAGTTTTAGGTGCTCTGAAAAAGTGGGGAAAAGGACTCACTCACAGCATTTTTTATCTAACCTTTTTATTATCAAAATAAGAAAAAAAAAGTCCAGACTGACCATTCTAGGCTTAGGGTTTAAAGGGTTAAAAAGTCAAAAAGTGAAGATACAAATTAATATTTCATCACCATTTGACTTCCAAAGAGATACACACATTTTTCTTTTAAATATATTACACTGGGTTACAAAAAATGTTTTTTGCAAGTTGTCTAGGTTTTTTCAACTGAATTAGGACCATTTTGCACCGCTAAATCCAAAAATGACATCTGTTTTTCTCAATCAGGTCAGGTTTTTTTGCTAATTTGATTTTGAAAAATTTGATCTTCTCACAAAATTGATTACATTTTTGTGACTTTATCAGTTGATTTTTTATATAGTTCTCACCCAAAATAGGTTTTAAGAGAAAAAAAAATCATTTGATCACTTGATTCCTGTTAGGTACAATGGTGTATTCACTGCAGATGTAGCAGAATACGTTAGGCTTATTTTTGCAAGATCTTCTAGTCGAAGCCATTTCATTCACCTGTAATATTAAAAAAAAATGTTAATCATAAATTGGCAAAAGTAAAATCTTCAGAACTTGTTTATTGCAAGAAATATGAAAGAATTTTGTATCACATGATGTGAAAATGCACATAAATGTAAGCAAAAATGTTTAAAAGCCAATATGTAGCAGAGTTCAGAAAGTTGAACTGATTGAGCAAAATGAATGTGATTTTTGGATTCAGCACACCAAAATTATCCTAAATCTGCTCAAAAAACTTAAACAATAAATTTGTTGTTGACCAGTGTTATAAATAACATATGCACACTGAAAAAAATATGTGCATTTGTGTGTGGATAAGAGCTGCCTCATTGTTTTTGTTTCATCACATTAACAACATGCACATATTATAGAAGTGTGTCCATATAAAAACTTGAAGAAATTCTGGACACAGGCTTTAAAAATAGATGATCTACAGTCCCAGAACTTCACTGAAGCACTGTGTTATGTTTCTGTTTAAAGTGAACATAAAAACCAGTGGGATCCTGAAGTGAAAGCAGTGTTGTGGTTTTGTTTCATCTGTATTCAAAGTACTTCAGTGTTCACATCACTTTTTTTCTGAAAACCTCAAAGAGCCGTGTGTCCGGTCAGGCTGAAACCTTCTTTTCAGTTCAGTTCAGGTCATTCCAGTTCAGATGAGTTCAGCTCGATTCACTTTAATTCAGTTTGCTTCACCTGGAAATGGCTCACACCACCGACAGCAAGCCTTCATTTTTACTACCGGTGTGTTCTCTGACTCTCTGTGTGTAAGTGTGTGTAAGTGTGTCAGCATCTTCTCCATCTCCTGCTCTCCTGCTGGTTTGATGACACACCATCAGCATCACCTACGGGGACAGAGAAAAGCCGAGTTTGCATGTGTCGAACGGAGAAGACAAGACGGGTGGAGGTGAATGTAATAACTCTTTACTCGGCTCTTTCTTCCACGCACAAAACCTCACATCTCCAAGAGGTTTGCTTTTCAGGAATCACCCAAAAAGACACAAAATACCTTTAAAATCGGAACAAAAACACAGTGCTATGAAGCCGGCACGTTTCGTTGACGCTTGTATTTTGTTTCCAGGCTTCATAATAATAATAATAATAATTCTTAATTCCGACAATGACAAAAATACAACAGCAGCAGCACGAGGCGTCTCCTCTCGCTCTCACACACACATAAAATTCAATCATTTCTCTGCTGCAGCCTGAGGGAACACACTGTGGAAGCCTCACTATGGTGGAAAATCTCCTTTTCCATGTTATTTTACACAGTAGCACTCACAGCATCCACACACACAGACATACACACACACACACACACACATAGAAAAAGTGGCTGCATTTACATGAGCTGCCAAAAGATCTGATTTTTTTTTTTTTTTTAACTCTTTGTGGTGTGGATCTCACACCGTCATGCTTGTGTGTCGACAAGGAATGTGATTTTTATACAGGCGTGAAAAAAATTACAAGCGCGCCTCAAAGAGCTAATGCGATCTGGTGACAACGGGAGGAAACGGTTACCGGAAGCTATCTGAGGTTTTCCAACCCTTCGCTGTTTAGTCTGGATGAATCTGGTGTGTTTTCCTGTTTGATAGGTTTTATTTAGACAGATAGTAGATGATTACAGGGTTTTTCCTTTGGTGTAGGGGTTTGGATTCAGTCCTCCTGCAAGAAAATGGATGTACTTTTCAACAATAATTTTGCATCATTTTGGACAAATTTTACTCTCATGTGTGTCTACAAAAACATCCAAAATTTGCTGTGGTGCATTTGGGACCACTCAGGAAATCAGAAAATCATTGTCACTAAATGTTATTTTAATTTTTTTTATTGAGATTTTCACAAAAATGTGTGAACAGACAAATACAACAACAAAACATACAACACAATCTGATGTCTGGAATTCTTGTAGGACAGTCTGGTATAGAACAGGGGTCTGCAACCTATGGCTCCTGGGCCAAATATGGCTCTTTAGCCTCTCTATATGACTCCCCTAGTCAAAAAACATAAGAAGCATTTTGAAATGATCTGAATTAACCATTACTTTTCAACGCTGTTACAGGCCTAAACCAATTCTAACATTGTCCATCTGCGAAAATGTGCAGGCTATACAATGAATAAAATAATTTTTTCCACCGCATATAAACCAAAATGTATGTCACGCAACATTATTTTCTGTCCAAATTTAAAACAAGATGCTCAGTTTGCATTTATTAGTAGTTTGACTGTTTAAAAGTCAACCTATATACATGAAGGCTGACCTTTTTATCCATTACACAATGTCATTTTGTTATGGAAATAGCATACATCACTAAAAAAATGTCATAAATGTTGAATGTTTTCATTATTGTAGTTGTATTATTTCATAAATGCACCAAACACTGCATTATTGTAGTGGAAATACAAAGTTAAATCACAAAATAATCTCAAATAGGCTACAGAAGAACAGCCTTGTCATGGTAAAATGTAGATTGGTTTAGATTTTTTTTTCATGGCTCCAGTCACATTTTTTCTTTGTTTTTGAGTCAAAAATGGCTCTTTAGATTGTAAAGCTTGCAGATCCCTGGTATAGAATATAACTCCAAATAGGCAGTTACAGTGCCATTTGTCATATAAATAATACATTTATTCCAGTTTTTAATGAAAGCGTCCTCTTGCAATAATATCTCATTCAGTCTTCAGCTATTGATTTGCTTTTCTAGTGTTGAAATTCAGCCAATTCCTAGTATCAACCTTTTTATTTTTTTTAGTCAAACAGTGAAATAAACATCTTCTGAAAGGTTATATTAGTTTTGACTCTATACACTGATATCACTTGAGTTCAGTTTAGGTAGTGTCCAAAATAACTTCTGCACTAAACCTGTAGAACGGAGGAAAACTCCTCCATTACTACCAACCTGCCTTCTAACGCATCCTCCTGGTTATAGGTTCTTATTCAACTTTGGGTTTCCATAATGGCTTCTATTGTCTGTTCACTACAGGTTTAACCCTTAGAAATGTGTTTAACCCTTTAACCCCTGAGACATTATTCCAGGTAACCCTGCTGCTGTGAATTTGCATCTGTTTCAGTGTCATAAAAGCTGCTGTGGTTATGTGTTTATGTTCCTTTTCTTCAGTGGTTTTGTTTTACTGTGTGTTTTAGGGCCAAAACAGGATGGAATAATAGAAAAAGACAAAGAGAGGAATTGAAGTTTGACATGTTTTTTACCAAATAAAAGGCCCTCAGAATGTGCATCAATAAGACATTTAGGATGCTGAACACGCACTGCGAACTGGAACACACAGAACAACAAGTATTTAAATTTAGGTCCAGTAGTTTTTGTTTTGGGGCTCTTTTTTTTATAAATTAGTCCAGCTGCTTTTTGGCACCTGGTTGAACTCCAAAAAGCAGCAACATGGTCAAAACTTAGTAAAAACACAGTAAAAAAAAAAAAATAAATAAATAAATCACCACACAACAGTACAATCAACAAGGAAAACGGTGTATTGGTGTCTATTTTCACTCACTGTCTGTGTTTTGCACTGAGCATGCTCAGATGTCTATGGAAAGAACAAGGTCTATTCTATCAGCATATTTAAAAATTTTTCCTATTTAGCAAACAGTTTAATTTTTTTTTTTCTTTATAAATAACACTCTTGGTCAATATGATTTCTTCTAAATTTACTTGAGTTTGTAGGTTTTCTCTGTCTTTTATTCTATATAATCAAGATATTGTGCTTTACATAGTGTAAAAAAGTTGATTTTTTTTTTTGTGTTTTTATATATGATTGTCACTATATCTATACTGCTCTCTTGACCTGGTCAGTCAACTATTAAAAAACACTGAAGCAGTTTAAAGTAAAAGGAAACAGACTCTTTAAAATACATACAAATCTGCAGATAAAACAGAAAAATAAACAGTAGTAGTTTTTATTTATTTGTATGTTCTTACTCAGGTTTTTATCCCGGATTGTTTTTATTGTTTAATCTGTTTTATCTTTTCCGTTTTTTATTGTGTTTTATTGCATCGTGTTTTTATTTATTTGATCTCACCTATTTTATTTACTTATCCATGCTGCTATACCGATGAATGGTGGAACACTGAGCACTTTTTGTTTTGCTTTTTGTTTTGTCCTGTCTTTTTGTCCTGTCTGTAAGCGTGATCAAGTACCTGTCTTGCATGTTCAATGTAAGTGTTGTTGTAATGCCAAGGCAATCACCTAGACTGCACAACAAATCTACCTACGAGTATAAATAAAGTAACCTTGACCTTGTTGTAGAGTTGTTTTTTGTAATCCTTTCATTCTTTCAAAGTTGTCCCATATAAAGTATGTTCCTCTTGCTGGTGTTTTGATATTGAGTCGATTTTGTCTGTTTTATCATTTTTAAACTATGACAACAAAGGATTTTTTCACATTTTGATGCCAAGTTGTTTTTTTTTGTTTTTTTTCAGATTTTTATTCAGAAATATTGAGAAAAGTTCAACATACATTTAAATTACATTGTGGTCACGTAACAAGTATGTGACCAATGACCAATCTTTCCATTCTCAACATTTCAGTTTTTCTTTTTTTTTTTTTTTTTTTGTTAATAAACAAAACAATTGAACAATGAACAATGACCAAGAGACTTTAACCTCCTCTCTAAAGAAAAATTAATTAATTAATTAATTAATTAATTAATAAAATATGAAAAGTTGAATTAATTAATTACACAAAAAACAAGACAATTCCAGATACATTGTCATTACATTGTCATTTCTTGTACATTTAGGGTTCCAACAGATTGTGTTTGGTAAGTGTAAACAAAAAATATCCACTTTGACCATAGATTTGAAAATTTGTTCATTTGTAATCGAAGGGAGAAGGTTAGTCTTTCCATCTTTTCCAAATTTCATTCACAATATCTACCCATTTTTCCAGATTAGGTGGTTCAGGTTGGAGCCAGTGCCTGGTCACAGCCTTTTTGCCAGCAGTTATTAAAATTCTCTACAAGTAGGCATTGTTAACTAAAATTTCAGTTTTTCCCATAATTAAGGTGGCAAATTCAAAAGGTAAGGTAACATTAAGTATATAGCCAAGTTGGTATTTTACAAAAAATAATTTACTGTTTTGAGCAAAAAATGCATTTTATGTTTGGTTAATTGAATAATATAGGAGTTTTTAGAACAGTATCCATAGTATGAGTCAATAAGCATTCGCATTAAGTGGTTATTTGTCATTAAATACACGTAACATATAATTTTGTTACTCTACCTTTATCACAGGACAAAATGACCTGGTCAATTGTCTGTTAAAAGCTTTGTATTATTGCGACAAAGAGACTTTCCTACGTGACACATATGCCGTGGCGGGCCGTGGTGATATGAACGTGCAGTCTGAAGTGATGTTCTGCTAATGTTACAGCCATTTCTCTGGTCTGTGGTGTAATTCAGAGTGTCAGAGATGAGGGAAATAAGGTGTCGAGCATCTCGTCAAATCGCTCTGGCTTAAACGCCGTCTCTCCAGAGTGTGTTTAGGAAATTAAAGGCCAGGGATTTTTTTCATAATTGTCTATTTTATCATTTTATTACAGCTAGCTTTCCCTCTGATGGGCTTCCTTTATGGTTTATCAAATACAATTACTGCGTGACTTATTTCAGGAGCCTCTCCATGGCTGAGGACCATCAATGTGTGAATGTGTGTGTGTGTGTGTGTGTGTGTGTGTGTGTGTGAGACGGCTCTGCTGTATTTAAATAGCATTAAGTAATTGGAAAAACAGGAAGAGTGGCTGGAAAAGCTAAATTGTCTTTGTGGATTTATACCCCCTCCCCCGTTTTTTTTTTCCTCTCACTCTTCTCCTTTTACTTTGTGCTTCTTGTTGTAAATATCACACAGGCTTTAATTTTAACCCGTAAAGACACAAATAGCCACCAACGACCAAAACCATCTACTGATCGAAAATGTTTAATAACTTCTGAACCACTAATCCTATCGATATGTGTAAATAATCAGTGTAAAATACAGTTGGTCATATTTTCATGGTCATCAGATATGACCCATTTGGACGTTCACAGGCTCTGTAGTGAATGTGGAAACACCGTCATCTTCTACAACATTGATTCACCAGTAAAAGTCATGGAGTTGGATGAATGACAGTGGATGGAGACACTGGGTTTATATTCATTTAATGATATATTTTACTGAAAAAGCCACTTTTTCTTCAGTTTTCTGTGTTTTTAATATTATAACCCTCAACTTTAATCTGAGCTTTTATGAACATCTACATGATCAGTCAATTAAATATCAATAAAATAAATATAGCCCTCGGTCTATCATGTGTAGACTGATAACCTATCACCCTGCTCCCTCCATACTGTGGCAATAAGCATTGCACATGCCATGGGCTTATTCGGTAACAGGAAAAGGCTAGGGTACCAGTCCAGCTACGTCTAGATCACAACGCTCGTGGAATTTTTCTTTTGTGGACTCTAAAAATTTTACGTCCATACACATATTGTGTCAAGAAGTATGTGTGTCCAGGTGGAAACGGGAAAACTGGGTTAAAACGGTGTAATCCGTCTGCCACACCTATATGTGGTGCTTCACAAACACAGACAGAACTGCAGGATACACTAAAATCCCTGAAGAATGCAGTGAGTGTGTGCATGAGGTTACATCCAGGGTTTTCTTCTTCTGGTCACATGGTACTGTGGCGTCATCGTTTCCAAAAAGTAGTGTTTTGCCTATCCACACGGAAACACGAGGGCGGTGTTGTGAGATTTTTCCACTCTGGGACCCGTTCTCCAAAAATACCATTTCAGGACATGACAAAGCCGGTGTCATGTGGACAAAAGGGCAAAATGATATTAAACTTTTGCAGATTGACATAATTTCATTGTCGTGTGTATATGCCATATATCACCACAGTACTGTGGCAACAAGAGGACAATGAGTTCATGGAACAGTATCTATGACTGGCTGTGTGGCAACAAAATGTCCTTACTGCTTATTGTCACAGTACAAATGGTAACATTTAAAATAAAAGATCTACACAGGGAGGGCTCTCTAATGTCTTTTAAACAATTAATGGATAAATATAATTTGCCAAGGAAACTTTTTTTAAAAAAAATATTTACAAATAAGGAATTACATAATTACACAAATTAAATCCACATCAGAACCTTCTCTATTCACCATTGACAGTATCACAAAGAACCATCGTCATAACAAAGGTCTTCTGTCAAAATTTTATGATGCGCTGTTGGCAAGTATGAAGGACAATTCTCTTTCTCATTTATCAGCTCGGAAAAATGACCTTCAAACAGAAATATCTGTAGAGGATTGGGAGAAGGCCTGTCTTATAGCTCAAACACAAACAATTAACACCAGGTTCAGACTATTAGAGT